>NC_080742.1:88268549-88571579 GCF_020826845.1 Diceros bicornis minor | reverse complement strand
AAGATGAATACTAATAAAATGAACTCTGGTGAACTTTCCACATTCTTCTTCTGAATGGCAGCTCAGGGGCCCACATCCTCTACGTTGATCTGTCTAGGGCTCTGTTTTAGGAAGACTCAGAGTCTGCTCATTCACGGGGACCAGTGACAAGGATGATTCTCCCTGAGGTCGGGCAAGCCCATGTGGACAACCAGTAACCCTAGTTGGGAAGCTAGTGTCAATAGTCAGACAATATTGTACCAAGGTCACCCCAACCACATCAATGATTATGTTTAGCTGGCTCTTCTAAGTTATTATACCATCTCTAAGGAAAGAGGTTTCACATGTACTTGTCCAGTCTGGCAGACTTGACCTTTTATCTCACAGCTAGTCCCCCAAAAATATGAGCCCCATAATCCTTACCTCTGCTGTGATCCATTCTCCTTGACTGATTTCAGACTCTGCTCTCTGAACTATTCTTAACCCACTTGGCTCCCAGCTGAATTCCCACATAGAGTCATTTGGCGCCTTTGATTACACAGTTTCCAATCACCCTTGACATCTTTGAGATAAGACTGATCAGTCCAGGCCCTCATGGCCTGTGGTCCATCTGATTCACTCTTTATACTGGATTTGAACAGACAGTGGTATTTGGGGGTCATTCCTTTGTCTAACAAACCTCGCTGACCCCATATTATGGCTTATATCATTCCATCCTAAGTACTTTGGAAGAAGACCATGGCCTTCTATGATAAATACCACTTTCATGTTCAATTGTTGGTAAAGATATAATGCAATCAGAAAAGGTCTAGAGAAGGGCAGCTAAAATCATCAAAAGACAGAAAAGCCTCCTCCATAATGATAAATTAAAGAAAGCAGGAGTCTGCAAGACAAATAAAAATATTAGGAGGAGACAATGTCAAAGTTTTCAAAAAGTCTTGGAGAGGATAAAAATGCACTCATAAACCAATTCCAGAACGCCAGACTGAGGCATCATCCCTTGAATCTTAAAGCAGACAAATTTAGGGCAGTTAGAAAGAAATTACTAATAATAACAATGAAACTGGTGACATCAAGAGGTGGCGAAGGCTAAAAATGTAAATCCAAGGAGGGTTTAAAGTCATGAAAAAATCTACGTAAGAGCATTAAGAGGAAATTGAACATCTCTGACCACTGGAGACAAGCTCAACTCCCAAATCACATGTCATGTTGACTGCCAATAGCTGAGCTGTATGAGCTGTAGGACCTTAAGCCTTTGTGTCATTCATCTGTTGTGAGGATTAAATGGGTCCATCCTTGTATAAGTACTTCGCACTGCCTGGCACACCAAGCCTTGATAAATAGCAGCAGCCACGTGGCAGTAATTTTTATACAATTCAGCTGAATGAAGTGGAATTTAGCTCAAAATAACAGTTATTCTGCTGAGTTATTATTCTGTGTTCAACAATCAACAACTGCCATCTTTTCATAATCATATCCTGCTCATATTCATAATCATATCCATAATCATGGTCCCTCTCACCTCAACACTTGCTCATTCTTGGGCATTCCAAATAAGGCTCCCGCACTTAGAAGATCTAGCACTAGAAATTTTCCAATACCAAGATCATTCTGGTCTCAGAAAAAAATCTTTTTGTAAAAAATAAATATACATTAACCCATTGCCATGCAATCCTTCACCCCAGTGACATTTGGTAAGAAAGCTTGTGTGCTGAGAAGGAGAATGTCAAAGAGCTTAAGTTGTGGCTACCTCAGGAAGGACATGGGAGATTTCAACAAATGCTTCAGACATTATTCTTTGCAATAAAACATGTCAAAAGGGAAAGATAAAAAATTAAAAGGTGAATGATAAAATGATTTCTAGACACATGCAAAATTAATAGCAGCTCAGTGTCCATCCATAGTACCCTTGGCTGCAGGAGACAGGATGGGAAATCTTTGAGGGAGACCATAGTTGGGACGCGCATGTCCCTCTGGTGCAACTCACAGGCCAGGCAGGCAGCTTCCAGGAAGCACACATTTCTCCTCTGAAATTCACCTTCTGCTTCCCCAATTTGTGAGGCTGGTATGATTATCTCCAATTCCATTGGTCACTCTTACCTTGGGCTGCCGGCACGCTTGCTGGATTTCTGGGGCCGGGGGAAAACTACAACTACAAGTGGAAGAAGTTGGTTGGATTTTATAGCCAAAGAGCATTTTAGAGATATTCTGAACCAACCTCTACCTTTTGTTGATAAATAAGATGAGGCCCAGTGCCTTAGGGAAAGAGCTGAATCTAAGCTTGGCTCTGCCCACATGGTCGGGTCTGCCCGTGCCTAAGGATCACGATATCCACTCAGCCAGCTGGGTGACCACATAGCCTCCAAGTTCTTCACTGCCAAAATGGGGATAATAAGAGTCCCTCCCTCCCTCACCAATTGTAGGAAGTATTAAATAAGATAGATAAAATGAGGTAGTTCATGAACTGTACTTAGCAGTCTGGCACCATCTAAGCATCTAATAAGTTATACCTACTATTAGAGTTCTTCATTATTATTCCCTTTCCTCATTTCTCATCCCCACGCAGTTGGGGAGGAAGAACGAACAATGAGAACATTTTAGATGATCTGCTGTCTGCCATTCCTGCATTTTCAAGTGTTCATTTATTTAATAGGCTGTGCCTTGATTATGGTCCTATATGGGTTTGAATTTACATTCACAAGTATGTTTGAATTTCACTGGCATTTCTCTCCAGGGAGTCATGCTATGTCAATACCTCTTATCCGATAAGGCTTAAATTGGTGTCATAAACTACCATTTGGACTCTGTAACAGAATTGTAAATAGAGTGATAATTAACGAATTTCCCAATTATTTTCCCCTATTCCAGATTTATCAGGCATTGCATCTTCAGAGATGTCTTTCACCCTCAGGAATGCAGAGTGAAAATAATGAGCAAAGGGGATAAAAAAGGAAAGCCCCACTCATTATAGGCAGCTGGCTTAATTCTACGATTTATTCCTCACACTTGAATACTAGCTTTGATTCTTCCATTCCATCCTCTCTTCAACCCGCTGCAATCTGCTTCTCTCCCTCCATCCTTCCCCTCCCACCAACACATCCTTTAACACTGCTCTCATTAAGGACAGGGTTGAGGAGGCCTCATAATTGCCAAACCTAAGGGCAGTTTTCAGGCCTTAGGACCATTTCCATCTTTACTTCTCTCCACCCCTGGCACCTGGTGTCCCCGTTTCTCTGGCCACTCCATCTTAGTCTAGAATACCTTTTGTTCTGTTGTATCTTCTAAACATCTCTTCTTTCTATCAGTTCTTCATCCTCAGTGCCCTGACCTAGTTCAAACCTTTACCATTGCTCATTGGACCACTGCCATAGCTCCCAAATAGATTTCCTTGTCTCCAGAGTCAACCCCACACACCCTTCCATACAATCTCTATCCCACTGGCAAAATGGTCATTCAAAAAAGCAAATCCTATCATGTCACCCTCCTATTTAATGTTTTGTTTCCACCTATAGAATAATATCCAGACAATTCCATACAGTACACAGTCCCCTCTTGATTTGGTCCTGCCAGTTTTCCCGGCCACATCTCCCACATTTCTCCATGCATTCCACTTGCCTCTCCACAACTTCATGCCCTTCCCTTTGCACACATGCTGCTTTCACTGCTGGAAGAAGTGCCCTCCCACCTCCACCGCTGGCAAACTCCGCCTTCTCGTGGAAGATTTAGGTCCAGAGTGGCTCCTCAGGAAGAGGGGTCTGTGCTCCTCCTTCCGTGGCACATATCACACAGGAACCCTCACATTACCGGAGTTCATTTGTGCTTCCGCCTTAGAATTCTCCAGAAAGCTCCTTGAAGGCAAGGGCTATGCCTTACTGGACTACGGTCCCTGGACCCTCACAGGCAAAGAGTGCATGTTAGCCACTCAGTGCTCAACCTGATAAACGACTAGAGAAAACAGATAAGTATATTTTTAAAATGATATTTTTAAACCCCACAGAAGAAAAGATTCAAAATCTCTGTGTGTCTGCTTACATGAGTGGTGTTCTGGGATTCTTTCAGGAAGAAAAGAAAAATCTTGTGGGTCTAACTGATGGTACCAGAGGAACAAGCCTATCCCTGAGGCGCTATTTAAATTCCACTCCGTGATTTTCTTTTTAATTCATTTTTATTCCAGGTGCAGCCCTGCGGCTATTTTAAAACTGAGACTTAAAATAAAGTAATACTAATAGCCGGAGTTATCACAGGCTCCCGCAGTAACAGGCGCCTTGAATCCAAAAGAAAAAGCCCTTCACGGAGTCTTGACAAACCACAATATCCTTCCCGGGAGAGGGTGGAGAAGGAACAAAACAGGGCACTCCATCATCAAAGGATTCTGCTTCACTTTGCAAAAGCATTCATTCCTCGATTCCCTGAAATAGTTCCCTCTGTGCATTTAACCGTTCATTTTCAAAATATTAACAGTCTGAAGGGAAGACTAGAATGCTGGGCGGGGAAACAGAAAAACACCGAGAGAAGCTTCCTCCAAGTGTGTTCAGCAGACCATCTAGGTCAGCCACCTGAGATCCGGAGTTCTGGGCAGAAGTGCAAATTCCAGGCCCTGCCCCAAACCAGGGAATCAGGATCTCTGCTAGGGCAAAAAAAGTATAATTTAAATGCATGTTTTCTGGAAAACAACTCCATGGTAAAGAAAGCTGCCCCAGGAAATGGAGTTCTGTGAGTGGTGCCCAGAGACACAGCCCTGCCTCTGACCTGCTTGTGTCAGCAACAGCCAGGGGTGTTCTTCTCAACTCATTAATGAAAAATCATGCTTTAATTACTGGCCTAAGCCAGCAGGGAGTCCACAATATGAACACAGCCCAGCCAGGGAACTTCCCCAAGCATGGAACCATGGACATTTATCATTCGGTCAGCCCAGTCCCCTCCTCCTGTTCTTGGAACAGCACTGACCCTCCAATTTGGGGGGTTTCTTTCTCCTCATCTCCCACCCAAATGGACAGCATAAACCTGAAAGAATGGCTAACATCACCTCCTTCATCAGAGTTACAGTTGGAGTTAGGGTGGAAGGATGGGCATTGACTCAGGCCGGGCCACTCAGAGTCCCTCCTAGAGGATGAGCCCAGGAAGACTGCCGGGCAAGGCCCCACTTGCCCCACCCGTGTCCCTCTCATGCCACAGGAAATGTACTTGTGACCAAGTTCACCCAAGTTGGGTTTCTGTCACTCTTATGAACAACTAAAGAGCCCTCGAGTATGACACAAGGCCATTCAAGGTAAAATGGAGTCATTTTGAGGATTTCGCCTTCTAGGATCCCAGAAGTGCGTCAGATGAGAACTTGCAAACCCACGGAGATTTGCAATGGGAAGCCGCCAACAGCTACAGAGGGCGATCTAAGAAGTGCCCTTGCTATTTGCTCACAGTCTGCTTCCCCAGAGGCACTCCAGGTATTTTCAGTAAGTTGGGTCACTGCGGTCAGACAGGATTCATGCGTGAGGCCTGACATGGCAGCATCCTGCACTCCTTTCCAGCCAGTCCACCGCCTGAGGCTGCCCACCCGCCTCAGAGATCCAGAGCATCCTCTTTCCCGGCCAGGAGTACGCACCTCTCTGAGTCCAGCTCCTAAATTAGATATTGCCTTTCTAAGGGAACAGCCCCTGCTGCCTACGATGAAAGGGGCTGTCTCTCCCTTCTATGAATTTCCACAGCATTTGCTGTGCCGACCACTGATTTAGCACTTTTTATAATTCATGATATCAATGGCAGCCTTCAAGTCAGAAAGAGAATTGGACAGTGTTTCCCAGTTTTTAAAATTTCACAGACCCGTAAAAACCTCCCATGAAAAGAGTGCCAATTTATTATTTTCCTAAGTAACAACGTGTTAAAAATACAGTATAATCTATTAACACCACCCTATCATAAAAGAAAAAGCATTCTCATACCAAAGAAAAATGAAAAGCACTTGAAAGACATAATCTCAGAATAAATAAATGAAAAGTTTATTGTGTTGCCAAGGCCTCCTCCTCCTCTCACTCTTTCTTCTTCTACTTTATTTTTTCCGTGTTGCTTTGGACCAGGGAAATTGCCTCACAGACCAGTCCCAGTCTGCAGAAAAGCATTTCTGAGTCACTCACCAACCAACCCAAGGCAAGGACTTTCCTATGATGAGCATCCTATCCCTTGACATTAACAACAGAATCTCACCTTGGTGAGATGTTTCCAGGGTACAAAATGCTCACACATGCTCTACTCTCATTGAATTTCACTTAATTCTCATCACAAGGCTATTGTATAGATGAGGAAGCTAAAGCTCACCTGCTCTAATTGTTATATAGATTTTTCCTTATTTGGGGCCCAGTTCTGCCTCCCCTAATGTCCACTGTGGGGCTCTTATTTTACCCTTTGGAACTTTCCTTCTACATTTTTTAAATTTCACCCTTAAGTCCTGTCTTCTCTAGACTAACTAGACCTCGTTTAGTTTTGTCAAGGACGGCAAGCTTCTTTCTGAATCCCTAACACATTCCACAATGCTGGTGACCCAGTAGGTACTCGATAAATACTTGTTGAAGAATGAAAGGGTGAACTGTTCCTCATTCGACGTGATTTCTAGACGCCTCACTTTCCTGGCCATGTCCCTCAAGAGGCACTGCAATCTTTTAATATGCCTCTTAAAATGTCATGCCCAGACTGTGTGCCATGCACCAGATGGGCTTAGCTGTGCAGAGTGCCAAGGCCCTTTGGCCCTCTTGTCCTGGGCAGAAAGCCTTTAGTCATGAAGCTTGAGAATGTATTTGCTTTCTGGCAGACATTTTCACACTGCTGACTCCTATGAGATTGGAGTCAACTAAAATTCTTAGATAATCCCAATTCTGAATTTCTTAGTTGGTATTTTAAATCCAAAAAAACAGGTCTTTTACATTTAACCCTAATGTATTTATTTTTGTTAGTCACTGTCTTCTAATCTTATCTGACTCTTCATATCTCATCTCTCCAACAGATGTTAAGGTTCTTGAGATGGTGTCTTATATACTTTTATGTAAAGAATAAGTGTAAATGTTCAGCATGGTGACACTCAGCAGATATTTGATAAATCTGTGTCAGTTCATTAAGCTCCACTTTTATCCTAATATCCTCCCGCACTCTCAACTTCTGATAAATCACATTTAAGTCCCAAGGGTTAGATCTGAAGACTTCTTCCAACTGCCCCCTTCTTACCTACATATGTCCAGTTCTGACTCTTGCGTGTCTCCACAGGACCTGTTGAATGCACCCAAAGCAGCCTACTTGCATCCAGACACACTCTGCTCTCATAAATGACCACACCCCTTCCCAGTCCCCATCGCTACCTTCTCAGAACCCACTGCATTCTCCCCATGCTCCCTTTGCATTTCTAGTACAGGCCATTATGCAGGAAAAATATCTGGGGCAAATCTGTGAACATTCAGATTAACCAAAGCGGAGGAAGAATCATCATTTACGTAAAACGGGATTCTCTCTACAAAAGGGTTTGTAATAGAATTTATTTTTATAAAATACCCCTTTAGTGTATCTAAAATGTGACTTGATGTGACCATGTGTGGTTAACATGCAACTTTCCATGAACACATCACATCTATCATAAAGGGAGATGCCTTGGGACCTTCACGAAGAATTGTTCTCTGTAGCAATGCTGTTTCCACCACACCAGCCGAAGGCCTTAGACACACTCTGTCATTGATTGAGTGATAATGAATTCTGTCTAACAAGTAAGTATGTATATAAGAAGTGCTTTCTCTATACTCTCTATATATTGCAGTTTTTCCATGAACCTTATAATGGAATTAAAGAAATCACAGAGTCTTATACCTGGAAGGGACCTTGATTGATTAACTCACATTATGGACAAGGAAAATTCAGAGAGGTTTATAACTCCTCTATCCCGCTTTCAAGTACCAATAATTCTTCAATGAAACCCACCCATGAGCACCTCCTCTGGAAGCTGAAGATGGCACTCCCATCTGAATGGTACCTCCTCTAGAAGCTAAAGATGGTGCTCCTCTCCTTCCCTTACAGCGTTGAAAGCACTGATTATCTCCAACTATTTTATAAGAGAGGCTGGACATCAGTTCGCTTTCATCTGAAGCTCCTGAAGACTAGTGTAGTGTTTCATGGCAAACTATTCAAGTATTCAACATTTTGTTACAACAAAGTAATCTGGACTCCCCATTGCATATATTAGTAAAAACTTCAGCCATATGTATTTTTATTCAGATATTGCTTTGAATTTGTCTTCTCTTAGGAGAGGCATTCTACTTGGACAGGGACATCCAGGACCCTTCACAGTTCCTGGGACAGTACTGGGCACAGGAAATTTTGGCAGACCTGCTTACATACTTATAATCAGAGCAAATGAGGGAATGAAAACAAATGCACAGTCTCTCTCCAGTCATAATTAATGGTCAACTTGCTGAAATGATATCTGTTTAGATGACTAATAATCACTGCTCTATTATTTGTAGAATGCTGTGTTTTGTTTCGGCTTTTTAATTATGTCTTAAGTCAGTCTCTTAACTTATTTGTGCCTTAGTATCTCTACAACAATGTCTCAATTTCTCACTCACCTATTATATCCCAGGGACCCTGAAGGTTTGAAAAGGTTGTTTCTGTGTGTGTGTGTATGTGTGTGTGTGTGTGTGTGATGTGTTTAATATGAGCTGCTGTATCATGTCTGCAAGTAGTCTCCTGGAAAGGGAAGTACGTGTGCTGCTCAGGGTGAGACGGCATGGGGAGCCCACCAGCAAGGGGTGGAGGGGAGCCCTCAGAATCCCTGGCATTTTGGGCAGAAAAGAAGCTGTGCCTAGTGACATAATCCCCAGCATAGGCAGTCCTCAGGACATCTGGTAGAATGACCCAAAATTGGATTTCAAAATGGGAATTTTGTTTTTTCAAGTGAGACAGCATAGTTGATACTGAATGTTATTTATAGATTTGACTTCAGCAGGTTTAAACCATTGTTCTTGTCTCCAATAAATCATTTCATGGAAATAGCTACATGTTATTCTTTCTTTGTTTTAGAACTAAATCACCTATTAAATAAGGGAGAAGTGAATTATGTTAGTAAAATCCTCAAATTGCTTTGCACAACATCAATTCAGCAAAATACATTCCTGCCTTCATAGGTAATGGCCCAAATTTAAAGTAATATAATCAACAACCAGGATTTGTTGAACACGTACTATGTGGGAATATATGCTCATCACTGCAGGAGAAGCAAAGTGAACTGGGAATTGCCTTCTGGAAACGTGGCACCCAACTGGAGAACAGAGACATGAAAATGAACGATAATACAAGGTGGTGAATGGTAAGTAGTCTGAGCTACGTGAGCTACAGGAGACCAGAGAAGAGCTCACTTCTGTCTGGAGTGTCCACAGAGGGGCTGGTTGTTGAGCTAGGCATCGAAGCCTGGAGGGAAAGAGGCCTGAGCAAGCGGACAATGTGGACAAGGACATGAAGGTGAGGCAGAATAGGGCAGTCGTGCATAGTTGGAAAGCAAGTTTACATCCTGACACTTATGAGCTGCGTGACATTGGGCAAGTTGCTTGACCTCTCTGAGCCTCCATTTTCTCACCATAAAAGGAGGATACCAGAGAAACCCAGCTCACAGGTTTGTTGGGAAGAGTAGAGGAGATAATGCAAGTGAAGCACTTAGCAGAGCCACGCTTGGAAGAGAGGGTAAACCCTCAGCACATGTTAACTGCTGTTATACTTGCAGGGTTGTGAAAGAGCACAGGCAACCCTTGGGTTGAGCTCCATGCTAGAGCCAAGATAAATGATGGAGGGACCTTGTTTTGCAACAGCAACATATTGCCAGAGAGAGGAAATGGGTCACGGAGCTCCACAGTACCCTCCATGAAAACGAACATAAGGGAGTGACACAGGAAAAGGGGGTCACCAGCAACCATCTCAGACTCTTCCCATGCACTGAGGCCCACCCAGTGGTGACTACTATAAATGGAGTCGAATCACCATTGCCCAGCTCCTAAACCACTTACACTATTTTGAAAACCTCATAAAAGGAATGTCAGAAGGAAACCAATCCAAGGAAATGCTTGAGGATGGTGCCTTAGGATCCTTCCCCTCAGGAAACCAGAGTCACCAGAGGCAGAGACAACTGAGAGTAATAGCTGGAAGGCTGGGGAGCATGGAGAGATTTTGAAGCATACCCTCCCCCAACCCCAGCTTCTCAGAAGACTCAGTGATGCAGGAACAATACTTGCTGGAACCCGGAGACAGCAGTCAACAGAGGGGCGGGATTTGCCTCATCCAGGAATCCTTGCAGGGGTAGGGATTCCTCTGTTACTGGGGCAGCAGACAAACTGAGGACAAAATGAACTGTCCTTTCGAAGTCCCAGGGGAGACTTTTAGAGCCCATGTCGGATGTACCTGGCTTAGTGCTCTTGGGAACAAGCCAGCCTCCAAAGTGGCTGCCTGCCGGCTGGTGCTGAGACCCACAGAGAGAATGGTCCAGCAGAAACGTACAGGGATAGAGAAGCAGGAAGTTTGGGAAGGCACAGGACGGACTGACAAGGCTGATCACGGAAGCATTCTTCTGTATCTGGGCTGAGCTGGCTAGCTGAGTGGCCAAAGTGTGGTGGCATTCTCTTCACTGATACTTGAGACAGATGACAGGGTGCTAAGGACATGTTACACTTAGCAGCAAAGGCCAGCAAGAGCTATGGCTTTGGTGTTTAGGAGGCTTGTGAAGAGAATTTATCTTTTTTGCATCATTTTGATTAAGCTTTAACTGAAATCATACAGGGTTTTCTGAAAAAGCCCATATTTTAATGAGAAATGAGGCTTTCAGGAGAAAGGAGAAAAACAGCAAAAAAAAAATCATTGAAAGTAGTGAAATGACTTCTGGTGGATGGATTTGACAAAGAGGAATGACGTTAAAAAGTGGTTGAATATATATATTGCTAAACTGCAAGAAATTTTAGGATCAATAGAGAATGTACTCAAAGAAAATTTTTGAATGTCAGTTTCTTATTGTCCTGGGGTCTCCTCTTCTCAGAGATGTAGATTGCCCAACTGAGCACCTGAGCTCCAACCAGCTGCTCTCTGGAGCTATAGACTGCCCACCTGAGCTTCTGGGCTCTGACCAGGTGCTCTCTGGACCTACAGACTGCCAACCGGAGTGTCTGGGCTCCGACCAGGTGCTCTCTGGAGCTGTAGCTGCCCACCTGAGTGTCTGGCTCCAACCAGTTGCTCTCTGGAGCTGTAGACTGCCCACCTGAGTGTCTGGGCTCTGACCAGGTGCTCTCTGGAGCTGCAGACTGCCCACCTGAGCACCTGAGCTCCAACCACGTGCCCTCTGGAGCTGTAGACTGCCCACCTGAGCATCTGAACTCCGACCAGATGCTCTCTGGAGCTGTAGACTGCCCACCTGAGTGTCTGGGCTCTGACCAGGTGCTCTCTGGAGCTGCTGACTGCCCACCTGAGCACCTGAGCTCCAACCAGGTGCTCTCTGGAGCTGTAGAGTGCCCACCTGAGCATCTGAACTCTGACCAGATGCTCTCTGGAGCTGTAGACTGCCCACCTGAGTGTCTGGGCTCTGACCAGGTGCTCTCTGGAGCTGCAGACTGCCCACCTGAGCATCTGAGCTCCAACCAGGTGCTCTCTGGAGCTGTAGACTGCCCACCTGAGTGTCTGGGCTCCGACCAGGTGCTCCTCAGAGCTGTGGACTGACCATACACAAATTGGAAGTTGAACCACATGTTTCCCCGAGGGTCTTCACTTCCGCTACTAGATTCTAAAGCCACATGATTCTTACAGCACTTCAAGCACCATAGCTCTCTAATCAAAACACATGATATCTGGGGGAATCCGTCCTGTCATAAATGTCTAGACAGTCACTGCATTTCTTATGGTTCACCAGTGAGAAATACGGGCCTCAATGTCATTCTGTAGCTCACATAAACAGAGTGGCACGGGACACAGTGCCATAAGTGGGGCGAAATATGTCTTGTGCTCCCTTATCAGCTCTAACATTGACTTTCAGGGTGAACTTTGAGAATATTTATTCAGCATTTGCAAAATGCAGGCACCAGCTAGGTTCTGGGTTGAAATGGTTATCAGCCCAGCCCCTCCTTTACCCCCTAAGGTATCGGATGAGGAGGGGAGAATACGGCCAATAAAGCCCTTAGGAGGCTCTTAAAGAAAATCTTGATCCAGACAAGAACTCACCATGAATTAACTATATTGTAAGGACATCCCAAATGCCGGAGCAAGAAAGCTGGCAAAGCCCAGAGGAAAATGCGGCTTTGCGGTGGCTGATGCCAGCCGAGCCGCTGCACAGAAGGCCGTTTCTGGGCTCTGGAACCACTCGAGTCTCCGCAGACATGGCTTGGTTTTCAGCCTGAAGCTTGATGTCAGCACATTATCTAGGGATGCCCACGCCTACGCCCATGCCTGTGCCCTGGAGGACGTTGGCTTGAACCTAACGTGGAGGAAGAGGAGGCCAAGGGCAGGTGACAATGAGGGAAATCCTCAAATATCTCCATCACCGAGGTCTCAAAACCCACCATTGGATCATCCTTGTCTTGAGTTATGTGAGGTTCTCTCTTTTCAGTTAAAAAGCAAAAACTGTACTTTAGGTAGGAATAACTCATCAAGCCCCTACGACTTTAGTGTGAAGGAATTTAACAAGTTATTTCACTCTTTTTTCGGAGAGACAGGAAAAAAAAACCTCTAAGCATAGAAATTTGAGGTAAGTGGAGAGTCTGTAAATCAGGGGAAAGGGCCAAGAATAGTTACAGAGTTTCACTTCTTGGCTCCTTTGCCCTGAGTCGGCTGTGCTTTTAGCTCTAGATCAGCTGTCGTGGGAAGATTCTTTCCATTGTCACATTCCTGCTCCTCTCTACTCACCTCCTCAGGTAGCAGGAAAGGACAGGCGACACCTGGAGTCCTAATGCTATTACCCCGGCCAAGGACAAAGACGCTGGGAGCACTGCCTGATTTCAGTGGAGTGAGAGGCAGGCCACACGGGCCCACGGACAGCTTTAGGGAAAGAAGTCTGGATTAGCCACACCTTCAGAAGACTTCCAACTGCAGCAAGAACATTGAAATGATCCATAAGTTGGGTCTGGGTCTGCTCTCCCATCTCAGTTTATAGAAAAATTTGCCCCAGCAATTAAGAACCTCTTGATGATCGATCAACAAAAATGCAGTATTTCTGAAAAATATCCTAATAAGCACCTTTTAATGTCTTAGTGCTACACAATTCATCCTGGGTCCCTGAGACTAAAGGCTCCAATGGCTTGTGGAGGAGCATGATAGGAGGTATCGAGGTTTCCTCAGAATCTCCAGAGGCAGCACCCTAGTCCACGAGGAGATTCACATGGCCTTCCTTAAGCCAAAAGCCAGCAGGAATCTCCACGCAGTTACTCCTCTTGGGATAGGGAGGATGGAGAGCTGACCCACCAGGAACACTTTGTTGACATAGGGTTTTCAAGAACTAATAGCTCCGGGTGTTTGCTAAAAGCAGTTACAACTAGAATTCTGAGTTATTAACAGAGAATTGATGGACACCAGAAAACAGGCTTATCTCCCGACTCAACGTTCCAGGGTCATTAGAGTGAGGCGTCCACCCTCAGGCACGCCCTCTGCCAGTGAGGCGAGCAGTTACTGATCACAGTTCCAGGCAGTCTCAGAAGGATGCTGGGATGATGAATGAAATGATCCTCCTCCATAGAATCTTACCCTCGAACAAGTCTTACCAGAAGAGGGCTGTTCAAGACTATAACACCATTTGGGATTCCAAGTTTCAATAATTTTCTTAAGAAACTTCAAAGTCTTTAAGAGACATTATCTCACTTAGTTCCCCAACAGCCTCATTGGTTAAGGTTTCTGCCATCAGAAGCCCTGATCACGCTCCAGGATGGACTGAATCATGCAGCCAGAAGAATTCAAGGAGGCAGAACCTCAGGCTCCTCAGGACAAGCTCATGGGCCAGGCCTTTTCCAGGACAAGTACACAGAGGTGAGCTTTAGTCCAACTAGCAAACCATCTTTAGCTGGGGAAACTCAGATCTGTTGTCACAACAATGCATTTCCAAATCAATTAAACTCTACTGTCAGGAAGGGACAGTTGTTAGCCATCATGACCATATTTAAAAGATGGGGGTGAGGGGGTTGGCTGGAGGAACATTACTATAACCTGCACCCACCACCATCTCTGGGGTCCTAGAAAGAGCACTGGATGATTTGGGGTCACAAGGTCTTGCTCATTTATGAGTTATGTGGCCTTTGGAAGTCACTTCTGTGAATCTCAAGGCCCCCATCCATTAATATAAAGTGAAGACAATAATACTTAACTCCAAGGATGTTGTGAGGATCAAATGAAATAATGTACATGAAAGTACCTTAAAACTATAAAGGGCCACAACAATGTCAAGTATTATTTTGAAAGTACTTGGGAGCCTTTTGAAAACCTATAAAGTGGCGAGAAAGCTAATCCTGCTTCATTCTTCATCCAACCCAATCCCAGGAGAGACGTGCCCCATCTAACTGCCCTGCTTATCTACCCAATCATTTATTCAACCAACATTCATTAAACTTCCCAAGGGTGCCATGCACTGTGCTACAAGCTGGAGATAGAACAATAAATGAGACACCCTTCCTGCCCCCAGGGAGCATAAATCTAGGGAATTCCAACACTATCTCTTCCCACCTCCATTTATATTCTTAATCTATAAATCCCATTCTAGCAAGATCCCTTCTCCCAGGAGCAAATATAAATCATCTCCTTCCTGGTATAGATGAACAGACTTGAACATGCAACCCCACTCTGTGAGTTAATGAGTCACATGAGGTTAAGTCTGTGCCACTGTCATGAAGCCATGAAACTCAGTTGTCCTCCCACCCCATCATCTTGGCCCTTCCAAAGCTTTTCATGTAGAAACCTGAGGCTCCTGGTGGATCCAGCCTCAGTCTTAACAGACACAAAATCTTTCAAAGCCACTTTTGAAATAAACACATTAAATACCAAACCAGTAAACCAGATGTTTATCTCCACCCTATAGACTATGTTAACCATATCTATCATGGGGACTTGTAGCAGGTTAAGTATAGACACTGATGTCAGAAAGTCCTGGGTTTGAACCTTAGCTTTGTCACCTGTGAGCCTTTAAGCTAACTACTTAGCTTAAAGTACCACTCTAAGGTTCAATTTTCACATTTATAAAACTCAGATAATAATACCTTCCCCATAATGATATTCCAATAATTAAATATGATAGTGTTGGTAAATAATTTAACAATGCTTGCCACTTAGAAGCACTCTATAAATAACCATTATTATATATATATATAATATATATATATTATATAATAAATAACCATTATTATATATATTATATATATATATTATATATATATATAATATAAGTAACCATTATTATTTATAATTATAATAGTCATTACTATTGACATGCTCACAAAACACAGCCCATTTTGTCCTATGCCCCTTGATAGCTCTACTGCCGATATGGATATACAGAGAAAGCAATGCCTCTATTGACTGCATAGAAAATTTTTCTAACTGTGGACCCCAATTCATCTTGCTTTTTTGGAAAAACTCGCTCTCAACCCTGAAGGTTAAGATATATTTATCCTTGGGTTAACACCCATCTGATGGATAAAATGAAAGAGTAAATCACAACCTAAAACAATATTTCACAAATCCATTGGGTTACCTGTCTCCCACTCTATTCATACATAATATTGCATTACATTTCTTCACAGCAGCCTCCCTTCCTTTCCAACCACAGTTTTCTCCCCATCCCACTCCCTTGTTTGTGATTCTTTCACCTCCATCTTCACTATGGCCAACGGCCTCAAACAACTCCAGAGCACCCAGCCTTAATTGAACAGATTCCTGCAGCTTAGCAAGTAAAGAGAGGCTGTGTAGTAAAGAATTAACCTTGCCCAAACAGAGGTCGGGCCTTTGCCCTGGGCTCCGGGGGGGGGGGGGGGGGGGGGGGTAAATCTCTAAGCCCTTGGAATGTAACACCTGATCGGAGTACTTTGTTTGCCTGGAGCCTTCAGTCATGCAGGACAGTATAATAATGTGTCTTAGAGTTGGGGCTTTGGGTCATGTGGTATCAGCTCAACCTCAGGATGGGCTGGAGACTGAGATCAACCATGTGGTCAGTCAACCATGTCTACATGATGGAGCCCACATAAAAACTCTGGACAGGGGGCCGGCCCAATGGCGCAAGTGGTTAAGTGCGCGCGCTCCACTGCGGCGGCCCGGGGTTCGCCGGTTCGGATCCCAGGCATGCACCGATGCACCGCTTGTCATGCCATGCTGTGGTGGCGTCCCATATAAAGTGGAGGAAGATGGGCATGGATGTTAACCCAGGTCCGGTCTTTCTCAGCAAAAAGAGGAGGATTGGCAGATGTTAGCTTAGGGCTGATCCTCCTCACAAAAAAAGAAAAAAAAACTCTAGACACCAAGGCTTGGTGAGCTTCCCTGGTTGGCAGTACTCCATGCATATTGTCATACATTGATCTCGAGAAAGTAACCCTGCCCGGGACTCCACAGGGAGAGGAAAACTGGAAGCTCCACATTTGGAACTTTCCTGGACTCTGCCCTTTGTCCTTCTTCCCTTGGCTGATTTTAATTTGTATCCTTTAACTGTAATAAACCATAACCAGAGTAAAAGAGCTTTCAGAACATTCTGTGCGTCCTTCCAGGGAATTATGGAAGCTAAGAGCAATCTTGGGGGCCGCCAAACTTGCAGTTGGTGTCAGAAGTGAGGACAGTCTTGTGAGCTGTTCCTCTAATTGCAGAGGCAACTGGGAAAATCCCTGCAGATGGACAGCCAGGTTCCAGTGTACACTAGGGATGTCTCTAGGAAACTGACCAACCACATCCTTGGATCATTCCCTGTCATCAGAATGTGAACCTCAAAGCCTAAAATTATTACTCTGCATCCACTTGCAAGTCCTTGTGGGGCCTTAATGATCCATACTCCCTGAGTTAACGTGTACAGATGGACCCTTCAGCCCTCTCACTGTCTTCTGACCTCCACGCACAACATGGGTGAGGTCCTGTCTCTGGGGCATTTGGTATTTCTAAGTCTGGCATAAATAGTCACAGTAGGTGATAGATTGGAAGAGGTATCATCTGGAAGACCATGCCTGAGAAACTGCCACCTGTGTCCATGTGTCTCATCTGCCTGGAAAATGTCACAGCCACCATTCCACTTAGCCTGGTCCTCAACCCAAGGGAGGAAATTACATAGACAGAGGACAGAAAAAGAGGAGCCAGAGGAATGCTCGGGGAAGCCAGAGGCCAGTAAGAGTGCCGTCCATGACAACCTCCGAATCCTCAGGAATCAAGCCTCTGTTAGGAAGTCTTCCCCAGGCTTGCTGAGCCCCGCTGCTGAGAAACAAAGCTCCTGTTCAAGATTGTGCTGCTATCTGCAGTGGTTTGGTGTCCAGATAACCAGGGAGCAAGGAGATACATTCTCATGTCAAGGCTCACGAGGAAAATATAGAAAGAAGAAATGTCAGCATTTGGATACCAATGGAAATGGAAAATCTCAAAAAAATCAAGAGAGAAAGAAAATGTATTTTGGTGATAATAGAACTGGAGTGAGCTGAGGCAGGCTGAATGCTATATCGGATCTCAACTAGCCACAATATGTTTCTTTGTTAACCTTGAATCCCAGTCATCTGCCCCAAGAATGGGGAGTAAAAATGAGGGACCAAACTGGACCCCATATGTTTAAAATGAAGTGGTTTCAGGGCTGTATCAGTCACTTAAGCCTAATATTTGGATTTCCTTTAAATTGCATTGTCGTCAACGGCTGTTCAGGCTGAGTTGCTTAAACAGTAAATTCTGGTTCTAGCTGCCATTTCACATTATGCTAATATATGTGAGAAGCTGTCTCCCTGGATACCGTAGCAAATTGCCAGCTGAATCATAGAAATGCTGTCAACTTTTTTTTTTCAAGTTTTCCATTTTTGCTTGGCCATTGTGTGTAGCCAAGAGAAACCAGGAGGTGAGTGGGGCTACATATATATATATCAAGCTTCCACTGGATTGGTTTTGCCTCTTTGAGAAAAACCTGTAGCTTTCTCCCTTGTTTCTAAAGCAACCCACATACATGACTCCATTTTATTTGAAGTCATTTCATTGCCCAAATATGTGTGTCAATTTCAGGGAATCAGCCCTGAGAGCCAGCAGAGGGAGAAAGAGAGCACCAAACCTGATTTTCTATAGATTCCACTCAAAATCAGAGCCTGAACAAGAGGACATTTGCTAAGCCCAAAGAGAAATACGCAAATCAAATAGATTCACTAGGGGCTGGCCTGGTTGCGCAAGCCCTTAAGTGCGCACGCTCTGCTGTGGCGGCCCGGGGTTCGCCGGTTCGGATCCCGGGTGCGCACCGACACACCGCTTGGCAAGCCATGCTGTGGCAGCGTCCCATACAAAGTAGAGGAAGATGGGTATGGATGTTAGCCCAGCACCAGTCTTCCTCAGCAAAAAGAGGAGGATTGGCAGATGTTAGCTCAGGGCCGATCTTCCTCACACACACACAAAAAAATAGATTCACTAGGTGAGGCCACTTTTTGAAAGATGGCACAGGGCTCCCGGTGTGGTGCAAACTGCCTTGGCATGCAACCTGATTCTAGTTTGGGCACCACTATGTTCTCTCCTGGGGTGACCTCCCTGCTGCAAACAGTTCCTTCGCAAATTAAGAGAGGGAACTGGATGACCTCTAAGGTCCCTCTTGACCCTAACATTCTGTCTCTAGGGCTCTTTTCTGGCCTTAGCTGCCTTTTAGACTGTGGATAACAAGACCTTATTTTCTTGGAATTGGGGCTGGACCTGATAACCTAGCAAGAATCTTCTGGGTCTAAGAGCTAAGATTCTGTGATGCTTGTGGTACAAAATGGGTAATTTATCCTATTGTCAGGTGGTGGAAGAGACTGGTATGTGCAAGGTTGAAAGACAGTTGCAATAGAGCGGGGAAAAGTGGCTTCTAGGGGCTGGGGGGAGGGGAAACAGGGAGACATTAATTAAAGAGTACAAAGTTTCAGTTATACAAGTGTGTAAGTCCTAGAGATCTACTGTACAGCATAATGCCTATACTGTCTTGTATACTTAAAAACCTGCTAAGAGGATAGATCTTATGTTAAGTGTTATCACAAAATAATAATAATAATAAATAAGAAGGCAGGAGGAAACTGTTGGAGGTGACAGACAGGTTTAAGGCATAGATTATGGTGATGGTTTCACAGGTGTATACTTATCTCCAAACACATCAAGTTGTATACCTTAAATATATACAGCTTTTTGTATGTCAATTATAACTCAAAAAAGTGTTTTTTTTTAAAAAAAGAAAAATACAATTAAAAAGAAAAAAGACAGCCACAATAGACCTAGCGCATACTCCCTATCTCCCCTACCTTTTCACTACTGGAACTCCAGCCCTGGCCTCCACAGGTCCTCGCTCTGTTTCCTGGAACTGTGCAGGTTCTGAAGCCCCTCCAGAGAGCCTGGAGCAGAGAGGAGCTCAGTCTCCGTGAGCTCCATCACATTCACTCACAGCTCTCAATCACTCGCTCGGTTGTAGACTTCCTGTCCTGGTGTTTTGTTAGCTGTGGAACCACACGTGATTAACAGTTCCTGCACTGGGACCCTCCTCTGCACCCACAGTTCCTTTGCCTAGTCTGTCCCATTTCCAACCACCCCAAAGTTCTACCCATGCTCAGTGCCCACTTTTCCTGCAAAGAGAGATGCTAACATCTGCCCCTGCTCACCCTGACCCTCACCTCGAGTTTGATCAACTCAAAGGTAGCACAGTCAAATGCCTTTGGGAGACAATCAAGACTCCTAAACAAGCGAGGCTGCCCAACTTAAGGCAGAGAGAAAAGCAGGACCGCGGCCGAACAGAACACAGACACCCGCCCTCCCCCTCACCAAGAAGGCATTCAAATTGAATTGTTAAAAACTCTGTGCCCCAAACAAAACAATTATGCAAAAATTAGGCTCCACTCCACCATTTTTTGACTACAAGCAATTTGTTCATTAAATTTGGGTTTCTTTTTAAATATAGGCATATACTTGTATCGAGAATTCACAATTCTTTTCAACGACTAAGCCTGAATTTGGATTACCATTTATATTATTACAAATGATCTTCTAAGTTCAATAAATCCTGAAGCTTTCTTACCGTAAAGCCTATATTATCTTTTATTAACTGTTTTAAGCTTAATCTCTATGGCATTTCTGTAATTTTTCAATGAAAATACTCCTGAAAATGAAGTTTTACCTCTCGGGGTGCCCCAATGTGGCAGAGTGAGTGTAAAATTCCTCTAATGTGTCATGGTTTTGTCTAAAAAATATCTGAAGTATTTTTTGTGAATATTGTGTCCATTCTATGTGTTCTACTCTATGTCTGGTTATTAATTTGAACATAATGTTTTTTAAATAACTTATCACCTACTTTTCACTCCAAATCTTCAGGTGACATGGACACTTCCGGATGACGCGCCACTTTTATTCCACCAAACCCCAGATGGGACCTGGGTTTCCCTCTGCTGCATCAATGTACAATTACTTGCCCTTTTACCTGCTTCCTAAGGATGAGGTAGAGGATAGGTTTATACAAATGTGGCAGAGTCAAAGTGACCAAAACATGGGGGAGGGAGGGTTGACTTCTGGAATGGCAGAGTGAGAACTCTGGCAAATCCTTTCCCCAAAAAATAACAATAAAAGTAGAAAAAATATATCAAAAATAACAAAGTGAGAACTTTGGACATCGACCAAAGACATACAACAAGATGAAAAACGTTTATTCTATAACATTGGAGTCTGCTGAGTTTTAACCTGGGGATGTTCACATCCCTACCTCTAGTTCCAGTGATGCAGAATAGTTCTAATAGGGTGGAACAAGTCATGAAAATCATCAGCTTTGCTGATGGCAGTTGGCTGACTTGATTTGGAATAGAGTTCAAAAAAAACAAAACACAACCTCCTGGGCATCATCAGAAACAGATGTTGTGGTGCCCGCATCTCAGTCCTTGGACAATATCTTCCATCTGTATCCTCCCTTCCTAGATGACCTCATTTAGTACCAAGACTGTCAATACCACTACACACTGAGGACCCCCACCCTGAACTCCAGACTCATACATCCACTGCCTAACTCAGCATCTCAACTTGGATGTCAAACAGGCATTTCTTAGTGTTGCACGTCTCAGAAACTGATAACTCCATTCTTCCGCATCCCACATCCAACCCTGTCAGCAACATCTTTAAAATATATCCCAAACCCAATTACTTTTCAGCACCTTTACTACTACCATGCTGGTCCAAATCACCATCATCTCTCACCTGGGTAAGTACAAGATTCTCCTAACTGGTCCCCTTACTTCCATTTTGCTCCCTTCAGACATTCTCCACCTAAGCGCCAGAGCAGTCCCTTTAAGTACATATCTTATTATGTCAGTTCCCCATGCAAAACTCTCCAGTGCTTTCCCATCATACTTGGAAGACATCCAGAGGCTGACCTGGGTTATAAGGCCTTACATGAACTTGACCCTGGCTACCTCGCCAACCCTGCCCCTGACCACTCTCCCCTTCAGCCACACTGGTCTCCTTGGACTTACTGCACATGAAAACTGCCTCCTGCCTTAGGGCCTTGCCACTTGCTCTTAGCTCTGGAATGCTCTTCCCCTGAATATCCATTTGGTTTTCCCTCTCAATTCACTCAGGTTTCTCCTTATCTCATCCGAGAGGCTTTTTTCATTACCGTACTTCAAATAAACTCTCTTGGTTTATTTTTCTTCATAGCCCTATCATTCCTTTCATTTAACTGTTCACTTATTTATGGTCTTCTATTCCCATCAGAATGTATGAGAGCTAAGAACGTCTATTTTGTTCACTGCTAAATCCCCAGCACCTACAACAGCCCCTACCACAGGTAGGTACTTATTAAATATTCACTGAATGAATACATGAATGGTGAGTCCATCTCATCCCCAGGCAGGCGAATTATAAGCAGCCTCAGCAGAGACCCCAGCTGCCTCGATGCCTTATCTGTCCTGACCTTGTGCTCTAGTTAAAGGCCCAAATGCCAGTCCCCAGTTTCATGCGGGCATATGATGAGGTTTTCACTCATCCTAGAAAAGAATGAGAAAACTAAAAACAATGTGGTGACTTGTTCATTGAGCTAAATTTCTATAACCATCCTTTATTCTGAGATTGTCTTCATACTTTTTGGTGTTAAAATTCCCATATCTTATTAAACAAAAGAGATAGTAAGTGGTAATTGGATTTTGGCAATTTCCTTACCTAGAAGAAAAAATAAACAGGTTGGTAACCCACTGCTGCTGTTTTTGGGGGAAGTATGTTTATTCATGAAATCCAAGGCTTGGAAACCACTGCTTCCGGCAACTGCTCTTCTGTCTTTTTCCTGTGACCAAACTCTTCAACAATCCCTAAGTCTTGTCAAAATAACAACAAGCAAAGTAGCCTAGTTTCTTTAAGGCTGTAGTCTGGCCTCCCATTAAGAAGCTTCTCACACCCCCTTCACCCTCTTCTCCCAGAATGAAGAGGAATCCGCTACAGACCCCCAGCCCTGCCTCTGGGGCTGACATCATTGACAGAGAAAAAAATGAGAAAAACACAGGTGGAGCCTGATGCTATGCTCCTGAAAATCATGTGCAAAATAAGCTTTTGTGTATTAAATCCTGTGTTCCCATTGACCCCATAGTTACTTCTCTGTTTACAGTTGTCTTTCAAAAGACACGAACGCATGGACACGAATACATGAACTTTAACTTTCTCTGACTTCTACTGAGCAGTGATTTGAAATACTCAGGGGAAGTAAAGAACTTTTCACATTGTGAAGTGAAAAACTGTTCCATATGGGGAAAGACTACTCTTGATTCACGTATTTTGTAAGTGTAGATTTTCATTTTTCAGCTGCCGTTAAGACTGGGGTCATCTTTACTTAGATTCTGGCATCTAAGAACAGTATATACTGAAGATCATGACTCAGTTATCTCAATTAACACCTCTTTTGAATTCTACTTGCTGTAAACAAGCTTCTAATTCCAGGTGAGAAGGAAAGAGATGAAGGAAGCCGAGGGGAGTTGAGCACTTCTGCTGGGAACCTCGAGTTAGCACTGGTGGGTAGTGGCAGTCATCCCAGCGAAGGAGCTGTACAGCGCCCCGTTAGCCTCATTGACACCCCAGGCTGGGGCTTATCTCTGAAAGACATTCCCCCCCCGCCCCGCCCCGCACACTGCCTCCCAACTTTGATGGGATCACCCCATGCTCAGATGCCAATCACACAAGAAAGGTCACTGCCCTCTTAAAAAATAAAGCAGATTTGAGCCAGCCCTGATGGCCTAATGGTTAAAGTTTGGCACTCACTGCTTCAGTGGCCCAGGTTTACTTCCCAGGCATGGAACCACACCACCTATCTGTCAGTTGCCATGCTGTGGCAGCAGCTCACATAGAAGAACTAGAACAACTTACAACTAGGATATACAACCATGCACTGGGGCTTTGGGGAGGAAGGGAAAAAAAAAAAATAGGAAGATTGACAACAGATGTTAGCTCAGGGTGAATCTTTCCCTGCAGAAAATAAATAAATAAAGCAGATTCAAATAAATATCCCTCTTTCCCATCAGGAATGCTGTTTTCTACTTTACTAGCAGAGTCCAGGTGAGCCTCACTTTTGAAACCATTTTGAAAAGCAAAAAGGCAAACTAACAAACAAACAAAAAGTTGGAAGTGGGAAGAGTAGGGGGCTGTAAGTTCCTTTACCAAAGATGCACCTCTGGCCCAGGGCACAAATGCAGGTTTATTATAGGAGGAGGCCTTTGTTCACTTCCTGGTGGGATTACAGGTCCCTAGTGTTAGGAGCCTCTACTCACTGTAGGGCATTCAAAAATAAAGGGAAAATGTGTATCTAAAACGAAACAGTATAGAAAAATGGAGCTCAACTAAGAAACGTGTAACTTAATGCAGTGTTTTTGGAGTACAGCTATTTTGTAAACCAAGATACACTTGCTACAGGGGATTAAAAAGAGCACAGTTGTGGAGCTGCTGAAGCCACTGGCTTTGAGATCCAATAGCCCAGAGAGGAAGGAAGAGCCTGGAGCAGTCAGGATCCAACACAGCATGGAGAGCACACTCGAAAGGGCTTAACTGAAGGGAGTTTTAGGAAGAGACTGTGTACAGTGTGGTGCAGAGTTAAAGGCACCAATAAGGGACAGTGAAGCACCCAGGGACTGGCGACAATGGGGAAGCTATTACTGCCCTGAGGCCTGAGGGACAAGGGAATTGTGCATGCTGGGAGCCTGGCAAGAGCCACAGCTGTGCAAGTGGGACTCCCTGGCAGGACCTGGGACTTGAAGGAGCCCAGCACTGCAGATCTGGAGGAGGTAAAATGTGGGACGTGGTGCAGATGAAGACTGGCACCTCTTTCCTTTTGCCTTCTGATTTTTTAGTGGTGCCTCCCATTCACCAAACCCAAATGGAAAGCTGACAATAAGGGGACCCAGGTAATGCAGTCCATAGAGGTCAGCCTCCTAGGGCATGGAGAATAAATCTGGGGCAAATGGCAACCCAGCAAAGGGCCCTAGACTGAGGTCAGGACACCTGGTTCTAGCTGTGCCACTACTGGCTTTGCAACTTTGGACAACACTCAACATATTCAGACTTCCAGGAAAGAGACTGAGTTAGACAGTCTCTGTGGGATCTTTCAGCTTTTACATCCTGTGACGCTAATCCAAGAGTTATGTACACTTGGGAGCTATACATATCCAGGAGATATGTAGAATTCTAACTACTAATTAGCTACTTAGTAGCTACTATGATTATCACAAGGCTTTAAACCAGTACCCTTCAGTCAAGGAAACATTCAGTCTGTTTACTAACTCCAAAATCCTGATAGAGATCAAATCCATGGGAATAGATATATTGGCCCAAGGAATGCTCATCTCTTGATTCTCAACTTTATCACCAGAGCTCTCACATCTTGACTGGTTTCTCTTTAAAATATTGACGATTTCAGAATTTCACGTGGCTGCCTTGCTCCTTTTGAGAGCAGCAAATCTGGTCAATATTAGAAGATACGGCACCTTGGGCTCCAGAGCCTCTGAGGCTGTGCATGCGGGAGAGAGGGTTCAGATCCCCAAGATGGGGGAAGAGACTGGAAGTCCAGTCCTCATCATTGCAGACCAGCCTCTCCTACTGCAAGGGTCCCCGCTCCTCTACTTCTTTTCCATCTTGGTCTGGTGCCTGCCCCATTGCCAGCCTAGAGGGGCGAGAATCCCATAAGTGAAGATGTTCACACTCTGCCCTTTCGTTAGAAAGGCCTTATCCACTTCTAGTCATTTCAGTTACATAGCTTTACAAAATCTCCCCCTTGTTATCTCAAAGCACTTTGGAAAAGGATACAAATAAGTAGTAGATTTTTTTAAGCCTTACGCAAATAGAGATCTTGGAGAAGTTTCTTTCTCCTAAGAGAAAATAAAAGAATTAAATGATAAAAAAAAAAGCATCAAGTCAATTGAAATTTCAGAGAGATGTGACTTTCCTTGCGCCTTGAACAATAAAAGGTGCTGCCGCTCATGTGAGTTCCAGGACGCCGCTGACACCCTTAGATGAAAAACCCAGGGGAGGCAGCCTGAGAGAAAATGTCATTTTAAGGCCAAGTCTAGTAATAAGTTAAAGAAATGAGAGCCTGTTAACCTTAGACAGAGGACTGTGGGTTGGGACACACTATTACAAACAGTTAAGGACAATTCAGGGTAGATAAAT
The DNA here is from genome assembly GCF_020826845.1 of Diceros bicornis minor. Taxonomy (NCBI): domain Eukaryota; kingdom Metazoa; phylum Chordata; class Mammalia; order Perissodactyla; family Rhinocerotidae; genus Diceros; species Diceros bicornis. The sequence continues at coordinate 88,545,776 of NC_080742.1, read as the reverse complement.
TAAATTATACCTGGGGTAATAAATGCTCTAATTTTGTTTTATAAGTTTGCTCTGGAGTTATTACTGTCATTATTTTACTTAATAATTATGCCCTAATGTGTTAATAATTTTTACTGATGCAATAATCTTGCAGGCTAAGTAGTTACCTGGGAACTCTACATCATGCACCTAGTAGGTCTTGTCAATAAATGTTAATTGCAGTGTCTCCAGCTGCAGAAATGCAGAAGCTAAGAGAGAGGCCTGCTCTTTCTTCACCCTCTCACACTCCCCTCATCCTACCTAGTAGCATCTTGCATCCCCTCCCTCTGGCCCATTCCCAGATGCACACATTATGTCTTGCCCTGGACATCTGTCCACATGCATTGTCCAGGCTCTTCAATCTGTCATTTTGAATGCATTTCTATGATTCTTGTGGTGTGTTTTTGTTTGTTTGCTTGTTTTTGCCTCTGGCATAGAATTTTCTGGCAGAAAGACTGCTTCTTCCTTGGGGATTGAGGGGCTCCCACACAAGTTAGGCTGTGAGCCTCTCGAGAGTCTCTTCCCCATCACTGTACCCTCAGGGCCTAGCACTGTGACACGGCCTGCAGAAGAGGCCTAAGATTGTTAAAGCTGAACTGAGTTTTCAGATAAACTGAGCCTAGCAAGTTCTTTAGGGAAACACAAAGTCAAATGCAAAGTAAAGGTCTATGAAGGGAGTCTTCCTTTCCCACAGCCTGGAGTTCTGAAAAACGTCCTCTCATTGCAAGGTGGGAAGGGAGCAAAGACAATAAATGGAGTTAAGTGCTTTCAGAGAGAAAGACTGTAGTGAGATTAGACCCATTCGGTCCTGTCGGATGTGAAAAAGGCTTGTCACGGACGATGAGGCGTGCTGGTCAGGGCTCCACTTGTTTGGAAGTGTTAAAAGGTACCAGGGAAGGAGAAACAAATTTAGTGCATCTTGGGGAGGAGGTGGAAGACCCACGTACGGCCAGGTGCTCAGCAGGAGCCTCTCGCTGCGAGAGGCTGATTGTGATAAATGTCAAGAAGCCTCAAGAGGATGGAAGGGAGGTGAGCACAGAGCTCTTGCTTCGCCCCCAGGAGTGCATCAGACACTGCAGCCTACGCTCTTTCCTTTGCGCTCCAGGAAATGAATGGTTCTCTCTACTCCACCATGCTTTTTTTCTGTAGCAATATATTTTTTCCCTCTGGTTCTGTCCCAGTTACTCAAGAGGGGCTATAGTGTAGTGGGAAAGAACACTAATTCTGGAGCCAGACTGCCAGTTCAAATCCTTCCTCTGCCACTCACTAGCTGTGTGACTTTGAACAAGTTACTTAACCTCTCTGTACTTCAATTTTCTCATCTATAGAATGGAATAATGATAATAATACCTACTCATAGGGTTAGTATAGAGATTCAATAAGTTAATGCATGACTGCTGTAAAAGTGACCTGCAGCTCTATTAATCGGCCTAACAGACAGGATTCAGGTGGAAAAGGAAAAGGAAGCAGGCCAGAAACCTGCCCCCAAAGTAGGCAGGAGCCTGGGCTAGCAATACCAGGTATAGAAAATAAAAATACAGGATGCCCAGGTAAATTTGAATTTCAGATAAACAAATTAGTGTATGTATGTCTCTAACATAAATATGGGACATATTTATACTCAAAATATTTTTGTTGTTTATTTGAAATTCAAATTTAAGTGAGCATCCTGTATTTAATCTGGCAACCTTAGCCTGGGCATCAGGCTGTGAAAAAGATCAGGAACGTTGGTACAACAGGTTCACTGTGTTCCTGTTTCATGCTGACGGTATAATGGGTTCCACCAGGAGATTGAGATGGTGGCGGCCAGGACCATGTACCTGAGGCCTGGGCATGGCTCTGCAGGACCTCAGAACCCTGAAGCACCTTCCAAACTCTGGGATTTCTCCTGCAATTACTTTGCCACCCAGGGCCCTTATTCAGATGAAGAAGTCCTCCCTTGCTTGAGAGGTTCTGGACTCTATGTTCACAATTCCTAGGACGTAGTTCCCTCCTCTCATAAGAGCATAAGGCTGTACCACAAAGTCCCTTATATATTTAGCCAAAATATTTCAAAATCCTTTGGAGTTATTCTCATCTTCCCACCTGGGTTATAAGCTCCTGGAGAATGGATACTGCTCCAAATACTCCTTTGTAGTCTCAAAAATGCCTTGCATTGTGCTGGGCCTGCTAAATACTTGTTGAAACCATGAATGAAAAATTTGCCACTTGCATCAACGTAGGGGAATGGTCACTAACCTGTAGTTGTCAATTCCATTCTACTCAGGGAATAATGAATATTTGACAATAGGATTTGATTTGAACTGAAATAAGCATGACTCCGTTGGGATGAACTGTCACAAAAATGGACAAAAGCTGCTGCCATTACTCCATAGATGTCTAGGACCTGGGAGAAACATGATTCTTACCCAGAATCATTCCTTCAGAAACAAATTGAACAAAATCTAAGTTGTGCTAAGCCTCAGCTAGACAGACTCTTGGTGAGTCCACAGAAATCTCCAGAAATTACAGGTTTAATTAGCATTCGGGAAAAAAAAACCCCAAAACATCATTTCCCAAACTCTATTATACCCACGCCTACCCCTAAACCCTTTTCCAGTCGGATGGTGGTTCTAAAATGAGATCCCAATAGTGCTTGCTCACGTCACAGAAGTGGATTTACATCTGATTCCTCGTGATAACATTTCCAGCATGGGCCATAATAAACTTCATTGGACAACTTACACAACGAAAACAATATGGATTTGGGAAAGGTTTGGAAGCAGATCTACTCAGAGCATGCTGATTCTCTTGTCTCTGTTTCAGCTGAAAAATCTATAGACATTCCCAAATAACGTGGCGCTCCGTAAGGGGGGCTGGCTTGTGTGCGCAGCCTGGCTGCATCCGAGCTCAGGGACAAGTGCAAACGTATGAGCATTATTTGCAGAAATGAGAGAGTTTGCAGAAGAGGATTCTCAGAAGGGACGGGAACCAGTTCTGAGGCCTCAATGATTCCTCTCCATGCTATAAACTCAGGAGGCTCTCAGAGACTTTTTTGTTGTTTTTCTATTTCGTAAAATGTACTGGAAAGAAGACTCAACCTCTGTAGCAAAGATTTAACATCCAGACCTCTGAGCAAAATTATCTACAAGTGTAAAATGAACAAACCTCTATCCACCAAAGTCCTTTCTTAGTCCCGCTCCAGAGCACCTGGGTTCTGCTTCCGCCTTTCCCTGGTTCTGGTTCCCTCCCTTTATCAGGGGGACAGGGGGCAGCCCACACCCGGAAACCTTCTCCCCGCTTGACGTACTGCTTCTTTCGTTTCCTCCTACCGCTCTGATCATCCCTTCTTTGTGCCCTTTGCTGACTCCTTCTTCCCCCACGTGCAGATTCTGTGCACTTCGCGTGACTCTGGCCCTCAGCCTCCTCCTTCATTTAGGAAACAAACAAATCCTGTCTTATGACCTCACTATCACCTGTATGCCGTAAGTCTCTAATCTGTATTCCTCACTCGGTTTTTCATCTACACTCCAGTTCAGGTGCCCAACAAGCATCTCCAACTGGACACGTCATCATCACAAACTCTACACGCCCCACACAGAAACCATGCTCACTATCCTCAATACTCCAATAGCCTGACTAGGTTCAGTCACCCAGGCTCAAAAGCCTGAAGCTATTCATTTGTTCATTCAACAGTGACTTTCTTGGGTGTCTTTTATTTCCTATATCCTCCACAGTCAACCACAACCAAAACTTGAACCTATGTTATTCCTATTCAAAAATCTATCATCTTCCTTCCTCTCCACGTATCCCATGAGAACTATCTTCATGATTCAATTTTAGTCCTAACTCATCTCTCCCTCCTCTGAATGTCTGAAGCATTTATTGACTATATTATTACTTGGACACTTAATAAAACAATGCTTTGGACTCTTAACTGTTTCATGCTGATAATTATACATCTCAAAGTGTTCTATAAGCTTCTGCATGGCAGGAACTGAGTTTGTGGATTTTTCTAAAAGATCTGCCTATCCTAGCACAGAAGTAAATGTGCTGATCTTTATAAAATGCTTATTTCAGAATCTGGCACAAAATACGAGCCTAAAAATATAGGCTTAAAAATAAGTAGATACTCAATAAACACTTGGCAAAATGAATAAGACTGAACTATGCAAAATGCTCCCAAGACATCCACGTCCCCAATTTGCCTCTTCTGCCAGTTGTAGAGGAAAGCTCAGAGCACCAGGCCATAACCGGTCCAGGCATTCTGGGGGATGTGGATGCACGTGGGTATTTACTGGTGGATCCATGTTTGGGTCTTGACAAGTCAAGCAAAAACAACTCATACAGACTTAAATTATTTGGGGAATGAAAATGGAATAGGGAAATACATTAGCTACTATTTCCTTCCTTCTCCCCATTGCTTTTAACAATGCAAATGCTTGGTTAGCCTCTTCTCAGTTCTGTAACTGGGTGCCTGCCTGGCAGCAGGAATGAGAGTGCTCTGAAAAGTGGATCTGGACTCATGGACCAATACAGTGGAAGAACCACAGAATGCAGCTGAATTTGACAATGAGGAAGGAAGCCGAGGCCCAGGAAGGAGAGTGACTTGTTCAAGGTCACACATCTACTGGCCCAAGTTAACCTGAGAGCCCTGCCTCACTTCCCTCTCCCCGGCTCCATCCAGTCCTCATTGGATGACACCACCCAGCCCCAGCTGACTGTTCCCTCAGCTTCACGAACATCTCACATCCTTGGCTAAGATGCTTTTTCATTACTTCCCATGGCAACCATAACCCAAAGCAGAGCTGACCTCCCTCTACCCCTTGCAAGGACAGAAGAGCTGAGAGACTTCTGTGTTCTTCTGAATCTCAAAACAGAAGTTAATTGTTGGGGTCAGACCGAAAAATCAAGTGACCATCCCAGCAGCCCACTCAGAACCCAACTCAGAACACCCGGCTGACCTCAGCTAGATTTAGTAGCAGGGATATTTTTCCCCTTTGCTAGTCAATGACCCTCAGGAAAAGGAAATCAATCAAGGATCACAGGGGTTTGGTTGTTTAGGTTTGCTTAAATTTTATTTTAGAGTGAGCGAAAAATCTAAACTGTCTCCCTTTTTCTTTTTTTCTTTTTTGCTGAGAAAACATCTGTTGCCAATCTTCCTCTTTTTTTTTTTGCTTAAGGAAGATTAGCCCTGAACTAACATCTATACCAATCTTCCTCTACTTTATACGTGGGTCGCTGCCAGTGGTGTCTGACGAGTGGTGTAGGTCCATGTCCGAGATTGGGGCCCGTGAACTCAGGCCACCAAAGCAGAATGTGCCGAACTTAACCACTATGCCATGGGGCCGGCCCCCGTCTCCCTTTATTTATTACTAGGAATTCAAAATTATTCAATACAAAAAGAACAATTAAAAAAATAGGTGGAGCACAGGACTTTTAGGGCAGTGAAAGTATTCTGTGACACTACAATGATGGATACATGTCATTAGACATTTGCCCAAAGCCATACAATGTACAACACCAAGAGTGAACCCTAAGGTAAGCGGTGGACTTTGGGTGATTATGATATGTCAATGTAGGTGTGTCCATTGTAATGAATATACCACTCTGGTGGGGGATGTTGATAAATGGGGAGGCTAGGCATGTGTGGAGGCAGGGAGTATGTCTTCCACTCAATTTTGCTGTGAACCTACAAGTGCTCTAAAAAGTAAAATCTATTTTTTAAAAAAATACAAACTTTGTGACTAGTTCATGAAGAAAGTCAGATATGAAAGGGGGAGAGAGGAAGTAAAAAAGGGTGAGGTGGAAAATGGTATCAGAAAGGCAGGAAACAAAATCCAGTGCAATTAAAAGGCAGAGAAACAGCAGTTATAATCCCAGGCAAAGAGTCAGGAAGGTAGTTAATGAAGACACACACACACGTTTAAAACAAACAAACAAACGAACAACTTGAAAATAATCACACAGAGAGATACTGTGGAGAAATCACTACAAAGTTCTGTTTATATTTTGTTCTTTTCAATTCAACAGTAACTTAAAATATTTTAAAGTAGCCACAGGTGGCTACTGAGCATTTGAAATTTGGCTACTGTGATTGAGAAAGTGAATTTTTAATTTGATGTAACTTTAATTAAACTTAAGGTTCAATTTAAAATAAAAGTAATATAAAGTCTTTTTCCAGGGAACACAACTTTATTTAGTAGGACTACTTTTCATTTTGTTTCAAAGTCAAATCGATTGATTCTTCACTGATAAACCAGTTTTATTAATATGGATGTGCATATTAAGGAAAACTGATTTTTGGAGGGTTACTCAATTTAGTTATTGAAAAACTTAAGTATATTCAGGCCAACTTGGATTTATGAATCCACATTTTTCCATTGTAAATCTTATTAACCCTAAATACAAGTCAAGTACTTCTGATGAAAATGCAGCATGCAAATTCTGATGTGTTTTAAGTATAAAATGCTCACCGGATTTTGAAGAATTAGTATTAAAAAAGAATGTAAAATAATCTAATAATTTTTTACATTGATTAGATATCGAAATGAAAATATTTTAGATATATAGGGTCAAATAAAATACATTATCGGGGCCAGCCTGGTGGCATAGTGGTTAAGTTCGCACACTCCGCTTCAGCAGCCTGGGGTTTGGATCCGGGGCACCAACCTACACAATGCTCATCAAGCCATGCTGTGGTGGCATCCCACATACAAAATAGAGGAAGACTGGCATAGATCTTAGCTCAGCAACAATCTTCCTCAAGCAAAAAGAGGAAGATTAGCAACAGATGTTAGCTCAGGGCCAATCTTCCACATCAAAAAAAATTATTAAATTTAACATCATCTGTTTCTTTTCACTTTTTTAATGTGGCTACTGGAAAATTCAAAATTAGGCATGATGGGACCAGCCTGGTGGGGTAGTGGTTAAGTTCATGCACTCTGCTTCAGTGCCCCAGGTTTAGCAGGTTCGAATCCCGGGTGCAGACCAACGCACTGCTCATCAAGCCATGCTGTGGCAGCATCCCACATATGAAATAGAGGAAGATAGGCACAGATGTTAGCTCAGAGCCAATCTTCCTCAGCAAAAAGAGGAAGGTTGGCAACAGATGTTAGCTCAGGGCCAATCTTCCTCACCAAAAAAAATAATTAGGCATGGGCTCACATCCTGTTTCTACTGGATAGCATTGTTCTAAAGGAAGCAAAGCAAAGCTATTTTAAAAGAGGTCTGATGGAAACCAGCATCACCACGTGCTCCAGATATTGGTGGAGCTCGATAGCCGAGAAGTCAGATAAATTCTAAATAATCTACCATGTTGATTCCTGGGATGAGATGAACCAGGGGAGGCAGGAAACCTTTTTGGATTGCAAAGGGATCTGAGAGGAAGTGACGATGTTCTGAACTCACAGAGAGGACTTCTGTGGGCTTCCCGCCAAGAGGAGACACGGGGCAGAGAGTTCGAAGTGCAGCCTCGCCAGCACCCACCTTTCAGAGAACTTTCCAAAAGCTGGCAGGTACCAAATCACCAGGAGAAGCAGAGAAACAGAGACGTGGAAAAGCAAAAAGAACAGAAACTCAGAGCAGTGGAGGGTGAGAAAGCGATTTGCTTTATGTAAATGATAGCAAAATGGTTCATAAGGCCGTGTGCTTGCAGCTGGAAAATTCATCCTGGTGTTTGCCCAAGGCAGAGAAACATAGATCTAACCTCTGGGGTGAAAATTGAATCCAACAGATTAAAAAATTTTGCCCAAAAATATTCTTAAAAGTAAAATTTGTACTCACAGAAATTCTTGTCCTCATTTGCAACAGAGAAAATCGTTCACTTTCCCAAAGTAGAAAATAGAAGGTATTGTCACCCATGGAAGAGAGAAGAATAACTTCTCCTTTTGCGGCCGAATATCCCAGTGTCTTGGGTCTCTTCAAGTATTGATGCGAAGATTAGTAAGTTCAGGTTGTCAATGGCTTGTTGGGTTCTTTTTTTTTTTTCCAGTTAATCATAAGCTATACCATCTCTTGAAACTTGCCCCAGAATCCAGATGACCCTGAGCTGAAGACTGATCATACAGATTTAGAAGCTAAATCAGTAAACACTATAGCAGAAGCTTAGAGGCTTCTAGAAGGAAGGTGCTGATCCTGAATAGCTTTCTTTGTACTGCACACACAAAACAGACTAATCTTGTGCTCTGTACATATTTTTTAATAGTAACGGTGATGAATTTGAGTTATTGGCTTCCTAACCACTCCCAAAAAACTTTCACTTTTTTAGTTGCAGGGTGGAGCGGTGATGGAATTATGGCAGAAAGAAATGGCATTCTAAAGCTGTCCAATACAGTAGCCACTAGCTATATTCGACTACCGAGCGCTTGAAATCTGGCTAGTCCAAACAGGACTATAAAACTTACACTGGATTTCCAAGACCTAGTACCAAAAAATTAAAAACATCTTATTAAAAAGTTTTTAAAAATATTGATTATATGTTTAAATAAAATTTTAACAAGATTAGCTTAAATAAACTATATTATTAAGGTTAATTTTAAAAAGTAACTAGTAGAAAAATTTAAATCTGTGGCTCATATTGTATTCCGATTGGGCAGTGCTATTCTACAGTGACCAACTCTAGCTCCCTAAAAGAAGGGGGGAATGGCCCACATTCAGTCCTACAGGTAATGAGGTTGATGGTATTCCGGAGCAGGACCACCGAGTCCTGTGGACAAGCCCCGACTCCCTCTATTCTCGGCCCTCCCTGACGCAGTGGCTAGAACCATTGAGAAAGCTATTCTGTTGTTGGAAACCACCATGAATGGGCCCAGGGTTGCAAATAGTTTTCAGAATGTCCGTGTTCTGAGATGCTTCTTGCCCCCTGTATTGGATGCTATGGAAAACCACCAAGATCCCCCTTCAGCACTGAGGCATGCGTTCCCCTAGCTACCCTGAGTGTTGTGTGCTGAGGCTCACAGCTAAGGCTCTCTCCAGGAACGGCCTGTGGCCAGAGGGAGCCACCTCACCCAAGGTTAGACCCTTTCCAAGCAGTAGCCTGTACCCAATGACAGGTCAATGTGGAGGAACAAAGGCCCGGCCCCTTGCCTCAATTCAGGACACTCCGAAGGGCTGTCCCAGCTCCAGAGCTTCCTGTGCGATTGGCTGAGGCCTTGGTTGCAACTCCATCACCATCCAGCTGTTCCTTCTGCCCAATCCTGCTTCCCTCCCTCCCTCACAGGGCACTTCCCAACAAACTCCCTGCATGCAAAGCTCGGTCTCAAGGTCTGTGCTATGGACTGAATGTTTGTGCTCCCCCAAAATTCATATGTTGAAGCCCTAATCCCCAGTGCGATGGTATCTGGAGATGGGGCCTTTGGGAGGTCATTACGTCATGAGGATGGAGCCCTCATGATGGGATTAGTGCTTTTATAAGAAAAGACACAGGAGAGATTGTTTCCTTTCTCTGTCCTCTGCCATGTGCAGACACAGCAAGAAGACGGCCTCTGTGAACCAGGAAGTGGGCCCTCACCAGACCAGATCTGCGGGCACCTTGATCTTGGACTTGCAGCCTCCAAAACTGTGAGAAAATAAATATCTGTTGTGTAAGTCACCCCGTCTACGGTATTTTTGTTATAGCAGCCTAAACTAAGAGAGTCTGCTTCCCAGTGAACCCACCTAAGATATCCCCAGATGTGAAGAAAACATTATGGAAAAAGTGTATTGCATGCACACACGTGTGTGTGCACACACATGCACGTGCATTGGGACCCAGGAATGAAGTCAGGATATTTGGGTCAGCTACACAAGAAAACAGAGCTCCTACCAGCTCCCGCAGGCTCTCTCAGTTGTGGTGATTATTGTGAAATGTTTGTCAGTCTCTGCTTTGCTGGGCAGAAAAAAGAAATCCTGACACCCAAGAGCTAACCTACACGCAGCTGGTTATCTTACCTAGTTAGAGCCCTTTGCTAATAAGTCCAGAGGTACAGGCTTCAGCTCTCCCAAGGGGGCCAATTAATTTCATTGTGTTCCTTGACCACAAACGGCACCCCTCACCACACACACTCCTGGCAGCACTTTCTCTGTTGGTCTCAGGGCGGCTGTGTGGGAACACGCACCTCAAGTGGCACAAACAGTGACCAGGTCAGGTAACTCACACAGGCACACTCAGGCAGGGGGCCGCCCAGCCGCCTTCTGCTGCAGCCTCCTAGGTTCCTTTACTGCTCCATCACGAAGAGGAGTAATGTTTCTCCCGGAGATGGCTCTTCTGGGTCCCTGTTTTCTCTCTTTCTCTGAAATGTTACTTCCCTACCCTGGTCCCTGGTCCACAATGACCCTGATCCTTCAGTTCAACAGCACAGTAATTTTCTACAGTAGAGAGAGCCTTGGGGTGCAGGTTCCACACAGTTGAGATACATCACAAGGATGGCCTTTTATTACATCCTAAGTCAGACCAGGTGAGGACACGCGACAGTCTTCCAGGCGCTCTCTGGCGGCCTCTTTCCCCAGCCCTGGAGGTTATAACACTGACCACCACTAGCTGCTCCTCTGCCTCCATAGAGAAGTAGGACCTTTCCAATCTGGACTCAGCTATTCTGGGGCTTCCGGTTAGGACTTACCTTCATCTACAACCCGCCCCACTCTCTGGGCTCCGAGCCCAGGGACAGCTGCATGACTTGCTACCTCAGCTCCCTGCTTATGTCTCCACTGACATCAGCCCACTCCCCAGCTCCCTGGGCTCAATTCACCTCCTCCTGTCCTGACTTCCAAAATAAAGTGTGTGGTTTTCTTGTCATTTCACTTAATGAATCACACATACTTATTGAAGTAAGAAAAAAAACTCTTTAAAAAAAATCACTCCTAATTCCACCACCTGGAGAGAACCACTGTTAACATTTTGGTTTATCTCCCTGCAGCCCTTTTCCTCGCGTATGTGTGTATATTTCTTTATAACATTCTAATTGGAAAGATAATCTACATATAACCACATTCTGCTTTGTTCAGTTAACACTCCACATGTGAGCATTTCTTCATGTCTTTAAAAATTCTGCACAAACATCCCATTTAACGGTTACAGCATCATCTATGATATGACTAAACCATAATTTAACTCTTATGCCCATTTTTGAGCATTAAGATCCTCACCAATTTTTAGTGATGAACAATTTGAATATAAAACTGCATGTGTATTTCAGATTGTTTCCTTAGGATAGAGGCTCTTAAATGAAATTACCTAGTCCCAGGGCATGAACATGCTGAGACTTTGGATAAATACAGCCAAATTTCCTACAAGTAAGGTTATATCAGTTTAATCACCTACCAACACACCAACAGGGAATGAGAGTTCTCTAATTTTGTTAGGCAAAAAAATGATATATTATTAATATATTAATTTGCATCTCAGATTACTTGGTGAAACCGAACACTGTTCATGTTTAGTAGAAATGTAGACTTCTCTTGTGCAACCTGTTCACATCCTTTATGCATTTATTTATTGGGCTCTTGAATTTATTTGCATGTTCTCTCACGAAATTAAGAAAGTTAATATTTTTTTCTATCATGTTCATTGCAAGTATTTTCCCTGTTTCTTTGCCTTTTAATTTTTTATCTACTGTTTTTAATTTTAATGTAGATAAACCTATCAGTCTTTTCCAGTGCGATTTCCCTTAAGCTTAGAAAATCTTTCCACCAACAGGGCATCAGATAAATATTTACCTATTTTTTCTACTTTGTTTAATAGTTTTCTCATTGACTATTCCCACTCTCAGTGCATTCCTAACTAGCTTCTTTCCCTTCCTCTGGACTATTTTATTCTAGCTCCTCACCCACCCCATGTGCTGCAGTTGTTCTTAGAGGAGGGACAGAGACAATCCCTTTTAAATGATCTTATACATTTTGGGGAAGATACAGGCTGCAGGCAGTTGGCGTGGCTCTGTTGTTATCTTCCTCCGACATGTGCACAGGGCATTGTATGGTGCCCCAGGACCTGCCTCCCCTCCCACGGGCTGTCTGTTTGTACTCAGGGGAGGAAGAAGTAATGCTCAGGACTTTTGTGACTCCTCCCAGGGGTTCTGGTAACCCCACTACCACCACCACATATATACTCACACATCTGCTTTCCCCTCCCTCTTTCCCATCTTTCCCTTTGTCTGCTCCTCCTCACCTAATCTCTGTAAATTCTCAAATTTGGGAGTGGTTTACTCAGAGATGCTGGAGAACCTTTCCACTTCCTCTCCCCCCCCATACAAACCCTTCCTGAGATGGGAGCCCCCTTCATCCTGTCCCTCCCAACATTCACAGAAACCTGGGTGGAGGCGTTTGCTTGGCTTGCATCCCAGAGAACATTTAGAAGCTGGAATCAGAGAACATCACTGCAGCTCTCATCTGTTTCTCTCACTCCTATTCAGTTCAACTCATGCTGGTGATTGAACAGAGAGAAAAAAATCCCTCTTGTGCTCTTCTGCTTACTCTCATTAGAAACCCAAACAGCAGGCAAGCTTGAGGAACATCACACTCCTAGGACCTGGAAGGCTGAGCCAGGTCCAAGACAGGCCTGAAGCCAGCAGAAAAGTGCTGTGTGTCCAGGCGGGAATGTAAGATCCGAGGGCAAGGACCATGCCCGTCTTGTTCACGAACGTATCCCACAACCTTGAAGGGTGCCTGGCAATTTCTTAGCACTCAGGGAATAACTGTTCAGGAACAACTAGGAGTCCGCTCTCCGTCATGGACCCCTAGGAAGTACAGTGACTTGGCATTATATTGCCAGAGGGTTTTTTGGTTTTTGTTTTGCTAACCAGTCCACTTTTTTTTATCCTTGGGTAGCCTGTGCTCCACAAACACACTTTTAGTTCTACACCCTCAAGATCCTTACCTTTCTCTGAGCCTCATCACTAAAATGATAAAGTTTGATTAGATGATCTGAAATGTCACTTCTAGCTATAAAATTCCGTGATGAGATTAATAAAGATGAATGCTTTTATTGATGGTTATAAATTCTGTTCTGTCTACATATGGGCTTAGAGTACATCCCATAATTTACATCTGACTGTACTTTACTGGAAACTAAAGTTCAAAAGGGGATTAGAACCCTGAATGGCTTTTCCTAGCCTACTGTGTACAATGCAAAACAGGCACAGAAATCATTCTTCGAGCAAGCATTCTACACTAGCCAGGAAACTATCATTAACATAATAACATATTCCTCACCACAATAAATCAGAAGCCTTTATTCAACGATTCTTAATTTGGTAGAGGTTATTCTCAGCTTCATGAAAAATCAATTACAAATAAAGATGTGCAGCTGGAAGTCCATTTTACATAGAAGCCAAAGTGATGGGGATCTCTTAATGCTAATACTCCAGCACATTCTAACTAGTATTAATGTAAATAATTAATATTAAAATGAGAATTGATCATAAGAGTTCTTTTACACGGCCTTGGAATTTGGTGGCATATGTTCAGGGAGTGCCAACTCATTTGAATATTTGCCTAATGAGGAGGGTAAACCTGCTGCTCTGGCTGCCAGCAATCATGCCGAGCATTGCAAAGCCAAATATAAATGCCTTTTGTATCACCCACTGTTTTGGATTATTCACCTCCCACGTCTGTCCCTTTAGTAGCACAGACAATGCAGAACTGACCAAACTGTTTCTCTTCTCTGTCTGTCCTCTGATCTCTCACCAAGGCTTGGCTCTGCCACATAGAACAGAGTGCAGATGGCATAGAACTCTTTTGAGGGCCTGGGGTATGAGATGACACAATGGGAATAAGGATGTTACTAACCTAAGTGTGGGGAAATAGAATGGTCATGCAAACCCCTGGACCAGGTTTTGTAGCTAGAAGATGTGATCACATCTGATCCTTCTGGAAAATGTTTCAAGGCTACCCTGGAGAAACAGAAGAAAGTCCTGCTGGACCCGAGTTTTACCCCAACTTCAGTCTCCACACCCATCATAAAGCCATTATAGCCACAAGAAACTCCTCCCCACTGCTCAGACATCCCACCATCTCCCTCTAATCCAGGACTTTGCTCAAGCTGCTACATCAATCTAGAAAGTCTTTGCTTCCCACATCTGCCTGGAAAGTCCTAGCCATTCTTCAAGGTCCAGTTTGAATCCTACCTCCCATAAAACTCACCAGATCCCCCTAACCCCAGTAAACAGATCTCTCCTTCTCCCCATCTGTTATGGGATTGGATTTGCTCCAGCGTGCCCTTTATTGAAGTGATTTATGTATGAATAGAGACACTTTAAATGCTAAGCAATAGAGGACAGAGGCAGCATCTTATTCATATTTTAACCCCAGCAATGCATAACATAGGCTTTATATGTAACTATGGACTCACAAGAGGCAGGCTATAGAAAAGCCTAGACATCTTTTAGGAACACTGCTCCTAAGGAGACCAACTCTCCCCGCCCTAGGTAGGGCAGGAGTTGTCCAACTTCAGCTAGCACATAAGAATAATCATCAGAGTTTGTTAAAAATGCAGATTCCTTGACCCTCCTTATGATTTTGATTCAGTAGTTTGAACTGGCAGGACAATAATCTGCTTCTTTGCAAGTCCACTCAGGTGATTCTGGTGCTGGTGGTCCTGGGACCACAATTTGGAAATTCTGCCCTGAGGACTATTTCACATGATAGGGGACAAATGCACAATGACGTGCTGCCAATTTTTCAAAAGGGAGAAGAACGTTTTGGTGAGGAATTCACAGGGATGCATAGAACTCTCAACATCCTTTTGACCAGCAAAAGGTACAAGTCAAAGTACCCCGGGCTTTCCCAACACTGAGCTCCCTGGAAGTATCTGTGTGACAAGAGGCTAAGACTCTTCTCTGACAGAATACAGACCCCAGTGGGACATGGAAGTTATAATATCCCCAGTCTAGCTCCCAAAGTCTGTCTGTGCTGAGATGCATAGGAACCCCCAAGAAGGACCAGCCTGAAGTGGAGGAAGAGCTGTGGTGGACTATTGCTTGGAGAAAGGTTTCCAGGGTTAATATGGAAAATGAAGGAAATTCTTCCTCAGACCACAGCTCGCCCAGGTGACAGCAATACAAATTCTACCTTCAACAATTCTGAGTCAGCAGTATCATGCTTGGAGCTAATGCTGCACCTAACAACTCCACTCTCACACTCTTTAACATCTTTTAATTAATTAAAGAAAATTTTTTTATGCCTACTATACGCCAGATATCACACTAGACACTGGGAGGAAACAAGACATGTCCCTTGCCCTAGGGCACATAAGCACTGCAGGAAATAATTGTAACATGAAGTAAAAAGTGTGCAGATAATGATATACAGTAGCCCCCCCTTATTCAGTTTCAGTTACTTGTGGTCAATAGCAGTCCGAAAATGTTAAATGGAAAATTCCAGAAATAAACAATTCATAAGTTTTAAATTGAGTGCCTTTCTGAGTAGTGTGATAAAATCTTGCTCTCTCCCGCCCAGGACCTGAAACATCCGTTTGTCCAGCGTATCCACGCTGCATATGCAACCCACCCATTAGTTACTTAGTAGCTGTCTCAGTTATCAGATCCACTGTCACCATATCACAGTGCTCGTATTCAAGTAACCCTTATTTTACTTAATAATAGCTCCAAAACGCAAGAGTAGTGATGCTGGTAATTCAGACATGCCAAAAAGAAGTTGTTGCTATCTCTTACTATGCCTAAATTATAAATTAAACTTTATCATAGGTATGTATGTATAGGAAAACACATGGTATATATAGGGTTCAGTACTCTCTGTGGTTTCAGACTCCACTGGGAGTCTTGGAACATATCCTTTGTGGATAAAGGGGGACTATTATACACAGGAAGGGCACCATACCCCCTTGGAGAGAGGAGGATGGAAGATTGAGACCTACCCTCGGAATTGACAGACTCCTCCAGGATTACCACATGCAAATCAATACACTCTCCCTCCATCTGCTCCAAGTTATAGTACTTTCCAACTAAGGGAACTAAGGGAGATCATCCATTTCCCCCTGGTTATTAGGGAGGGCAGCTCAAAGCTGTACTCAGATGCTCTCCTCAAGCTTTTCTCAACCAGGCAGTGACGTCTCCATTACCAGCCTCTTGCTTCCCAGGTTTGGGGCCTGACTGGTGGATCCCTGAGGGCCTTGGAGCAGAAGGCTGCAAAGGAGGACAGCTGGAGCCCCATGAACACCACGGAACTAGGGAAAGCTTTCTGGCAGGAGAAGGAAGAACCCAAGTTATAGAAGGAGAAAGTAAGGAAGTTGATCCCCTAAGTTTACATGAATTAACTGGTGTTTAATTCATACTTATACTTTTATTTTAACTAAGAGTTAAGTTGTATGGAAAAAGCAATGCTGACTAGATCATGTGGTCAGCTATCTGAAGCACCGCTAGCCAGCCATGGGAGAACTGCCTCTGACAGAGAGCGCCATGCCACTCTGCACCTCCACCAACATCAGCAGCTCTCTGCCTTGCAGGCATGGTGTCCGAGAGGGCCCTTCCAGTCTCCAGGAGGCAAGCCTGGCTTCTACCTCTAAACAGCGATGCTACAGAGGAAACACACACGTCTCACACAAAAAGAAAACAGAGAAATGGCTGGTCCTGGGTGAAGTATTATTTTACTAAGCAAGTGTTTATTTTTATGAGGCAGCAACAATTTTTTTAAGGTTACATACCGAGTAACTGCAACCATTGATTACATTAATGGATTACCTCTGGAGAAGGAATCTAATTACACTTTTGTACAAATTGCAAAATGTAGATTAATTTCAAACTTTCTTGGCAGCCCTGTTGTTCTTTTCTTGAGCTCAGTGCTAGAGCTGAGGGTCAGAAGAGCCAACTCACTGCAAAGAAGCTAGAAACTTGAAAAGGCTTTGCGCATTCGTTCAACGAGTACAGGCGAGCACCTTGCCTCCTCTGTCTGCGTCAGCTGTGTTCTAGCTGCTGGAGATACAGATGTGAACAAGACAATGTCTCATGCCTCTTGGAGTTTCCCAAAGTAATAACCAACTCCAAGAGCCATAAAATCCCAATTGTTCCTGAACCCATTTAAGTATCTACAGGGCTTCATTTTCTGAACAGCAGTTAGGACTTGGCATCTCTAATCCAGGAGTTGTCGACCTCTTTAGCCCTGAAAGGGAAACCTAAAAGAGGAGGCAAAGGATTAAACAGAGGGGGCGTGGGAGAGGGAAACAAGAGCAGGAGCCCTTGGCCAAGCAGCACACATACTGAAGACGGGTAACTTACAGAGATGGAAAAAGTAAGGTAATGGGAAAGGAAAGACCAAGCAAATGAAGAGAAAACTCAAAAAAGGAGAAACACAAATGGCTCATAACCATTTCTTCCAATTCAACCTTTCTTATAATCATAGAAAGGAAAATTTCAAAAGTGAGTAACTTTTTCAATCAAATTAGCATATACTTGAGTGAAAAAGGAATTTTCAATGCAGGTAAAATCAGGTAAGTGTAAACTGGTTCCAATTTTCTGGAAAGCAATTTGGCATTATATACCAAGAACCTAAAAAAATGTACATATCTTTTGAGCCAATAATCCCTGTTCTAGGAATTTATCCTAAACAAATTATCAAAAATATGGTCAAAGATTTATGCACAAAGATTATCATTACAACATTATCATAACAGTCCAAAACTAGCACAACATAAACATTTAACTTTAGAGGAAAGGTTAAGTAAATTACATATATCCATATGGTAGAATATTAAGATGCCATTAAAATTATGGTTTATGAAGAGTTTTGATGACCAGGGAAATGCTTATGATATCATTATATAAAAACTTTGGATATAAAATTATATATAAAGTATGATTTATTTCATAAAAGAAATGCAAACGATATATACCACAATAGTAATTGGTCTCTTGGTGACAGAATTTTAATGTTTTTCTGCTCTTTTAAAACATTTTTGTTGAATTTTTCTATACTAATGTTTTACTTTGATAATCAGGAAAAATGAAATAAGCTGATAGAAAAAAAAAAGAAAATAGGAAGAGGGGAAAACATTAACCTAGTAAGGGAGAAAAAGGAACAGAGATTATTAACGCAAGTGGTTGGGAAGAATTACACCCAGAGACTTAAAGGATTCAGATGGTGGGCAAATGCTTGCTGTCCAGAATAGCACTTGGTGATGTCTGTCTCAGATTTCCTCCCTCCTTTCAAGATTAACCAGATTTAATGTTAGGTTTCAATCTCCCTGACAACTCTTAAATAAACTTGACCTGAGTCTATGGGATTTTAAAAGCGTCATATGGTTCCCACCATTTTCAGCATCTAAGTTGAATCCTAGCTGGTCATGGAAACTTTATACATTGACTCATGAAAAAATGTTTCAAACAAACCACAGCAATTTTAAAAAATTATTTCAAAAAGTCCTTAGTAGTGTAACCAACACCCGCCGCCCCCAAATACATAGTATTGACCGTATTCAATTGACTGTTTAGTTTCTATGCTTTGTCTGGAGATGCCATCTCACTGAAAGAGATGAATTAGATCCTCTTGGAAAGCATCTGAAAGGGTACCCTGTCTGTTCAGCACTTACCTTGTGCACAGTAAATTATAAATACTTAATGATGAGGCCAACAATGATGACTAAGTCGATCAATAGCGAGCATGGAGACAGCATTCCATTTCCATGCTCTACCAGGATGGCTGCCGAAAGAATGGAGGAAAACTACATGTGTAGAAGAGACACTTGGTATTCCTCCCCTGCTTTCTTCATTCACCTATCGGTCATTCCCAGCTGACGGCAGCTTAATGTCCTCAGAGCGAGGGCTGAGGTTGTTATGAGGCTGTGTTGGAAGTTCTGAAAGCTGATATGGAGAGTGCCAGCCATTTCCTCACCAGTGTCCTTTGTCCATGCAATTTTAATAAGCTCAATCTCAAGAAAGGAAAAAGGAGCCTGGGATCATGTTGAATTATTTACAGGTCCAATTGGGTAAGGCAGAGAAACCCCTCTTTTGAGAGTAAGTGATAGCTACTCATTGATTTTTCCCCCCGTCATGATTCCTAGGTGAGAATCCAGTTTAAAAATCAAAAGATAGAAGAAAATCTAACTATCATCTTAAATCGGAGTTCATGAGCAATTAGTGAATTTGCAAATTGTGTTGCAGTTGATATTTCTAGTCTCAAGAATAATTTTGAAGAGCTTGGTATATTTCATTTAAATATAACATATATATGAAAACTAATTTTTACAGATTAATGACCATGATCAAAGTGGTCTTATTTAATACAAGAATGAAAATGGTTGTTAGCCTTGAGATTTGAAGGCCAAAGAGATATGATTCATGTGTTTATTAGATGCCGAAGTTGAATTAGCTTTTGAATGTAATAAATATACCTTATTTCATGTACAGAAAGAGACATGTAAGCTCAACAAAATATAATTCTTTCCTACGTTTCAAGGAAAGCTTACTTTCCCATATTGCATGCCTACAGTTAGTGCTGATAAATGTTCTCAGAGATAAAGACAGTCGCCATGCTCCTGTAGGTAGTGAGTTAGAAAGCAGCTCGTTCGGACCTTGTCCACACACCTCAGAATCTCAACCTCCCACAAAGCACTTATGCAAGCATGCCCACTTAGCAGGTGCCTCACCACATTATCTCATCCAGTCTCACATATCCACTGCTGAGAGTCTAGTCCAGACCACTGTGATCTCAGGCCTGGAATATCACAGAAGGCTCCTCAGAGCCCAGACTCCGCCCATGTCCATCCATCCCATACACGGCTAAGAGAGGGATTTCCTGAGGTATCATAAAGTCATAATGCTCACACCATGTGGCTCTACCATGAGTTATTTAACCTCAGTAAGCCTCAGTTTCCTCATCTGTAAGATAGGTATAATAACAACATGCTCCTCATAGGACAGTTGGGGTTTAAGGGAAATAATGCATGTCAGGGACGTAGTACAGCCACTGGCCCGTGCTAAGCATTCAATAAGTGGTAGTTATTATCACACGAGAATGCAAGCTCCGGGAGGGCAGGAATTGCTGTCTCTCTCATCCAGTGCCAGAGCAGTTCCTGGTAAATGGCAGGAACTCAATAAACTCAATAAATGAAGTATTGCAGGCCCAGTTCAAATGCCACCATTCCTGCCTGATATCCTGCGCTGAGATGGTCTTTTCCTCCTCTGGATTCTGCCAACAGCATTTTGTTTGCCTGCGTCCTGCAGCCCTGGCCCCTGCTGTCCTGAGATGATGTCACCGCTCTGCGTCCTCTAGTGGACTGTAGGCCCCTGAGGGTGCCTCTCTCTGCCTAGTTAAGATGCTTGTACACCGCAGGCCCTCAGCAAACCCTGCGAACTAAGGTCCTGCCAGGTCATTCCAAGAACCACCAAAGACGGCTCCTCGTTAACCAGAGCCGCAAAGCTCCGACTGGAACTGTAAACACTTAGGATCCCAGTCCCTCTCCTTCCATTTAATGAGGAAATGGAGCCTAGTTAGTAATTTTTTAGTTGCACATTTCTGTTAGCTCTGCCAAGCTAAACTGGATTTCAAACCTTAACCATAAACCAGAAGTCCCCCCCTTTTTTGACATGGAGAAGCAATTTTTACTTCCAGGAAATCAAAAGATCCCTTTGGGGTAGGAGCTGATGGCAATGTGGGATGGGAGGAGGGCAGCAGAATACAATGCTAATGTGACACACAGACAAAGCCAGACAGGGATGGGATAGGGTAAGGTGGGAGAGGGTGCTGGCTCAGTATGGGCATTTCCCCACTCACAACCTGAAGGAACACGCCCTTCCTTCTCTTCTACCCCCACCCCCAAGAGGATGTGCCCAGAAGCTTTGGGCAGGAGGTAGCTTTTGTATAGTTCCTTTTCCTGGTTTCCCTGGCAACTATGCAGCATCTAGAAGCTCCAGGAGTGAGGCGGTGGGGTGGGGTGGTGTGTGGAATACAAATGCTGATGTTGGTCCCATGTGGTGTCACCTCCACACCCACGTTTAGCATTCTCTCAGCCTCAGAAGATCACACACACACACACACCTCTGACTGCTCATTTCTAATTTGGAGCCAGGTGCCCAAGCGAAGAGCCTCAGGGAAATGTTACATAATTAGTCTCATTTTACCAATGTGAACTGAGAGGTGGGGCCTGAGACTGACTGAATGATACTTAGCACCAAGGATGCTTGATGTCTTTTGGTTGGGTTTCTGGATTTTAGATAAGTCTATACAGGACACATCATGAGATATTAATCAATTTTGTATCAGTAGCTGGTTATGGGCAGAGAACAAGGGACCAGGAAGTCTGAGCTTTTACTCCGTTGAGGGTGTCTGATTTGGGGGATCCAGCCTAAGAATAACAGATGTAGAAAGAGGGGAGACAGCAAGACCATTTAGAAGCAAACTGCCTAGAAAGTAGAAAGATATAGTCTCCAGCTTTGAAATGAGTTCCATTCTAAAACCTCATTTGTAAGTCAGTTATTTAGAATTCAGAACCCATTTCCAGAGAAGTCATGTCTATTATAAATGATGATTGGGTTTCTAGGCTAGTCCACAAAAGCCTATTTAACTCATAATGTAGATGAAATACTATACATTTGCAATGAAAAGTAATAGCAAAAAATCCTGTTGTGATACCAGTAATTAAATGAAAAAGAAAAACAGAGAAGTGGAAAATAAATAGCTTTCTTTCATTTCTTTTGAGTACTAGAGCTCTTGGATGGAGGGGGTGGCTAGCCTGGTTGCTCATGGGGAGGGGGGTCTTCATTTACTTTAGATAATGGGATGGAGCCGATGGGGGGCAGGGGGGAGGATAACATAGGGCTGTCCTTTGGGATAATGAAAAAAATAGCATATTTGGGAAAAAACAAGCAGAGAGGGAGAAAAGAAAGTGAGCAGGCCTGCCTCATAAGGTGTAGGTGGGGCTACCTTGGGGTGAGGAAAGAGCACGAACTTTGCAGTCACAAAGGCCTGGGTTCTAGTTCCATCTCCGTCTCTTACGGTTGCAGCTTTGGGTGATGTGCTTGATCTCTGAGTCTCAGTCACTTCACTGGCAACCTCAAAGGATCGCTTCAGTCAAATGCCTGCACAGTAGACACTGTGGTGCACTGTGTAGAGCCCTCTTCATGGAAAGACTTGTTGCCCCAGTTCTGGGAAGGCTGTCAGCTTTCAGGGGCCAGCCCCTATGGGGACTGCTCAGACACACACAGCCACAGGCCTGAGGTCACCCCTCTTCTGGTTGCCAACAACCAAGGAGTAACCAGTGTGAGAGGACAAGGCCCAGCCATCTTGGCCCAATTCAGGAAACTGTGAAGAGCCACTGTAGGACCAGAGCCCCCTGAGGGGTGTCAATGGGCCTGCATCATAGCTTGACTTCTCTCTGTCAATCCCTGCCTCTGTTCCTTCCTTTCCACAGGTGTGGATCCTATGGGCACTTCTTAACAAACACCCTTCATCTGCTTCCCAGGGAACCCAACCTGTGACAGCCTGGCCCAGACGAGGCACAGGTAACAATGAGACACTTTCCCTGCTGCCTCTCCTTACCTGCACCCAGCACAGATCAGTAGAAAAGCCTAAGGACACCCCTAAGTAGCCCTGGGATTGGGGCTTCTGGGAGCCCAAGGGCAGAGTGGCAAGCAAGGACTCAGGGAATGTGCATTCCTATTCCCCTGAAAATGGCTGGGGCACATAGACAACCTGTGCGGTTTTGTTTTTAATGTATGAGAGTTCATAATCAATAGTCTATAATTTGGAAATAGAATCTATATAAAAAATTTGAGGACTGTTTGAAACTGCTCTGTCCAACAAGGTAGCCACTGGCTACTTGTGACGATTCAGATTTAAATGTAAATGAAATGAAATTAGACATTCAATTTCTTGGTTGCACTACTTATATTTCAAGTGCTGAGTAGTCACATGCGGCTCATGGCGTTCGTATTGAGCAATGCAGATTTATAAATCATTTCCATCATTACAGAAAGTTCTATTGGACGGTGCTGGTTGGAATGCTGAAGTGTCAAGAATCTAAGAATGTTTGAATTGTATTCTATACCAACCTTCCACAGAAGGCTCCTGTGATAGATACACATGGAGAGTGAAGCAACACAAGGAACACTTTTATTTTTGGCTAAGGCTTGGCTCCACCTCCCACTCCACACACACAGAATTCTAGTTCTGCGTGAGCAAGGCTGAATTGCATGGAGAACTATTTTAGGTAAGCCTGAATGACCTAGAAGCACGGAGGCCTCTTGGTCTACTGTAACCTCCAAGCTCAAGCCAGAGTCAGCTACCAGGGAAAGACAAAGAAGAGAGCAAATGGCAGAGAACATCAGCCCCAAAGCCTAAGTAGGGCAGGGGGTCAGCTCCCAGAATCATCTCAGAGGCCGTTCCATGTGGCCCCAAACATTTTAGCTTAGCCTGGTAACTCCATCACTTAGACAGTGGCCAATAAAATGTCCTTAAACCTGATCAATTCATGCAGCCTTTCTTCTTAGCAATGAAGAGAGAAATCTGGGGTTTCTCCTAGCATCCAACATCGCCAGTCACTAAACAGGACTTGATGGACAATGGCAGAGTCTTGGCCTCAGCAGTACTTCACAATCTCACGAGTGACCCTACTCACTCCACCTTACCTTCACTTTGGATCAGGTCCTTGCCTTCTGCCCACTCCATGGACCTGGCACTTCAGATCCTCCTTGCTTCCCTAGAACCCTTCCTTTTTCAGGACTTAAGTTCCAAATTTTCCCCATAATCATGGCTGCAGAACAGACCCAATAATGCTCATGCCCAGCCCTGCATCCCAAGGGAACTCAGGCCAAACAGAGATGTAGCCCCCCTCTCACCCAACTGGTGGATCACAAGCTGTCTTCAAGGCCAACATATCTCCCTGAAATTCTTGGTCCTTCTTAGTTGATAACACAGAATGGCAGAATCCATGACCAGACTCAGCACCACCCTATGGCCCATCCTGAGCATTGAGTTGAAAATAAGAAGCACCCTTTCCCCCAGAATAGTAATATCACCCCCTACAGTCTCCCCCTTGACCCTAACAGCATCTCCTCTCCTCTTCCTGGACGGTCCTTTGAATACCCTCAACACTTTTGCAGTATCCTCTTTTGGGATGTGTATGTTCACTTCAGGAATAGAAGAACTGATCATAGTACATATAGGAAATTGCAGCCTTCTGGAAGGCAGGGCTGGGCCACAACAGGTAGGAAAGAGTCATTTCCATGCTCCCCTAAACAATTTCAATACAAAGGTACTCATAGTGTATTTATCTTCAAAGCTCTAAAAATGTTACCTTTTAGACACTTAGTATATAAATCTTCTCTTAGAGACTCATGCTATGGTCTAAACTGCATGGTATTGGACACAACTGATAAATTAGAGGGCTGCTTCTGCTGCTGCTATGCCACCGAGGATCCCAAACCCTGAGGCTTGTCTGCTTTGAAACTTCTTTCATAATATGTCACACTGTTGCCATTGAGCACATAATACTCTCAGCTACTTTCTACTCCCACATTGTAAACGCCTGATGCAAGCTCCCATCACATACACCTGTGCAGACAGCAACCCGCAACAGACCCACCAACACGCACAGCCACATACCAGAACAACTCACCCACACAGGCTGCGTGGAGTTGAAAAGAAAAGCCCGAGTCCGCGAAATGTCATTTCAGAACCTTTCCCCTATATCTCGTGGGGATCTCAGTGCCAGCACAGCTCTGCATTCCAACAATAATAGCACCTAATGCTGCTTGGTATCAGACTTTACAGAGCTACTGACTGACTTCGCATGAATCATTTTATTTAATTTAAATTTTATAATAACTCTCAAGGTAGGTATTATTACCTCCATTTTACAGACGAATGTACTGGGTTTAAAACACTTACATAGTTTGCCCAGGGTCATATACCTAGAGAGCCACAGAGCTGGAACTCCATTCAATGTCCCCTGGCTTCAGTGGAGCTTGAAGCCTGTTCTGAATGAAGGAAAACGTTGGAGACACAAGATAGAGATTGCAGGCTAGATATTAGAAGGACACTCCCAGATAACACACATAATCTACAACAAAAAAAGAAAGAAAAGAAATACACCTCACCTCTTCCATGCTGTTTTATTCAATGAACAAAATGAAATATGGAAGAAAATAAATTACCAAAGCTATAACCAAATAGAAACAGACAACAAATGACACAAAATTACTTAAGTCCTGCTTCTGTGTGAGAGACGTGATAAAGGCAATATTCCCTCTCCCAGCTCCCCTCCAAAGCCCACCGATTCGTTCTCCTCCCCTGAGCCTTCACTGACCACTACAGCCCCCACCAATGCCCTCCAGACCACGAGTTCTCGAACTTCAATATGTTAAGAATTACACAGGGGCCAGCCCCGTGGCTTAGCGGTGAAGTGCGCGCGCTCCGCTGCTGACGGCCCGGGTTCGGATCCCAGGCACGTACCGACGTACTGCTTCTCTGGCCATGCTGAGATGGCGTCCCACATACAGCAACTAGCAGGATGTGCAGCTATGACATACAACTATCTGCTGGGGCTTCAGGGAAAAAAAGGAGGAGGATTGGCAGTAGATGTTAGCTGAGAGCTGGTCTTCCTCAGCAAAAAGAGGAGGATTGGCATGGATGTTAGCTCAGCGCTGATGTTCCTCAGGAAAAAAAAAAAAAAAAAAGAATCACACAGATTCCTGGGCCCCAGCCCTAGAGATTCTGATTCAGTAAGTCTGGGCTGGGGTCCAAGAATTTGCATTTTTAACCAGTTTCCAGATGATGCTGATGCTACTGGTCTAGGGACCACATTTGAGTAGCACTGGTCTAGACTCTGATAGGACCTTGGCCACACAATGTAGATTCTGACTATTTTTTTTCTTAAGCCATTCTGGTTCCAGATGATTCTACCCGGCCCTCTCCATAGTCCTACCATCTTTAGGAGCAGCATCACCCTGAAAACCCAGAACCAATCCTGATCACAGTTTGAGACCGCTGCTCTGACTAAAATGGTCTCCCATCTTGTCCAAGGCATAATATCCCTGGCCTGTGTACCCCAGATCTCAAAACTGGGCTTCTCTCATAGCCACTGTTCTGTATTTCTTTTTTTTTTTTTTCTTTCTGTGAGTGAATCTTATTTATTGTGTCCTTTTCACTGTTCTCTACTTCTTATTCTAACTCCCCAATGCTCCAGATTTCTTGTAGAACTGGGCCTGCCTTCCTTTGGCCAAGCCTCTTCTCTATTCGATCATGTAGTCCTGAAGCCCCAAGGTAGCACCCACTGTATTCATACCTGCTGACCCACTACCTTGATGGCAGGTCTCTGCTGCCCAGACATCTGTGTCTCATCCAACCCAGATTCCCTATTGCTGAGCTGTCTCTGTCTGCTGGAACACTCTGCTCCTGGTCTTGTCCCTCCCCCTCACTGCTGTAGCTCGCCTGGACAGTGATATCTGATTGTCTTGGCTGGTGGAAAGATGAATCGCCTGCCATATTGAGCTTCCTTTTCAGCACCTAGAGCTGAGACAGTTCCCCTAGAGGGCTAAGAAGAGGCGGATCCGGCCGGCCCTGTGGCGCAAGTGGGTAAGTGTGCGTGCTCTGCTGCGGCGGCCCAGGGTTTGCCAGCCAGGATCCCGGGCGTGCACCAACGCACTGCTTGGCAAGCCATGCTGTGGTGGTGTCCCATATAAAGTGGAGGAAGATGGGCAGGGATGTTAGCCCAGGGCTGGTCTTCCTCAGCAAAAAAAAGAGGAGGATTGGTGGATGTTAGCACAGGGCTGATCTCCTCACACACAAAAAAAGAAGAGGCAGATCCTAGATCATCCCCCCTTTTCCCTTGCAGTAAAAAAATAGGCCATGCCTCTGTGATATGGTAGTTTTGCCTTATATTTTGCTTTTATTTCCTCTGCAACGAATCCTTGCTGATTTAAGTGTGGAGGTCAAGACCCATGATGTGTGCATTGCAGCAGCATTAGCCTGCATTCTCTAGGTAGTCAATAAACATTAAGCAACAAGCAGTTTGATCCCTTGCCTGGTTGGCACCTGGAAATATATCATTCAGTTTGGAAAGCAGAATACCTTTTACTATCCCCTCCAGCACCTAACAACGGGGCTTCTCACAGAATAGGCACTCCATGAATATGGAATGAATAAATTAACAATTGGATGAAGGATGCCAGTGGGGTTGTGCCCATTTTCTTTTGTGGCATCTATATCAGCATGCTCGGCCAGAAGAAAGCAACTTCCAATCTGCAGAAACTGAGAGAATGCCTCGAGGCCAGACTTCCAAGTAATTCCCAGCACAAAATTGGACCTGCACATTCAGATGAATTGTGGTTTGAAGACTGCAATTACACCAGCACAGTAGTTCTCAGATTTGTTTCAGTACGTGGATGTCTTTAACAGAAGAGGTTTTATCCTACTCCACCCACCCCTTACTCCAGGCCTCCTCCCTTCCCTACTCCTAAGGCCATCTCAAAAATAAACTCTCCCTCTTGGCCGCTCCATTTCTATCACTGACCCCTAGCCAGGCGAGCCATCTAAGTAGGTGGGATCGACAGCTGCATACGCATTATGATTTTAAAGTATCTCCACGCTATCTTTAATCACCTCACTGTCATTCGTTTGGATTAGGTCTCCCAAAAGATAAAAAAGCTATCAGGGAAGGTCATCCAAGAAGACATTAACACTTTAGCTCAAATGAGTTCATCAAATTAGTGAACCTGTGGTCTACCAGAAGCCTGAGGGACTGGGACAGAGGAGAGGTAGGTTTTGACAGGCAAGGAAAGCTGTGGAGGAAAGGGGTGTCCTGGCATGAGTTACAGCTACAAGAGCAGGTGTAGGTGCGACACCACATTAAGGGATTTGTGTTCTCTGCCTGGCTTGTGCAGAAATACCAGTGGAGCTCTGTAAGGACAGGCACTGGGCAGCCTGTGGGCACCCTGAAAGGTCTGCAATGTTCCCCGCAAGGGCTGGGTAGGGGCAGAGAGATGCGGAATGGTTTGCAAAAAGCAAAGACTTCAGAATACCAAGAAACATATGGTGATGCTCTGTTGGTGGAGTTTCTGTGCGACCAAGTTTGCACAATTCTCCGGATGGTTTCTTGCTGGTGGTAACCCCCATGGATGCTAGTCTTGCGAGCAAGAGGCAGCTCACAACAGACTGTACTCAGTGAGAGCCTCACACTGGCTAGGCTCAGATGCCGATGCAGGGTAAGGAAAATGGCTGACACCGCAGGGGACCTAAGCTTCTAATGTCTGGGATGTTTACCTCATTAGGCTGTTTTACATAACATAAGCCAAAAACAGAAAGAAAAAAATAGCTGGAGAGAGTCCGCTGGAGTTCAGACCTGGCTTCTGAGTCTCAGATTCCTCCAATGCCAAGATGGCAGCCCCTTCCTCTCTGGCTTGGTTATGTTGTCTGCAAAGGAGCCAGAAAAATGTGGACTGGGCTCCAAGGAGGAAACCCTGAGCCACTCTCCAATGAGCATTGCAGCAGATATGAACAAAGGGATAGTTATCGTTGTTATATTCACTGTTATTCTTATCCCAAGCCCTTTTATCTACCATATTCATCTTGTAACCAGGGATGACTGGGAAACAAGGGACCAGAAATCCAGGCAACTCTTGGGCTGGGAGCCCAGAGGTCTGAATGGGAGCAAAGTACAGAGGGTTGATGAGCAGGCTGGTCCAGGAGCTGCCAGGACAGTCCATCAGGAAAGGAAAAGGCAAGTGCCATTAGGCAAGGAGCCAACATAAGTCCAAGGCCAGAAGGCCAATACCAGCGGAGAGGAGCAAGGAGCAGCCTAGGGCCCAAGAGGTGGGGAGTACCTGGGGGTGGCGGGAGAGAGTCATAGACAGCACCAGGGAAACTGGGCTTCGGGGGCAGGATGTGCTAATTCTGGAAAGAGAGAAGGGTGTGGAAGAGGTCATGCGAGAGAGGCCAGCTGAGAGGGGACCAGGTAGGGCTTAGCCAAATAGGGTAAGGTAAGAGTTCTGCACCAAGATCCACACCAGAGCAGCAGGACAGGCGAGGCTTCTCACCATACACCAGCCTGGGTGGGGCTGGTCCCCAAGACTGAGCTAACCTACAGGCCCCTGCTGTGAGTGCTTTGGGGACCGGGAGCCTAGTGTGCAATTCGGGTGTCTGCATCAGCCAAGACAGTTCTAGATTTTTATTTTTCTCCCTTTTAGCAGTGTGTCCACTGAAATGTCCTTGCTCCTCCACAAAATCTGTCTCTATTTCTGTCTGTCTGTCTCCCTTCTGTCTCTCCCCAATACTCCTTCCCTCCTCTTCTCCCTCCCTCTTTAACTATATATCTCATTTCTTCCAATTCCACTTTCCAGGGTTACTGTGCGAGCATGTGCGTGTGTGTGAGCGTGCGTGTGTGTAATGTGGTATGGGCGATGAGTGCCCTCATGAGGATGGGGTAGGAGCAGGGATGTGAGGTGAAATCATCTCTCTTTCTCTTTGCCTCCCTGGCCAGCTGGAAATGCGTCATGTGACCATCCAATCTAATTAGCTGAACTTTCAGTCTTGACAGAAGAGGCTTTAAAAAAAAAAAAAATCAAGCTTTCTTGGCTCTCAGCCCCTTGAAAGATAACGGAGAGGATCCGATTGCAGGAAAGCGGAGTCCCAGCTCCCTGATTCCCACTGCCAGGGGCAATCAACTGTGAGCTGAAACCTCCATCTTGAAAATGCCAAGTGCAATGAGAAAATCTGAGCTCATAAGCACAGCAACTCGGAGTCTCAGGGCTCAGACCCTGAGGGAACCTCGGCAGCAGCTGCCCAGAGTCCCTGCCAAGCAGATCAGATCAGGGGATGAGAAAGGGCCACCTTTCTCACACCTTCCTGAGGGTGCCTGCTCTGTGTGGCCCCCAGGCAGGCTCCTCTGCAGCGCCCCCTGCCAGCCTCCCTGGAGTTGTCTGGCAGGGCCCCACGCCCAGCTCCACTCCATGCTGGCTCCTTCTTGCAGAAGCACCCACTTCCCAGCAACAACATCTCCCCAGACCCTGCTTTCTTGGCCTCCTGTCTGCCCAGTCCCTATCACAGGCCAGCCAGGCTCCCCTCACACCCATCTCCCCTTGCCCTGCTCCTGGGCAGTGTCCAGGCCCCCAGATGTGCTGAAAGGGCATGCCAAAGGGATGCCAGTGGCAGAGAGAGCAACGGCAGAGCCAGTTGGGATGGCCTCAGGGCCTCTTGGGGGTTGCACAAGGACACAGAATTCTCCAAACAAGCGCTGCAACCTCAGACTGAACCGCAGAGTGTGCGAAGCCTGTGGGGATGTATTCTAGGGAGAGGAGGAAGCGGCGCCGTTTAAGATGCCACTGCAGTGCCAGCCTGCTTCCCCTGGCCACGCTAATCGGATTCTGTCACAGTCACAACATTCAACCAGACAACCCACCCGGAGACAGGCATTAGACAAGCTCATCTCCTGCGGCCACCATCCCCTCCTCACTGGCCCAGTGACACTCACCTGTCCTGCTCCAGCCCTGGAGGCAGCAGGAGGATCTGGGTCATGAGTGCAGCGTACATGGAGCCCACAGAGCCTGGACAAATGCTGCTCGGGGTCTCTGGGACCTAATAAGAGGCAGCAGGCTGGTGGGAAAGCAGGGGGGCTGCCCCAGGCAGACGACCAGGCCTGGGTGGACTGAGGGCACAAGTCCCAACTCCAGAAGGAGTTCTGCCTTCTCCAAGGGAGGTCCAGGGTGGCAAGGAGAAACAGGCACACACACTGCCTCACCAGCAATCATTACGCAAGCCAGAGTCAGAACCTGGTCACCAAGTCACCCAGGCAACTCGGCATTCAATCCTCATACAGAGACCAGCACACACGCACGTGCGCACGCACACGCACACAGAGGTTTGATTCTCTGGCCTTTTCTCTCCATGGTGGTTATTATCTCTTCCACTTGGATTTGTAAGCCTGGTGCCCTACAGACAATTTTATTCTTTCACCTGCTATTCACCTGACAATAAGTAAGGTGAAGGGACACTCAGCCAAATAGTTAAGCCTCCCATTGGTGGGGTTAACTGTTCAAAAACCACAGCATTATTTCAAACCAAATTGTGCTTTTTCCATTTGAAAGATTTTTTTCCACATCAATCGTTGATGATCAGACCACATGCAAATTCCTGATGAAAAATGTATAACCCAAGTTTAACCAAAGTTCAAAATATTTGCCAGAAGTTGTTTCAGGAAAAAAAAAAATCTTTCCTTTGGCAAAAATTATCTACTGAGAAAAATTACAGAATGTAAGATATGGTCATTTATAAAACAATAACCAATCTAGCATTAAATGAATTTATTTGATCCTATTTCCAGTATTAAAGAGCATAGTTTTCTCAAATCAGTAAAGAAATCAGAGTCTAATTTTTTTTTTCATTTCCAAAGCTTGATCATAGCAGTTTGCTAATCTCTGATAGTTTCTACTTTATTTTAAAGGGGGCTTACATGCCCACTTCCCACCTAATGTCATCAATATCTGACCTTTGAAAATTAAAATTGACATTTACTCTGGTTTACCACTACACCAGCATTGCCAATGACACTTAGCACCAACTTCAGATGTGACAGATGCTCACCTGCCCTCTGGCTAAAAATAGCTGTCATCACGCCAGGAATGGCAAATGTTCTCTGCCTGCTTAATAGCCGATTAGGCCACTCTGTGAAAGAGGCAGATGAATCCCTCACACGAAAGAGTAGCTTCCACTTCACCCAACACAGGGTGCCCAAAACCTTTGCAAACATCAGTCGCTGAGATGGCTTTAGTAGTTAAACATAGATCTGTTATCAACCCAATTCACAGCATAAGCTGCATACTAGATTCTGCAGAACCCAACAGCACTACATTTTGGGAGTGAGGACCGTGGAGACACCAGGCTCAAAAAAGATTACACAAAACCTAGCATTAGCTTCCCCTCTCCGTCTTTGCTGAAGCCGCATAACATATTTTCAGTGATGCCACAACGGGTCATCTATTTGAATTCCAGATATCTACTGTGTGTATAGCCAAGAGTTCTACAAGGTTTCCCTCAAAATGCATCTGTGCAATTTACACTAAAATAATTCTCCTTCTTGCTGAAAAACTTTCACAAACTATCTTAATTGCTTGGAGCAATTACACTATATTGTAATTATTGCATTGCCTTGTAATTATTTGCTTTGTGAATGTATCTCTCTCCTCCCTAACCCTCATCCACCTCCAGATGTGAGCTCCTTGAAAGAGCTTCCTATGGCCTCAGTATCCACTATGTGCCTAGTATGTAGAGAAACTCCATAACTTTGGTTGAATTGAAGCTGGTATGTCAATAACTTCTTCCTTCTTAGATTCCATTATGGCCCCCATAACTTAAGTTATATTTAAGTGGTTATTCAACAAGGCTTATCTTGAACATCCCTTTCTGGCTTCTATTAGGAGACTACACTAGACCAATGCAATGTGAGAAACAAGCAGTCATTGTCAGGTATTTATTTATTTGGCTCCTTACATGTCTACCTCCAAAAAAGGAAATTAATAACCCTGATTACTAGCATCTCTAAAGCAAATCTCACATTAAAATTAAATAAGTAATATGATTAGCTCAATATCTAGTAGATGGGAATTCTCTTTGAACATTAGCACCTTGTCTCTGTGTTCTGGATAGTGTCTCTACTACTGATAAAGCTTGTAGGGGCAACAGTTTGGTTAATGCTTTTCCATCCATGATACCCGCCCTATTGTTTCAGGCCAGTGGTGTTTAGTAACAATCATCCAGACACCTGGCCACAATCTTTTTCCTGAAACCAATGAATGATTGCTCTGGTCTTGTTTGATTGTACTTATCTCTCTCACCCCCCACCCCAAGCTACGGTTGATTAAAACCAAACCAAAAAGTGGAATATACCTGGTGGGCCCCCTGCAGGCAAAAGATAACTAGGCAACAAGAAATAAAAGAAAGATGGTTTCTGCCTTCTTCAGTGTTTACCAATTATGGGATCCTTGTTATTAGGAAACAATAAAAGACCCTCCTTCACATATAAATGTACACTGAATCTTAACCTTGTGACATTATGTGAAAAAAGCTGGAATAGGAAAGAAATTACAAGTCCAACAGAGGCAGCACAGAGCTACTAACATTATGAACGTGTGCACATGAAGAACTGTGCCAGCAATGAAGGAAAGCTTTCCTGACACAGACAAGCAGGGGTACCCCATGGGGCAAAGGGTAAAAATAGCCAACTAACTCTGTTTGCTCATTAAGTCACCCTCTCATCATATCTAAGTCTCTGAGGACCCCTGACCAAGTAATTCCCTAACCAATGGAAATAGATATTCCGATCTTTACTGAGCAATTGCATGTGAACCAGGATCCCAAAGCCTCATTCTAGAGGAACAGAAACTTTTAAGTTGAGGACAAGATCCCACCCCTTAGTGACCCCACCCAGATGCAAATTCCCAGTGCAATGCAGCCTGCAACAACCAGCTGGTCTCACCTCACACAAAGGATGACACAAGGGATTAATAGGTTGCCACAATAATCCTCTAAGCAACCTGGAGACTAGCTGGAGTTAAATCCCAGGAGTTGGTTCCATCAGGTGGGTAAAATCTTACTGCCTACCAGGGTAGTGAAGTAAGATCACTAATCATTGTCTAACTGCTAGTTGTATTTTTTTTTTTAATTTTAGACGCAAACTCCTCAAACCTATAATGCAACCAAAACAAACTGAAGCCATTCTGACCCACAGACATTGACACTTTAAGGAATTGCCACCATGTTCTGAGACTGTCCACAGGCCTCAGTGCATCCATCTATCCAGACCAAGCTGCTGATGGGCATCCTCCGTGCCCTCCAGAGGCCACTGCCAAAGAAAGACACTCAGGTGTACTTACGCAGGGCGTGCCACTCATCCTGACGGATGGTCTTCGTGATGTTGAAGGTGAGGTTCCTGGGGATGGTGGCTGAGGAGTAGTGGTACTTGATGTACGTGCATCGCTCAATTTCTCCTGGCAAAGAGAGACAGGAAACCAAACATTAATGAGGCAGCAGCCATGTCTGGGGCAGTTCTTGGGATCCACTTTTCTGTCCAGGGGAAAGGGACTCATTTCTTATTGGGCCTGGTGACAACTACAATTCATATAAGGCAGTAACTTCAACACCAAAAGAGCAAGGGAGAAGAACTAAAATCAAACTGCCAAAAATACATCTCTGCAATCATTCAGAGGCGGGAAGAGCCCAAGTTTAGGCTGATAGCAGCTTGCTAAGAAAGTCGTACCCATGTTTGTTTAACCTTAAGAAAATCAGCTTTCAAGCCAAGGGAGGAAGTTTGGCATCGGAAAGACATTAACCGTTTGCACCCACAGACCAAGAGAGAGCAGGTTTCAGCCTTCATGATGACATTTGTGCTTGTAGCACACGCTGTCTTGTGGAATGGTGAGCTAGATGAGGACTCTTCCCTTTTCTCTATCCCAGCCTCCACCTCCAACCTCACCTCTGAACACAAAGCACTCAAATCAATCTGTAACTCCTTGAACCAGACTCTTCTCAGGTTTCTTGAACCAAATTGAGGCCCCTTAACACACTCAACATTTGGTCTAATAGGACCTTTACTGATAAGTTGTTATTAATCAATGCATGCTTTGCTAGTCAAATGATCAAAATATTCCTATATCTTAGAGCAAAGGTTCTCCAAGTGTGGTCCTGGGACCACAGCATCAGCATCCTCCGGGAACTTGCTAGAAATGCGATTTCTCAGGCCCAACCCCAGACCTACTGAATCAGAAACTCGGAAGTAGAACCTACAATCTGAATTTTAATAAGCCCTGCAGGCGATTCTGTTAAACACTTAAGTTTGAGAACTGCTGCCTTCAAGAATCTAACAGAACTACCAATGTATTAATTCATAAATCCACCATGTTTGCCAATTCCAAAAGGGAGGCATGAGGAGGAGTTCTTCCCTTGTTACTTTTGGTCTCCTGCAGGCATTTCTATTGATGCTTGCTTATCTGGGGGATATTAAAAATCAGTGTCAGAGCATTGTAAACAATCAGGAAAGGAGTGATTTTTAAAGGTTAGGGGTTTTAAAATTTGGTTCTGCACCTGAATGGGTTTTGACGGTAATCCATTTTGCACCCCACTGATTTTCAATTTACAAGTGGTGGCACCTGAGTGAATTGTTTGACCCCCTGGCTCACTGTCAGCAGGGAACCTGGCAATGGGTGGACTGTAGTAATTTAGACAGTGCCTCTCGTGAAATGGATGCCTTATTATAAATTATATCTGGACAACTGCCCAACTGACAATTATTGGCAGACATTCCTCCAAGGGGACAGACGTTGTGCAAAGAGGCAAAGTTTGGGGAGAGGTTTATGCACTCTTTCCTTTTATCTTTAATTTTTCAACTCTTCTGCCTCTGTCCCCTTAGCCCACAAACGTTCTGATGTCTCTCAATGCTCCCAGCATTCCCCCAACCACATCCCCACCCTGTCTTCCTTCTTCCCTAACTCGCTATACCTCTTGAAAAAATAGTCTACCGGACAGTCTCCACTTCCTCAACTCACACTCATACCTCAAACCCACATGCTCTAACTTCCATAACAATTTCCTTTAATAGCATGACTTCCCATCCAGTCTACAACATCGTAAATCCCATGGTCATCCTCAAACCGTTCCCCTCTCTAGTGGTGTCCCTTCATCCTGACATCCACTGGTCACCGAATTCTGCCAGTTCTACATCAGAAATGTTCCTGGAATCCAGAATCTCATCTCTGTCCTCACTCCCTCTCTAGAAGTTGTACAAATACAATGACCAATCTCAACAAACAGTCACATGCACTGAGGACTTACTAGGTAGGAGAGACTTGCCTTGGAGACTAGCGGTTTCCAACTTCACTCACGTCATGGAGCACATAGAAAAGATGTGGGTAAGGCACCCAGGATAAACAGATACGGCTGCCCAGGCCCTGTCCAGCCTCCCTGAAGGCTGAAGGAACCAACTTTTCCAACACACTTGTAACCCATTCATGCTCTGCATTTGTCCCAACAGCGGGAAACTCTGTTATGGATATTGTCTTACTTAATCCTTTACGCAACCCAAATAAGTAGGTGTTATTGTGATCATCATCCCTATTTTACAAATGAGAAAATGGAGGCTCAAGAAGATTAAGTGACTTGCCCAAGGAAGTAGCAGTGCTACTTGAAGGATTGAAACCCAGAATTGTCTGACCAGAGTCTCCCTCCATCAGGCCACTCTCCACACTGCTGCTCGGAGTGTATTCCAGACTTTTACATACAGGATAAACCCCACACTCCTCAGGCAGAAAGTCCCCACCCCCACTCCACCTCCCCTTTGGCCCCAACCGTCACACACCCTAGGCATTAGCCAGGTAGTTCTTCCCATCTTGCCCTGAATCTGCCATATCCGTTCATGACTCTGCACCTACTCTCTTCTCTGACTTTCTTTACCTTGTACACACCTCCTCATCCCAAATGGCAGCTCCTCAGCAAAGCCTTCCGTGCATCCACGGCACCCAGCAGTAGGCATTCAATCGGCCCCTCCTCCTCTCCCTGCTCTCCTGTCCTAGCGCAGCAAGCACACCAATGGGCTGTGGTTTATCTGCTTACAGGCCTCACTCCCCCACTCGATTATGAGTCTCTCAAGGGCAGGGACTTGTCTTATCCATTCATCTTTATCTCGCTGGCCCCCAGCACAGGGTGAGCACCAATAACATGTGCTTGGAAAAAGGGAATGAATAATATGAGGTGCCCTTTGTAAAACCACAGTGGACAAGGAATTCAACTGCTTCCATTATATGCAAGGGATTAAAATAATTGAGGCAACTCAGAATGTAATGAATAAAAGGAGGTGACTGTCGCAGAACTCTGAGTCTACAGTAAGTATTTCTGCCCTGTCTGGATGATGTAAGGAGAGGCTTATCAATCAGCCTCTCACTGCACTTTGTAAATGTAATCCAAGGGACGAATAGATCAATGGCTTGGGGGGATAAAAGAGGACAAAAAGAAAGAGGAGAGGAAGATACAAAGGATAGAGGGTTGAAACCAGAATACCATCAGCAATGACCTCAGACATGTACAACTGAGCAGGTGTGCCCTGCACAAGAGCATCTCCTGGGGACACCTGGGTGCTGAAGTCCAGCTGCTGCTCTGCTTGCCAAGCCCTGCGCCCTGGTGGGGTGTGGGGGATGCTTCTGTCAGAGGGGCTGCCTTTGTCTAATTCGCACAAAGATGTCATATGAACTAGCAGCTGCCCCATACTCAGTAATTTCAAGATCATACAAAACACTCCCTGGACCCAGCTTTGGGGACACAAGCCAGGATCCCACTGGTAATGACTAGATTGGTGCCTGTCACTTGCCTCTGAGAAAAGTACCCGATTTCTTAGCTAAGATCAGGTTCTCTCAGCCTCAAAATAAACTCAACAAGTGGCCACAGGTTCCACGCAGGGTGCATCCAGCTCCCATAGCCTCCCTCACCTCCAGCCCACCTGGCCATTGAGGGAAGAGGCCACTTGACACTCAGTGAGAGCAAGAAGCTGACCGACTGAAATGTGGCCAGCCAGGGAGCTGGCTGGAGCCTTCGGAGCAGCCCCGCTGGAGGCCCTCACTATTTGCTTTGCCTTGGGGTTGTAAGGCACCCTGCCTTTGACAGCAATTAAATTTGAAAGACTCAAATACTGCCTAAGAAGAAAGGCAAAATATTTATCCATGTGTCTGCAGGTCCTGTCAGTGTGCTGGGCTTTTGTAAATACAGGCACCATCTGGGCACCAAACTCGTGCACCCAGAATGTGGGCTTCCCAATCCAAACAGGTTTTCCCACAACAAACGGTGCAGAGGGGCTACCTGGAAGGCAATGGAGAAGCCCATGGCCTTACCAGGAAAGAAGATCAAACCCATCTTTCCCAACTCCTGCATTCCAGCCCAGAGAGGTGAGCTTCCCCCTCAGGAAGCCTCAGCTGAAGGCAGGGGTGACTAGGTGGTGAGGCAGCAGACATGGCCCCCTCCTGTGGCCCCGTGGGACACTTTACACCCTCAGCCACGCTCTGCCTTCTGAGTTGGTGACTCTTCTATCTGCGTATCAGGGTCCCAGACAGAGAGGATATTTAAACAGGTAATTGAGGAGAGTTCCCAAAAGGGACAATTCACAAAGCTGAGCACAGGGTGTAAAGAGACCAGCAAAGATGGTGCAGGGACCTGGGGCTGGCAAGACGGAGTTGGCATAACCCAGAGAGGCAGCAGAGGAGGGAGCCGTCACCAGAACCTGGAGAGGGTGGCCGTCTGGAGAAGTGATACAGCTTTTGCAGAGGGTCACAGCCAACCTGTGGTGAGGTGGCAGGGAATAAGCACCCAACCTCTCACTCCTCCCACTTTCAATCTCCTGCCAGTTCCCCCAAGTAATGGAACCCACTGGAAGCCAAATGGCAGGCCAGCCCGCAGGAGCACAGAGCAGGTGCAAGGCAGACACTGGATCGGGGGGGCAAACAGAGGCATCCAGCTCGCTCCCCTTCTTCCTCTCACATCCCCCCCGCCCTCTCACCTTCTAAACTCATCATCCAGCTTTCTGTTATCCAATGCTAGCCCATCTCTCCTCCCTTCCACCTCCACTTCTCAAAGTCTTCAGTGGCAAAGGGAAACCCAGGAACAAGGAAGAGGGCGAGACCATTCCCATCCTTTTTCTCCATTTCAAATCCTTTAAGGTCCAAGGCATAAGCATGATAACTCACATCAAGTACTAAGTGTGGTCCCTGCACACAGTAGGTGCTCAATAAATATTAGTTCTTATTATCAATTGCTGCCCAAAGACTGCTGATTCTAAGGGGGCAAGATCACAGGAAATCAGGAATGGCATTAGCAACCAATGTTAGAGACATATGTCCATAGAGTATCAGTTCTCACACACACTAACCCTAGGAGGCTGGGAGAACAAGAGCTCTGATGTACACTGGACATACATACAGAGGCTGGGGAGGTGAGTGGCAGAGATGGCGCACAAACACTAAATTCTGCATTCTGATCACACTTTACAATACCACCAGCAGGCAATTTTCCTCTCACGTGCATCTGCTATCAGCCAGACATGGTTTCCTAAGTACTAGCAGAAGCAGTTTATTACTCTCAAGTTATCCTAAGTACTAGTGGAAGGGGTATTACTCTAGAGATATATATATTAAGCAGGAAACTTCTTAGGCAGAGTGATTTTAGAGGCAGCCCTGGGACCCAACGCTACTCCATCTAAACTTATCTTCCCTAAACAGGTGCCACAGTACTTTAAATTCTTCCGTTA
This sequence comes from Diceros bicornis minor, assembly GCF_020826845.1. NCBI lineage: Eukaryota > Metazoa > Chordata > Mammalia > Perissodactyla > Rhinocerotidae > Diceros > Diceros bicornis. The sequence goes on along the minus strand of NC_080742.1, from coordinate 88,506,586 downwards.
GAGAGTCATTCCTTTGAGTCAGATATTGTTCTCTTAGACATCCATTTTTAAAGCTTTTTTAAATAAGTCTGAAGGGGTAGCACTGAGTCACTAATGCCTAGGTGTGAATGAGATTCCAAAATCTCCTTCCTCCAGGCCAGAGCAACCCTAAGCAGCAGAGGGCCCCTAGAGAAGAGAAGCTGAGAAGGGCATGAAGGATCCACAGTAGCTCATGAGTGAGGGTGTGTTCCAAAGGCAAACCCACAACTTTGCAACTGTTCCCAGTGCTGACCAGGGTGGACCTGAGGGAGAATCAGAACATGGGAACTCCTCCCACCCCTCACTTTAAAAGTAGAGTGATTGGTGCAGCCGCTACGGAAAACAGTATGGAGGTTCCTCAAAAAATTAAAAATAGAACTTCCATCTGATCCAGCTATCCCACTTCTGGGTATATATCCAAAGGAAATGAAATCAGGATCTTGACGAGGTGGCTGCACCCCCATGTTCATTGTAGCATTATTCACGATAGCCAAGATATGGAAATAACCCTAGCGTCCACTGATAGGTGAATGGATAAAGAAGATGTGATACACACACACACTGGAATACTATTCAACCATAAAAAAGAAGGAAATCTTGCCATTTGAAACAACATGGATGGACCTTGATGGCATTATGGTAAGTGAAATAAGTCAGACAGACAAAAACAAATACCATATAATCTCACTTATATGTGGAATCTTTTAAAACCAAACTCATAGATTCAGAGAACAGATTGGTGGTTGCCAGAGGTGGGGGATGGGGAGGTGGGGGAAATAGATGAAGGTGGTTAAAAAGTACAAACTCCCAGTTATAAGATAAATAACCTCTGGGGATGTAATGTATAACATTGTGACTATAGTTAACAATACTGCATTGCATATTTGCAAGTTGCTAAGAGACTAGATCTTAAAAGTTCTCATCATAAGAAAAAAAAATTTGCGACTATGTGAGGTGATGGATGTTAACTAAATTTACTGTGGCAATCATTTAGCAAACTTACGTATATCAAATCAACACGTTGTAATGTTATGTCAATTACAGCTCAATGAAACTGGAAAAAAAACGTGGGATGAAGTGGGCTGGCTATGCGATGGTCAAACATATTTAGGAAAAGTTGGGTTAAACAACATTTAAATGGTTTACTTACTGCAGGACTTGAAGAGTTTTTAATATACATAATGACTCCCCCTAAAAGGGACAGGTATGGCACACAGATGTTCCCGGATTCCTTTGACTCAAAATCCTTTTTTATTCAAAGAGCAGTTTCTACCACTAGACTATGAGTTCATCAAAATCAGGAACCATGTCTCTTGTTTACATTTCTACCCCCAGGGCCAGGCAAGCAGCTGGCACAGCAAGCCCTCAACGTACATTTGGATGAATGAGGAAGAGAGAGCTACATGTACGAGATAAATGAAGTAGCTGGCTCCAAGTATTTGCTGGTCTCTTCTTGGAAGCCATGTCTGAGAGCTACCAGCAAAGCAACACCAGGGTCGAACACCCATCCGGGAGCTGGGTTTGCACAATGCTTTGAAATAAGTGGGATGTTTGTAGACAGAACCAGAGCAGTGGCTCTCGGCGCCCTCAACCCACCTCTGACTCCAGCTGCGGCTGTAGTGGGTGCTCCTGGGCAGGCTAACAGCTCCCAGAGAAGCACCCAGCAAGTCTCCTCCCCTGGGAAGTCCACTTAGCCCCCCCAGGGCAGCCTATAGGAGTGCAGGAGACTCAATACTTCCTGGGAACTCCCCCCAAGCCCATCTCCGGCTCCACTTTGTAGGGGACCCAAACTAAGAAGGACAACCTAGGGTAGAGTAGTGAACATGGTTTCTACATTTGCAAACAGTGTGGATGGTAATATGTAAAAGGGATTAGTCCAACTGAATCCTGAGGGGACTTTGAAGGTCACATGGGCACACAGGGCTGAGGCCGACTCGTCTCAGCTTCCCCACCTTCTCCGTGTTCTTCTCTTCTCTCGACATTCGAGCATCCTAGAGACGCGGGGATGGACAACTGGACTCCTCTTGAGAGTCCATGTGCTTCCTTCATCCCAGAGCTCCTTCTTTAAAAAACGTCATATTTTTACCCCATATCCTCACAACAACCTATGAGGTAAATATTGTACTAATATCCCTGTTTGACTGAAGGAGAGAGTTCAAACAGATGAAGACCCTCTCCAGAGCCACTCAGCCAGCAAGGAAAAAAGGCAGGATGCAAATTCTGGCCTCTCTCAGCCCAGGTCCCGTGTCTGTCAGTGAGTGCAGCAGTCTCAGACACCACAGCTGTAATGATTCACTGCTGGCTGAAGATTCCCAGGGAACCAGGAGTACTTTGCAGTCACGTGCCTTATATGTGGAAGGAACTCGACACATCCCTTGAAGAGAGGGAGGAGGGGATGTCACCCATGTCTTGTCTGCTGCTCCTCTTTCCATGGTGCCAACAGCGAGAGACCAGAACCCTGGGGTCTGTCCCACTGACCTGGCCTGGCCTCAGCCGGCCGCAGTGGTAGCCCTCACGACCTCACTTTGACGTCTGTCCCGCCCACCGGGCTGACAGTTCTTCGTCATCTTTCTAGCCCGAGGCCTGTGCACTGTGCTTAATAAATCAAAAGATTAAACAGAAAGTAAAAAGAACACATCAAAAAATATTGAAAACAAAGTTTTAAAAAAAGGATGAAACCAGTTAAAGCTTAAGTCTTGGACTTTGCCTCCTCTTTAAAGGGCATTTTCTCAAAAAAAAAGTTAAAATTACATGTTAGCAGGGAGAGGAGTAGAGAGATTTTCCTTTAGCAAATTAGGAAAGGCTTTATCAGATTTATTAGCGCGATCAATAAATTAGCCACAGGCCACAAGAGTGGGGGTTGAGGACAACGGGAGTTTAGGGGGTGAAATGTTTGAGATTAGAAGCAAATCCATGTCCTTGATGAAAGGGGAAGTAAGGAAACCAGGAATGTTCCAGGGGTTCAAGGAGGGCAGACCCAACTGGGGGTTCCCAAGCCCCCCAGCCCTGTCCCCTAGTGGGGCAGGAAAGGATGGGGAGGGCATGCCTCCGCAAACTCAACCCACCAGCAACGTCCACAAGAGCTCTCCCTACTTAACGCTTCACAAAAGCTTATTTCAAGAAATCTCCCCACCCCACTTCCCCCATGTCTCCTCTTGGCGCCTTCTGCCCCTCCCAGATGTTCTGAGCTGAAGGATTTGCAAGGCTTATAGCTGCTGCAGGCCCAGCCAGAAAGAATGTTTTATTTTTTTCATACCGAGGAAAAGTGTTACCTACATTTTTATTTTTAATGCATTCCATTTGGTGTGCTTTATCTTTTGTACTTGTGGTATCCACGTGGCCTTTTAATGTTGTTTTGTATGCACTGCATAGACAGAATCCTAAATATTTAATTCCTTTCCATTCTATGTTACATAAATGTAACATTCTATGTTACATAAATGTTCTGAGCAGTGTTCAGAGGGCCCTCTTGATTTACACACAGGGAATTTTATTCTCAAAAAACCTTGCCCCCGAATGCCAGTCCCCTACCCATCCCCCAACACATTTCTGACCCCTCACTCCATCCCCAAACACCTTCTGCTGGCTACTATTGTAACACAGTTATTTGTATACTAATCATGTATTTCTCTCTGTAGTAAAAGCTTTGAGACAGGGGAGCTTGTGTTTTTCACCTTTGTTATCCCGATGGCCAAAACGGTGCTTTGAGTATCGCTCTTCATTTGAACAATACCTTATGTTTAATGAAGGTGTTCTATGTGCTAGGTACTGTACAAAGTACTTTATTACCCACTATCTCATTTAATCCTAAAAGTTAGGTCCTGTTATTAACCCCATTTCACAGATGAGGACGCAGAGGCTTAGGGAGGTACCCTACCCAAGAAAGCACAGCTATTACATGGCACAGGCAGGATGCAAACCCACCTAACAGACTCCCAAGCACAGCATATGTGAAGAAAAATCTGGAAAAATCAGGCTCTTCAGAAAGACAGAGACCCTCCAAGGTTTTCTATCGGAAAGAAAGCAAAACTCCTCCATTTGCAGGGATTTCCAGCATCTACAGACTTTGCTGCTCTTATCAGAGTAAGACAAAATGTTTGCTTCCATAGCTCCCCTAACAGCTAGAGAGAAGAGAGCTTCTGGTCGCATTGAAGGAGAGCTTAGAGTGTCTACTACCCCCCATCTCGGCCACAGCCCAGTCCTCACTCCCAGGACAAGCCTTTACCAGCACAAGCCCTTGGGCGAGTCACTCAACTCTCAGAGCCTCATTTCTTCATCTGCAAAAGGCAGATAATAATAGCACTCACCTCATAAGATTGATGAGGAATAAATGGGATAACCCACGAAACACCTGCTCCATAGTAAGCATTCAGTAAATGCTCGCATCATTTATCAGTTATGTCTCTGGGACCCACATCCTGCTCCCATATAACAGCCCATACATATTTAAAGACAGCTCTCATAGCCCTCCCCAACCGCAAGTCTCCTTTTCTTCCAGCTGAGCACCTCCAGGTTCCATACCCACCCGGTCACCAAACCCAGCACCACACCAGTCACCCTCAAGCTGCAGCCCACGCGTCAAAATCTCTCCCAGTGTGACACTGACCACAATGGTTCCCTCATACAGTCAGGCCTGTGCAAAATCACAGAACCAGGAGTCACCCCGGTCTGGGAGCCGTAATTCCATCAGTGCAGCCTGGCTCCCTGTGAACTTTCTGGGCAGCCATGTCACAGGGCTGGTCACACAGGGGACAACGCCCAAGTGCTTTCCTCCAGTGAAGCTATTAAGCCACCACATGTTTAGACAGCTGTCTTTTCTCATTTTTTGATTGTTTTCTGTATTTTGGTTTGTTACCTCCTGCAGGATTCTCCTATTTGTTCCAGGCCCTGAAGAAATTTTTGGATCGTGATCCTGTCATTCCACAAATTAGCAATCTGTCCCATACACTTCATCAGCAGGCCGTCCCCCTCCGCATCCAAGCCATCACTAAATCCCTCAACAGGGCAGCGTTGAAGGGAGAACTCTCCACACACACACACACACACACACACACAACACACACACACACACACACACGCTTCCTTGTCACCAAAAATCAAACCATTAAGAGAGAGCTCTTTGGGCAGGACTGTTCAGCTCGCCATGAATTTACCTCCATAATCTGCCTCCCCAAGGCCCACTTGCCCATCTTGTCCACGTGGATACCATGAGAGACCTTGCCAACATCATTCACCATCAACCTGTCTGAGAACTGTATCCAAAAAGGGAATGAGGTCAGGTTGGCATGGCTTGTTCGATCTCTCGGCATCAAAGCTTCCTTGCTGTGTGTTCACCCACCATCTGTTTAATAAGCCCTTTGGACAGTTTTCCAGAGCTCCCTCTAACCGGGCTGCTCGTCTGTGCTCACGGAATCCCGATAGCTTCCTTTACTGAAAATCTGGACACCGCTCACCTACCTCCAGGCTCACAGCACTCTAGACCCCCAGCTCCCTCTGACCGTCCAGTCTCCCTTCACAAGCAGGATGGCCCCCCTGGAGAAACCACCTCCCATGCTCCTCCCTGTCCTTCAACATCATCTAGTGGTCAACACTCCAATTAAGAAATAGAGGGGCCAGCCCGGGGGCACAAGTGGTTAAGTGCGCGCGCTCTGCTGCAGAGGCCCGGGGTTCGTAGGTTCAGATTCCGGGCGTGCACCGATGCACTGCTTGTCAAGCCATGCTGTGGTGGCGTCCCATATAAAGTAGAGGAAGATGGGCATGGATGTTAGCCCAGGGCCAATCTTCCTGAGCAAAAAGAGGAGGATTGGCATCGGATGTTAGCTCAGAGCTAATCTTCCTCACTAAAAAAAAAAAAAAAAGAAAGAAATAGGCATGAGGCCTCACTGCTGGGTAACCACCATGCATCTCTCACATTACAACCAATGTCCATGTTCCCCAATCACCCCACAGAGCACGGTTCCCATTTCTCTAGCTCTCACTCCATTCGCTCATCAGGTTCTTATCATTAGTTTTATCAAGTGACTCTCCCTTGACTCCACATCATAGCATCTAACAATCTTCTGTGCTAAAGGTCACCTCGTCTTTTGTAGGATCTACAACCTTTTTATCCCAATTTCCTCATTCCTGGATTCTGAATGTCTTTCTCCCTTTCTGAGTCTTTTAGCATGTTTTAAATAAGACATTTTTAAATGTCATTACACAGTAATTCCTCACGAAAAGAAATAAAGAACGAGGTGTCAGCATGCTTGCCCCACACCGCCCATCTTCCCTGTAAGGTTTTGGCTGCCTTTTTTCCCAGTTTGCTCGTGTATTTTCCAGCTTGAAACAGACTGCTTCGGAGAGAATGAGAAGGTGAAGAATGGCTTTAAATTACCATTTGGGGTGTTGTAAATAACCAGTTCCCTTATTCCCATCACATCCCTAATGACCTTCTGGAAAGTTCAGAGCTCCGAGCTGCCACTGCCCTCACCATGGCCCCCTCCCACCCCAGTGCACAGACACCCCGTGCACAAGTCTGCAGCTCCTCCAGGCACATTTTCAGCTGGTGGAAGGATCATCAATCTCCAGGCTCTGACAGACAAACGAGGCGAGAAGGAGACCAAATCTGGTTTTTCACTGGAAAACAATGAGCTCATGCTTTCTCTCTGGGGACCCAGGAAGTGGAGACAGATCTCGAGATGGGGAGACAGTGATGGAGACAGGCAGAAGTGATGAAGGATGGGCAGGAAAGAGGGAGGAGGCCAGTCTGGCACTTTTTTAATGTCACTTTTGATAAGAATCCCCAGCTCTCAGGCCAGAGCAAAACATCCATTTTCTTTAAAGTGAGGATCCAGCATGAGGCAGTTGTCCTAATGGGGAGGGACAGCGAGAAGATAAACAGAGTCAGAAATTCTTCATTCCTGCTTCTTCAAAGAAAAATAAAATGACCATTCATGAGTCACCAGAATTGCAGATGCCAGGGCAAAGATGGCCCTACCACTCTCTGTCACTGCTGCTCAGATGTGGGGTTCAGATCGTGGACAAACACTTGGGCTAGCTTCTTTGACAGTGGGTCTGCCACACTCAGGTGTGCATCTCTGTAACGCCAAGGCCAGTCATTCCCTACACGCTGAACCAGATAGCAGTGAGGGAACTCCGACAGCTGCTCAGATGTTCCCAAATAGCTGAATGAATGTTGGGTTTTAGCTAAGAAAAAAGAAATCTAGATTACTGAGTTTTCCACTTTTCATTTGAAAAGGGAGTTATATAATGCTGATTTTCCTTTTCACCAGTTAATTCAGAGAGAGAGAGACAGAGACAGAGGGAGAGAGAGAGAAAGGGTATGTGTGTTTGGGGCAGGATCGGAGGAAGCTGGGTTGTCTATGAGAAACCGAAGCCAGATGATTAATTATTTTCCTCTTCAACCTGTTGTATGCCTTAGGCTAAAAACTGAATGAAAACTAAAGATCACAGAAGGAAAGGAGAAAGCCCAAATAGATTAATTATGTTTTTCTTGATACCTCTACTCACATAATTGACTATTTTCTTATTTAAGTTAAATGGCTTGGTTAGATTAGAGATGTTAATTAAAGTCTTAACTTAGCCTGACTCACTAGTTGAAATGAAATTCAAAAGCAGACATGAAAACATGAGTAGCGACTTTTTCACTCTTCCCTGCTGGGTCCAGCAGCACTGTTGAGGTTGAGAGCCTGGGTGCTGGGGCCAGCTTGCCTGGGGTCAAATCCCAGCTCTGAGACTCTAGGTCTAGGATCTCGGCCAAATTAATGAAGTCCTCTGAGCCTCTGTGTCTTCACTTTATAGGGATGTGGTACAAATATCTACCCCCTTAGGGGTACTATGAACTCAGTGAATTAATATGGACAAAGCATTTAGTGCTTGGCACATGGTAAGCTCTCCATAATGATTATTGTGTGTGAAGATTTATTTTATGTGTCAGATGCCAGGTAAGCCCTTTAAGACATGCACCAAGCACATATCTGACACATTTTAGCAAAAGGAATGAATGTCCTAGGAGACACCCTCCTAGCATCCAGTCGTCTTCCTGCCTCATGCACTCGCTCAGCTACGGCTCTGCCATCGCCCCAGCTCAGGGCATGTCCCCATTGGCTCCAACCCCTGCTACATCCTACCACCCTGCTCCCACCTCAAGGACTGAGCCCACCACCCCCATTTCCAGCCCCCTCTAACACTGGTTACACCAGTGAGCTTCTCGAACACGTCTCCCCACCCATCAGTAAGACCCTCACAGACACAACAGCAGAAGCATCACTGTGACTGCACAGCACTGAATATCATTTGACCACCACATCAGGAAAGTAGCGATTTAGGACAAACCTTTGACCTGTGAAGATGACACTTCTTAATTGAACAAGTGTCCCCTGGCCCTAACCTGATGAATCCCCGGTCCAAGCCAAGATGGAATTTCTCATTTTTTAACTTTCTGGAAATGCTTCCCCATATGCCACCTCCCAATCAAAATAGGAAAACCTAACTGAGTCAGAGAACATCAAGGTTTGGTAAAGGCAGGGGTAAAAGAAGCTTTCAGACATTGTTGTATAAATTGTCACAAACAGTTGACAGAATCAAGTAAACTGGAAATGTATATACTTTATGGCACAAAATTACACTCCCTGGGCAAACTCCTATATATGTGCACGAGGAGGAGAAATTTTCAAGGATGTTAGATATAGCATCACGTGCAAAAAATAGTGAAAACCTAAAGATCCATCAATTAGAAGATAGAAAAATAAAATGTGGTCATATTCACATGACAGGATATTATACAATAGTTTAAATGAATGAACTAGAACTATACATATTAATAGAGACTTCAAAATACGATGTTGAATGAAAACATAACTGGGGATTTATACCTACAGTAGCTCTGTGCTTTTCTGTTTTAGATTTTTTTCTCCCACAAAATATAGTCTCTTGGGACCCAACGAGAAAGAACACAATCACTTCTCAGAAGAAATCCACTTAACAAAACCAAAGCCACATTATCCAAGTTTTAATGGCAGGAGAACCTCCCGGGGGGCCCTGGCTCACCTCCTACTGATCTTCTCCTAGGAGCTTCTCACTAACCACCTGTGAGCCCCACCCCACCGCCACTGTGTGCTCACAGGTGCCAGCCCTACGGGAGATGGATGTCGAGTGGGAAGAATGAAACAGAGACAGAAGAAAGCACGAGGGAACAAACACAGGATATGGTGAGTGCTACATGGTGCCGGGAGAGGGGAGGGGAGGTCACAGAGGGCTGAAGACATCAGGGAAGGCCGACGGAGGAAGGAGGACCATGTTCTTCAGCTTGATGGGACGTAGAATATGGAGGAGAGGTAGCCGGGGGCTGGCCAGTGTCCAAGGAGTCTGCGGCTAACTCAACAGGAAATGGACTACTCCAGGGCCAGAGCTCAGCAGGGGGCCCTTTGGGCTGGTGGCAGATCATTGAGGGGAGAACTCAGGCAGAGGGCTGTCAAGGTTGTCCAGGTACCAGAGGGGGCCTGAGTATGGCTAGAGGCATGGACAGGGAGGACACTTGTGGAGCCCTTCTGGTCTACACTTGCTTCCTGTCCCCTTGGATTTGACCTGCTCCTTGCAGGGAGAGGCGCAGCATCATTCGCCTTGCATCCTGGCTGGCACTTCTGCTGCAGCTGAGTCAAACAGCTGCTCCAACTTTCAGAACATAGGAGGCAAAGAGGTGGCAAGTGGGTAGACTCTGGGACTCCAGGCATCCAGTCTGAGTGAGTGGAGAGGAGCAAATCGTCCTAATGGAGTAACCCACCCCTTGAAAGGCTGCCCAACTCCCCCCTAAGTGCAGTGAACATTACTCCCAGGCCCCCTTAGGTTTTGCATCCAGGGCTTCACTGAAACCAGCAGCCAGCACACAGAAGCAGAGTGAGATAAGACAGATGGACAGCTGTCTCTTACCTAGTTTTGCAAAGCCTCTGGGAGCCACTCCATTCACTACAATGAAACAGAACTGGTGCAGGTCAGCCTGGCAAGGAGGCTTTCTGAGGGAGACCCAGGATCCAGAAAGCAGAGCCAAGAGCAGGAGTGCTCCAAAGGAGGGACCAGAGGCAGGGGAATCCAGGGCAAATTCGCACCATTGGAGGGGCAGGGTGCAGGGGCAGGGCGGGGACAGAATGGTTAAAGGAGGGCATAGGCAGCTAATATTGGAGAAATTTCTATTCACTTATATTTTTCCTACTTACAGAAGATAGAATACATTAAGATTTTTTAAATAAATATCAAATAGTAAGATGCCACCCTTAGAGAGGTAGTATGCCAAAATGCACATTGTAGAGATGTTTTTGGAATAGAGAGAGACTAAGGAGCCTGGGGTTTGAGGGCAGGTATGAAGCCATCAAAGCAAGCAGAGTCTGAACTTCTGAGACAGACACTGAAATAAACACCTGAAAATGAAGAATACTACATGGTGCCCGCTCTTTCCTATCTCCAGTCCAAGTTGTAGCAGCCCCCGTTAGCTCCCAGGATATCTGTCTTGGTGTTTCCTTCTGCTGGACCAGCTACTCCGTCTCTCCCTTCCCCGGGTCATGTCACCTGCAGCTCCCCCTCCACGCCCTGACAGTCCTCTCTCAGTTGATCTTGGCCCCTCCTGGCTGCCTCTCCCCTTTCCACAGGCACTTCATGCTTCCTTTCCTCAGCATGTCCCTCTGTCTCCCCAGGCCTAAGGAGCCCTGACTCTCCCTGCTGCCTAGTTGGTGGGCAATGTGGTAGATAGAAGAACTGGATCAGAATTCAGAAAATCCCAGGTCAACCTAAAGCACATGGGAATTTACTACATACTATGTATTAGCATGCTCAAGCTGCCATAATAAAATACCACAGACCAGGTGGTTTAAACAACATTTATTTTCTCGTAATCTGGAAACTAGAAGTCCAAGAACAAGGTGCCAGGGTTGGTTTCTGATGAGACTTCACCTCCTGGTTGCCTTCTCACTAGGTCCTCACACGGTGTTTCCTCTGTGGCTCACAGACAGATAAAGAGAAAGAGAGAAAGAGAGAGAGAGCATGCACGAGAGAGAGTGCTCTGGTGTTTCTTCCTCTTTTTACAAGGACACTAGTTCTTTCCAATAGGGCCCCATCCTTATGACTTCATTTAACTTTAATTACCTCCTAAAGGCCCTATCTCCAAATATAGTCACACTAGGGTTAGGGCTTCAATACACGAATTTCGAGGGGGCACAGTTCAGTCCACATAGTAATAGTGGCATCTCAAATCAGTAGGGAAAAGATGGTTTATTCAATAAATGGTATTCATAAAACTTTGTAACCTTCTGAGGAAAAAGATTAAATTGAAAGCATACTTTGCACCTTAAACCATGATAAATTCCAAATAGATCAAATATTTTTTTGCAAAAAATGTTAAGTCATAAAAGTACTAGAAGAAACCATGAGAAAACCCTTCTGTGCCTTAGAGGGAGAAAGCCTCTATAACTATGATACAAAGTCCATAAAAGAAAATACTGATGAGTTTGACTACATAAAAATACAAAAGTTCTGCATAACAAAACCCACGTTAAGCAAAATCAAAAGATATACAGAGGGAAATATTTGCAACTCATATCACAAACAAAGGACTAATTTCTCTCACCATCAATAGCACCTACACATTGATAAGACGACAACCAACAATCCAATTTTAAAATGAGCAAAAGATATGAATAGACAGTTCATGAAAATACAAATGTATCTTAAATACTTGAAAGATGCTCATGAGCACTCAAAATAAGAAAATTACAAATTAAATCTACACTGAGATGCCACTTTCAACTACCATTCTGGCAGAGGTCCATAAGTTTGATAACACACTGTGTGGTGAGGTGTGGGGAACAGACAATCTCACAGGCTGCTGTTGAAGTGTAAATTTTGTAAATTTGTACAGCCTCTCTGGAGGGCAATTCATCAATGTCTCTCAAAATTACAAAAGCTCAATTTGACCCAGAAATTCCACTTTTAGTAATTTAACTGAGAGATGTAGTCTTACAGATGTGAAATGACATCCGTATAAGGTTATTCATGGCCACTTTGCTTACAAAAGCAACCTAAGTTTCCATCAAGAGTAGACCAGTTAAGGGGCCGGCCCCGTGGTTTGGCGGTTAAGTGCGCACGCTCTGCTGCTGGCAGCCCGGGTTCGGATCCCGGGTGTGCACCGACGCACCGCTTCTCTGGCCAGGCTGAGGCCGTGTTCCACATACAGCAGCTAGAAGGAGGTGCAGCTGTGACATGCAACTATATACTGGGGCTTTGGGGGAAAAAAATAAATAAATAAAATTTAAAAAAAAAGAGTAGACCAGTTAAATAAATTATGGTATATCCACACAATGCAAGGCAATACAACATTTTTTTGGCTATATATATTTAAATTTTTTTACTTTATTTTTATTTTTTATTGATGTCATAACAGTTTATACATTGTAAAATTTTAGTTGTAGATTATTGTTTGTCAGTCACCATATAAATGTGTCCCTTCCCCTCTTGTGCCCATCCCCAACCCTCCTCCCCCTGGTAACCACCAAACTGTTCTCTCTGTCCGTGTGTTAGTTTATCTTCCACATGAGTGAAATCATGCGGTGTTTGTCTTTCTCTGTCTGGCTTCTTTCACTTAACACAATACCCTCCAGGTCCATCCACATTGTTGCAAATGGGACAATTTTGTCTTTTTTTATGGCTGAGTAGTATTCCATTGTATATATATACCGCATCTTCTTGATCCAATCATCAGCAGAGGGACACTTGGGTTGCTTCCACTTCTTGGCTATAGTGAATAGTGCTGCAATGAACACAGGGGTGCATAAGCCTCGTTGGATTGTTGATTTCAGGATATTTGGATAAATACCCAGTAGCGGGATAGCTGGATCATAAGGTATTTCTATTTTTAATTTTTTGAGGAATCTCCATACTGTTTTCCACAGAGGCTGCACCAGTTTGTATTCTCCCAAGCAGTGAATGAGGGTTCCCGTTTCTCCACAACCTTTCCAACATTTGTTATTTTTTGTCTTGGTGATCATAACCATTGTATCGGGTGTAAGGTGATATCTTAGTGTAGTTTTGATTTGTATTTCCCTGATGATTACTGACATTGAACATCTTTTCATGTGCCTATTGGCCATCTGTATATCTTCCTTGGAAAAATGTCTGTTCATATCCCCTGCCCATTTTTTGATCGGGTTGTTTTTTTGTTGTTCAGTTGTGTGATTTCTGTATATATTATGGAGATTAACCCCTTGTTGGATACATGATTTGCAAATGTTTTCTCCTACCTGGTGTATTGTCTTTTCATTTTGATCCTGGTTTCATTTGCCTTACAGAAGCTCTTTAGTCTGATGAAGTCCCACATGTTTATTTTTTCTTTTGTTTCCCTTGTCCAAGTAGACATGGAATTCAAAAAGATCCCTCTATGACTGATGTCATAGAGTGTACTGCCTATGTTTTCTTCTAGGAATTTTATAGTTTCAGGTCTTACCTTCAAGTCTGTGATCCATTTTGAGTTAATTTCTGCATATGGCAAAAGAAAATAGTCTACTTTCATTCTTTTGCATGTGGCTGTCCAGTTTTCCCAGTATCATTTATTGAGGAGACTTTCCTTTCTCTGCTGTATGTTCTTGGCTCCATTGTCAAAGATTAGCTGTCTGTAGATATGTGGTTTTATTTCTGTGCTTTCAATTCTGTTCCATTGATCTGTGTGTCTGTTTTTGTACCAGCACCATGCTGTTTTAATTATAGCTTTGTAATATATTTTGAAGTCAGAGATTATGATGCCTCCAGCTTTGTTTTTTCTCAGGATTGCTTTAGCTATTCGGGGTCTTTTGCTGCCCCATATGAATTTTAGGATACTTTGTTCTATTTCCATGAAGAATGTCACTGGGATTCTGATTGGGATTGCATTGAATCTGTAGATTGCTTTAGGTGGTATGGACATTTTAAGTATGTTTATCCTTCCAATCCATGTGCATGGGATATCTTTCCATCTCTTTATGTCATCATCAATTTCTTTCAATCATGTCTTATAGTTTTCATGGTATAGGTCTTTCTCCTCCTTGGTTAAATTTATTCCTACATATTTTATTCTTTCTGTTGCAATTGTAAATGAGATTGTCTTCTTGAGTTCTCTTTCTGTTAGTTTGTTATTAGAGTATAGAAATGCAACTGATATTTATAAGTTGATTTTGTACCTGCAACTTTGCTGTAGTTGTTGATTATTTCTAATAGTTTTCCAATGGATTCTTTAGGGTTTTCTATATATAAAATCATGTTGTCTGCAAACAGTGAGAGTTTCACTTCTTCGTTGCATATTTGGATTCCTTTTATTCTTTTTTTCTTGCCTAATTGCTCTGGCCAAAACTTCCAGTACTATATTGAACAAAAGTGGTGCGAGTGGGCACCCTTGTCTTGTTCCTGTTCTCAGAAGAATGGCTTTCCATTTTTCTCCATTAAGTATGAGGTTGGCTGTGGGTTTGTCATATATGGCCTTTATTATGTTGAGGTACTTTCCTTCTATACCCATTTTGTTGAGAGTTTTTTATCATAAATGGATGTTGGATCTTGTCAAATGCTTTCTCTGCATCTAAGGGCAATATAGCATTTTTTAAAAGACAAAACTCTTTATAAACTGATAGGGAAAGCCTTATGAGATAAAGTAAGTGAAAACAAGCAAGGTGCAGAATAGCACATGATATATACTACATTTATGTAAGAAAGGGGAAAGAGATGATAGATATAAATATAGATATATAGATATACGCTTGCATAAAACTTGTGTATGCTTGCAGAGATGCATAAAACATCCCTGGAAGGAAATTAGTAGTATTGGTTGTCTATGGAAAGAGAATCGAGAGGTTAGGAAAATGAGAGGAAAAGAAACATTCCTCATATATCCTTTTATACTTTTAAAATGTTGAGTTGTGTGAATGCCTCAACAAAAAAGTCAATTATAATGCTAAAAACAAAACAAGGTAAAGTTAAGATCATAAAAAAGAAAATCCAGCTCTGCCCAGGATGGTTTTGAGGCAGTTACTTCCCCTCTCTGAACCACAGATTCTGATCCCTACCCTTCTGCCTTCCACACCACAGCTGCATGGTGCTCAGCATCCTTGGTGGTCCTTGGAAACCTTTCAGCTCTCAACATTCAGAGCCCTCCTCTCCCAACAACTGGGGCAACCTCTCTCTAAACCCCAAAAACAGCGCTGACTCTTCCCAGAGAGATTTTAGAACAGCTAACACAGCCAGTGGGTGGGCTGGTGGCCACTGAGGGCCAGGCTCAGGCTAGGGCAGAAGCCAGCACTGTCATTCCCACCGCTAACCTCTGTCCTGACCTTGTAAACCAGTCCTGCCTTATCCTCCCACAACTAGGGTCTGACTATGATGGCCACCTAAATCACCAGTTCTTCCAAGCTGAGGGCTCCACCTTCTCCTTAGTAGGATGGATGGCTGCATTCCTGGCCCTGGATGAACCTCGGGAGGCTCGACCACTGGTTGCAAGACATCCTGTGCAGTGACCCAGTGGTATACAGCCTGACCCTAAGGTCCTGTTGCTCTGCCTGTCTGACTGCCAGCATGTCCCTTGGGCTGGGCTAGCCTATTTGTTCCTGGCTCCAGCATGCCCTGGAAGGGCATCCTCCACTCCACATGTTACTGGCTGCCTCTCTAGGTGCCCCTTCCTACTGCTTGGGAGAGTTCTGCCTCCACTTATGTGCCTCTCGTGGCCAACCCGTCGGAGCTTTGTTCCTGGAAACAGCTCTTCAAGTCTTGCCCTCGGCTACGTTCTAGTACATTGTAGTGAGGGATTCTCTCTTGTCATTTGATGTTCATTCTAGGTTACGTTAAAACCACTCAGAAAACCTCTTGTGAAGTCCTTGGCAAGCTCAGGCACTACAGCTGTCTAGAAGATGAAACACCCCTTCACTGTGGACCTTCAGAGCTATGCTGGCTCCACCAGTCTCTTTCCAAAGCACACAGTGACCTCCTTGGTTTGGGCTTCAGACTCCTCATCAGTTAGTTCAACATCAGGCCACGTGGCCCTGGACCTCCTCAGGCAGCAGGATTCAGGGACGCCTTCCAGCTCGGTATTACCAACAAATAACTTTGGCTGTTTGCAAGGTTTCCCAGGTTTGGACAGGTATGTGACCTTGATTCTCTCTAGGCTTATCTTCAATCCACAGCGCATCCCAGACTTCCAAAGCAGCCTGCAATTTTTGTGTGTCCTCTTGTGTGAGTACTTCAAGGTCACAATCACCAGCACAGAGCAATCAGCTCTCAAATGACTGTCTTAATGGATGTTGTTTGCAGCTTATCCTAACCAGAATGTAAGCTTATTTCTTTTTTATCTCCTCATAACACCTAGGGAAGCACAATGCTCTGCATACAGATGTATGACATATGGGAAATAAGAGATGCAGGGCTGGAAGTCAGAAGACTTAGTCCCAAGTCTTCCACTTACTCATTGTGCAAGTCTCTCAACTTCCCCCTGACTCAGTTTCCTCATATGTAAAGTGAAAGTGAAGCCAGGTACCTGAGGGTTACTGTAGATATTCAATAAGAACATAATTGCCTTTCGACCTCGTTCCCAACACAGACATAGATGAATCTTGTCAATTTGCTGTTTTCTTGTTTAACTTGAGAGGGGACTCGGGTCTCTGGGGTCTGGTCTCGAGGATTTGTGAGCTTGTTTTGCAGAAGAAAGAGAACGCCTTCTGGGAAGGTTGCAATCACCAGATGGCCCGCCCTCAGCAGCTGTTGAAGCCCAGAAGTCAGACAGCCCCGGGGCATATCAGGAGTGACCCCTTTGTTTCTCCGAAGCTCCTCCTGCCAAGCCCCTTAGCTCTATAAAACCCCCTTGCTTTCTGTTCTTAGGGAGGCAGATTTGAGCAAACCCAGGCTCCCACCTACGCATTGTGGCCAATTTGTATAAACTTTTCTCCATGTCCAAGCACCCATGTCTCAGTGTTTGGCTTGCTGCGCATCAGGCACAAGAACTTGAGATTAAGAGGTTGGGTAACAAAAGGAATAACGCCTGATTCACAAGGCTGTTGGGAAGATCTAAGGGGTTCAGGTACACGAAGGTGTGGTTTTGGCCATTACACACAACACAGGAGCTGTAACAATTCATGTATTGAGAGTCGTCTTATAAACATCTTATCAAAGAAGTGTATCTAGAAAGTATGGGCTCTGTACTATCCAAGCAGACTTGCGATGCTCCCACGTGCCAGACACTCAGTGATTCCTTAAAGGTGCTGCAGAGGCAAGAGCCCTGACGAGAGGAGAGGCCGTGTTCTTAGTAGCCCCTAGTGAAGCTACTCACTGTCCAGCAGAATCAAGAGAACCACCTCCGTAACAGTTCCCATACTTCCATCTCCTGGAAACCAGAGAAATCCCGCCTGACCCAAACTCCCTTCTAAGAGAATGTGCTTTGCTAGTCTTTCCTGTTGCTTAAACAGCCGTATATTGAACCATGAGACCCTTGCACCCCCGCCTGAGACTGGGCTGGGGATGGGCACCAGCCACCCACAACAAGGGCAACACAAGACACTGAACTAAGCTGGTCAAATCTTCCCTCAAGTGAAAATGATACTGGAAGCATTGAAAGAATGCAGCTGAAGTTGAAAGGGTGCTATAAAGTTAAGCTGATACCAAGGGAAACAAACAGAATAAATAAAATAAACAAAATAAAACACAGGTTAAAATTATAAGGGAGACAGAGCAGTAGGAACTGGGTAGAAAGAGTAGATGAGGAGGGAGAAGCACAGGCCTTGAGAGGGAGGGCAGGATCCCGGGCTGCCCCGGTTCCTCACCTTCCCAGCTGAGATCTACCCTCCCAATCATCCCCTCTACTTGAGGCAATCTTTGTGGGTTCTTTGAAGCAAGCCAGCCAGACTAGAAGACTCCTGGTATTCTGAAAAGGCATCCAGCTTCCAAAATGCAGCTCCCTCTCTGGACCACAGCTGTTGGCCCCACCCTCCCAGTTCTTGGCACCTACCCAGACCCTCTAGGATCAGTTCTGCTTTCCTACCCACGACCTTGACTCCAACCATAAACTGAACCTGTCACCCTGACTCACTGGTAATGGGTTTCTCCCCACCCAAATGCCGTTTCTCTTTTTTTATAGTATCAAGTCACAATGGACAGGAAAGAAATACAAGTTATTAAGGCTCTAAAAGGTTTCAAGAAATTGAAGTTTCAAAAGGTAAGAATTCTCATGAGAAGCTGATCAAGGAAGAAAGTCCACATTAATGTCATAATTAAGACCATCCATGGAGCCCTGCTCTCTGCACGGCTCTGGATGAGACTAAGTATCAGCTCCCCAGGAAAGCACTGAGAGCACCATAGCAACAGCCCAGGCCATGACTGGCTGCAGCTTTAGACATGTCTGGGCACGTCTGGAGGGTCAGCAGGGCAGCTGCAGCTTACAGCAGGAGAGGTACTGATTGGAATTCAGAATATCTGCAGTCTGGTCTGAGGATTACCTGTGTCTTCCCCTCTCTGGGCCTTCCAGGAGTTTATTTGCACCAGGGACCAAGGAGACTGCCAGAAAATGTTCGTCCTAAGATAAGGGTCACTGTGCACAAGCGTGGTCCAAGGACAACGGATCAGAGTGAGGGGAGGGGGATTCCGAACGCAGCAGGATGTGTTGCTCTGGAGTGCCCAGGCTCCCGCCTCCAAGGATTTGTGCCAGAGCCCTAGGGAGGAAAGGGTTAATGAAATAAAGAGCCAACTGCCCAAAGTCCCTGTAAGACACTGCCACACACACAAGGCAGCACAGTTGGTGACCCACAAATCAGAGGGAGCGATTCCTCCCTCTCTAAGGAAATAACAACCAAGAGCCAGGCTCCTGGGAGGCCAGAGTGCAGCAGCAAGCTGGGCCGGCCTATGTCTGGAGCAGACTAGGAGAGCAGGGGCTTCCACACACCAGGCTGGGGAACGGCAGGAGGCCCCAGCAGCGGGAGCAGAACAGGCCACACAGCAGGTGTCACTGGCAGAGCGGACGGGGTCTCGACACGTTCTGAAGGAAACGTCAGAGCCCTCCAGGTAGCCAAGAGGCAAGAATATTTGGAAATATACATGAGACACCCCTGGGGACTTCCTGAACCCACTAAGAGGAATTTGAGGGTCCCTAAAGAGCAATAGTAGGGGAAGAAAGACAGAATCAGGACACGCTAATCCCATGCTTAAAACCTGAACCAACAAAATAAAGTAATTGCAGATCTAGCACTTACTCCAATGAGGTGAAATTCAGTTAACAAACGCTTCCTGAGCAACCATGAAAAATACCGTGCAAGATGATGGAGGAGATACTCCCTCCAGAATCTCACCGCATAATCTGTGTCCCAACAGTCTGTGCTGTTTTGCAGCAGACAATGTGAGGGAGAGTACCTCTTCCCCAAGAAATCCAAGAAGAATGTCTCTCCTTTGGTAAAAACCCTCAAAGTGAAGGAAAGAGTTTCCAAGAAGCATCAGTGACAAGAGCCCAGCTGGGAGAGTCACCCAGGTGGAGACGGACTCCAGAGGGGGCTGGTTCCATCAGGTCTGAAGGTGACGTGCCTTTGCTGAGATCAAACCTGGCCACTCTGCACACTGAGGGGGCCAGCATGCCAGGGCTAACTCAACCACAGGCCAGCATTTGGACAAACCCACAACTCTCCGCTCAGAAACTGCCACTTCCAGGAAATGCTCTTGCTTATCAAACGTCATAACCTTAGAGATGTTCACAATTATCCATCATTCATGTCAGTAGGTATCAGGTACTGCACTAGGTGCTGGGGTGAGAAAATTAACAAAGTACAGTCTCAGCCTCAGCAATTGACAATGTAATTTGGAAGGTCAAGCAGAAAGGAGGAAGACGAGGAGGAACAGGAGGAAGAGGAGAAGGAGGAAGCTGGAAATCAAGTCTAAGGAAATGTCACATTAGTAAACATGAAGAACTATTTGATGACTAACACATCAATGGTTAGGACATAAATAAGTGCTTCCAAATTGTTTGAAATCAGAAAACGATACTTATATATATTTCTAATAAACTCAACCAACTATTTTTTCCTAGGGAACACAAAGAAAAATTTCAATCCCAGACCTTTTTGAAGAATAAAAAGCCCTGACTTAATAGAGCACTAATTTTTTTACCATTTACAAGTTAATTTCATGTGCATTTTCAACAATTAAGGGCAAAACAAAGGACGTGGAATTTGAGAGGGAACATGTGGATGACAGGGTGAGGTGTAAAGGCTGCCAAAGGTGAAGAGCTATTTTCTGCCACTCTTGGTTCATTTAACCCCATGCTATTGAAAGATTTCAGGTCTGGGAAGAGATCAGCAAGGACACAGATCTTACACTGAGGCCCTCTGACTTACAATTTGTTACGACTTAGAATCAACATTGTTTTTATAACGAGGAATTTTAGCCAGTTAGGGTACTATACAACTCAGTCATTCAAATTCATGTAATTCCCCAGTAAAAAGTTCTGAATAGGTGACAAAATTCAGGACTCTGATATCCTTTAGGACTATTGTTCCATTGGTTTACGTCCACGTCTTGATGAACACCATTTCAACATGCTGACCATTCAACGCCAACATCATCCCTTCTATCAGTTCCCCCCACTAACTCTTTCCAACCAGGTGACCAACTTCTCTTCTCTTCCCTGTGTGATTCCAGATGGAGCATGCCCTAGAATTGGACCTAACTCCCATAGGGAGAGTCTACAAATGACATGTCCTTAGTTATGAAGGTCTTCTCAACTGTAGTGTCCTGAGGCCACTGCCCAGCAGGATTGCATGAGTCTCCCCTGGTGCCCAGGACACTTGTCTAGTTCCAGACCCCAAACTTTCCAAGCCCACAAAACTCCTACTTCCTAACTTTCTCTCTTGTCATAACTCTTGTAGGTCCAGCTTCAAAGCATGAGGACTTCAAATGTAAGCTAATAGGAAGGAGTGTGCAACCGGGAATAAGCAGGCCTGGGTAAGAAGAACTACCCAAGTTAAGGTCTAGCCCTGAATGAGAATCATCAATGATCCAAATATCATCATCTCTAGGTAACAGGCAATGGGTCCAAGCTGGGGATGGACTCTGGCAACAGGATACTTTGGGTCAAGACACCTAGTTGGGCAGCACATGGCACCATGACTCTAGAGAAGGGGATGGCAGACCATGGAAAGACTCATCACCCAGGGAGTAAGACTTGCCAAGAGTTTCAGGAAATGAGGCATGCACTATAGCATGATGAAATTCAAGGACCAGATTCCAGGACCAGTAATAGAAGAGGGGCACTCATGCCTGTGGCTTCTGGTCCCAGATCCTGGCTGTGAACCTGAACTCACTGTTATTACAGATCTAAAGTGGCAAAGGCACATTCACATACAAAGAAGAGCCATGTTAGTGGGTAGTACCCTTCCAGAACTAGAGCACAGGATACAATCACCCAACCCACTTGTCTCAAAAATGTCCTCCTCCTCCGGGAAGCCAGTCTACACTGAGCCCTCCTGAGTCAGTCTACACTGGGCCCCTTCTTAGTCAGTCTCTTACACCGGTCACCCCTGTATAGTATATTCCCACTGTACAGACTTTATTTTGAGTTTCAACAACCATGTATCAAGAACTTATGGTGTGTGAAGGCCTCAAAGGGCATACAATCTAACTTATATATTTAAAGATGTATTTATAAGCATATCATTGTGATGACACAAACTTGTATTTGTTTCTGGTCTCTGGCTATTTTACAGATCTAATTTTGTCTCTAAAACTAAAATGTAACTTCCATAGGGAAAGGATCACACCTTCTATGCCTTTTGAATTCTTATCATCCTACCCTACACAGTTCACTATGATGATGGAAGGATGGACGTTGGTGGAATTTTCCTCACGTGGAGCCTTTTACAATGAGATTTAAAAGCAGCAGAGGGCAGGGCCGGCCCCATGGCTTAGCAATTAAGTGCGCGTGCTCCGCTGCTGGCGGCCCGGGTTCGGATCCCGGGCGCGCACCCACACACCGCTTCTCAGGCCATGCTGAGGCCGCGTCCCACGTACAGCAACTAGAAGGATGTGCATCTATGACACACAGCTATCTACTGGGGCTTTGGGGGAAAAAATAAATAAATAAAACATTAAAAAAAAAAAAGGCAGCAGAGGGCAGGACACACTAAAACCTAGAATTTTACAGATGGAAGTGACCTTAGAGATAACTGGTGACATTTCTTATTTCACAGATAAGGGAACTACGGACCAGAGGAATCAGGTGACAAGTCAAACAAGTAGTAAGTGGTAATTATGCAATTTAGGAACTAATGGAGACGTTACTGTTCTCTGCCAGGTGATACTGAAAAGTAAAAGGATAACACTTCACATAGAACACACCACTTGAATTTGGATATTCCAAGGTAAAATAGCTCCTAAAGTATGGCCAAGTCTAATACAAGCTCAGTTGGACACAGTAAGTCTACCAGTGGGGTCGTGAATTTTGTTCCCACGAAAGTCACTAAGGGAAGGAAGAGAGGATGACCACCAGATGCAGGGTGGAGAGGAGAGGACAGGGCTGGAATGTCATGCTTTTGCATATATTTGTATTTTATTTAAATTCTTAATTTGCTAAACACATCCACAATTCTCTCCCTCTACCATTTTGACATATTGATAAGCACAATGGAAAGAAAATCTCTCTCTATATTGTTTCAAAGGCTTTACTTCGTGGAGGGAAAGGACCACCAGCAACTTACATCTGTTAGTTCAATTAGATTGCTTTCCTCTTAAAAACAGGCTGAGATGCGAGGCCTACTGGAGGCAGTGTGGGAGCATGGGGCACTGAAGGGTGCAGGCCTGAGTGGAACGTACAGCGAGAGATTTGGACAACGCGAACGAGCCAAGAGAGACAGAAGGGGCTGGTGGGAGAAGGTTACAGAAGTGAGAGTAAAGTGCATTAAAGACTAAATGGGACAAAAATCAAACTTCATCTCCTTTGCAACAAAGCCAAGGATCGGCCTGGCCCTAAGGACAGAGGACACTTGTCCTGGATGGCCTGCCCTGACACTGGCATTCCTTTTCATCTCAGCCTTAATACCGCCCTGTCCCTAACCACTTAAATCCCACTCTATGCAGCCCTTTCTCCTTTAAAGGTCACTTTAAATTCTAAATATTGTCAAATAGAATCTGAACTGTAACTATTTCTCTAGACCTAATCTTTTGCTGTCAGCAAATTCAGAGGGGAAAAAAAAATCAATGAAGGGATTAGCTGCGAGTGACATTGCGTATTACAGCAGCAGGACATCGTGTCCATGATGAAGGACTTGCCGGCTGGCTAATATTATGCAACCATGTCAAATGATGACTTCTTATCAGCAAGCCTCTCCTCACCCTCTGCCTCTCAAAAGAAAAAAATTAATTAATCAAAATGCCTTTTTCCAAAATTTTTCTTTTTGGCAAATTCTGCCACTATTTTGCCTAAATCAATATTAACCCTTCAGAGTAGGTATTAACTTTTATAATATGTGATCTTGATACAGCCCTTTATCCAAGAAATTAAATTCTTAAATTATTGGGAGCTAAGCTGAAGCAGAGCATTTTCTTCCAAATTTCAGAGAAGCTAAGCAAATTCGAGCAAGTGTATGTGGATCTTCAGCTTTCCAGTCTGGACTCAGTCTCTAGACCAGTGGTTTTAAGTTCGACCTCAACGGCTGGCCCACAAAATCAGTGGATCTCTTGCAGCACAGTTACACCTCAATCATCCAAAGGTCACTTACACAGCAACCTCAACTAAGCAAAAGCCAGCTGAGAACACAAAAGTAAGTGAAAAGAGGTTTGGGGACAAACCCAAACACCCCTACATGTGAAGCGCACATTCTTTATTCATAGGAACATCCCTCAGACCTTCATTCAGAGCCTGCTGA
Organism: Diceros bicornis minor; assembly: GCF_020826845.1. Classification (NCBI taxonomy): domain Eukaryota; kingdom Metazoa; phylum Chordata; class Mammalia; order Perissodactyla; family Rhinocerotidae; genus Diceros; species Diceros bicornis. Next base: position 88,482,680 of record NC_080742.1, on the reverse strand, counting down.
TGCTTCCTTTAGACAAAATTCTATCAGGCTTAACTACGTGATTTTGGAGAAATTTAGAAAATTATAACATAAAAAGTATTGCTAAAAGCAGGCAAACTGACAGCAGCCAAGAGGTTGTCAGCTGACATCAAAGTAGGATATAGGAAAACAAAATGACATAAGCTCTCAAAAGCCAGAGTGACACGGGACCATTCAGTGCAGGGGCAAGCAGCCCAATAACCCTTGGGGACATAATTGCATTACAGCAAAATACAGTACTTGACCCTATGATGATGGTGCCGTATCACCAACAATATCTTAAATAATCACTGGAACAAGTGAGCCATTTAAGACAGAAGAAAATTCTACAATCAAATCTACAGTTATTTCCGTTAAAATTGTTTTAAGCTTTAAGTTTCAACACAAAGCCTAAGTAATCTGGAAATTTAACCCTTGTCTTTCAGTTCACACCCTCAACAATTCTAGAAGAAACAATTATGTATTATTACATTAAAGTGAATAATGCTAAAATGTCTACGCGTCTATGTCCTCCCAGATGCATAACTCTTTTCTGATAATTAATATTTTTAAAGAGAATGTCTCCACCAGAATCTCTTCAAAGCCTATTCTATCCCTTTGTGACGGAGGACTTGACTGATGAAGAAACAGACAACCACTTCTCTCACCTATGTGGTGAGTTGCCTTGGGCAAGTTGCCACCAAACGCATCGCCAGGCCCTGTTAACCATGAACATGCTTTTCCCCTATAGACAGAGTTGAGGCAAAAGGAAGGAGTGGAGGTTGTTTTTAAAAGCCCAGAGACTTAATATGAGAATGGCCAACGTGTGATAAATGCCACCGGCACCCCCCAACACCATGGCAAGCACGGCCCATCAAGTACGAGACTTCCAAATCCTTCCCTCAACACAAATTCAGGCAATCGTTATGGATTGATTGAGGGTGACATTCAGAAGGAAACAATTCCAGGCCTAAATCATTGTTATACGGCCTCAAATTAGACTTATATGTTGTCATGGTTCTAAATTTTTCATGTGACATAGGCTATCTTCTTTGGTATCTCCACATCCTCAACCATGACCACAGTCCAATCTTGAAGATCTGACTCAAATACACCTCCTCAGTGAAGGCTTCCTCAAACACCCACGGGGAAAATGTTGGGGAGGGGACGGCCAGGCAGTAAGTGACTGGTTCCATTTTGTTTCCATAACACATTGTATATTATTCATTCAACTCAATCAGGAAACGTTTATGGAGTATCTACTCCATGTTGGGCATGGTGTGAGGCACTGGGGATACAAATTCATATGCGACATGGTTCTTGCCTTCAAGGAGCTTATAGTGTCTACTATATTGAACATATCTCTGTCTTGAGTGCCTTAAGGGGAAGGGTGGGGTCATATTCATCTCTGAATGCCAGGGCCAAGTGCAACATGTAGCAGTCTCTGGGACACTTAGCTGGCCACCCACCCCTGGCCTTACAATCTAGACTTCAACAGCTATTTTCACACACGCGCACAATACACACATCACAATACCTCTGTGCAGATCTCATCTATAACAATACCTCAAGGAATATTTTAACTAGGATTTAATGAGGAGAACAAAAGAATTAATTGAGAATGACTATTTTTGCTTTGGGATAGAACTTACACATAATTATGTACAGCAAACTAAAAGTACTACACCTTCAATATCTAATAATCGCTAATTTCTCCTCCCTCGGCCGATGTGGCTGTCACCATTTCTGTTCTCATCCATTCCTACTAAATCTTCTCAGGTCCTCCTCTGTGGCATCCCACGCTGCTGGGAGGTGACAGAGTACCCATCAATGAGGCTCCACAACCAAGTCTGCCCCTGCTCTGGGTGCTGGGCTTGGCACAGCTTTCCCTGGTGATGGCAGGGCCCCCACTGTTCACTCCTGCTCTCTGTTCCAGAGCACCAAATCCTCTGGCCAGACCTGCTCAGCCTGTGTTCTCTGCTGCACTGCAGCATCTAGGAGGGTCTTCCTGGCTACCTTTCTGGTGTGAAAAATAACTTCCAGCTTAAGTTCAAGCTGAAAAATATCCCCTGACACCTCTCATCATGGGCAGAGACATGGAGTCTGGAACTTTCTATGTAACACTATTAATAGCCTCCCTGGCAGCAGCAAACCAGGAGTTTCATCCTTTAACCCAGTGCCTAACACTGTGCCTGGCACCTAGTGGGCTCTCAGTAAACATCTGTGAATGAGTGGATGGATGGATGGGTGGATAGATGGATGAATTATTTAAATGAAATGAAATCATGAAATAAACTATTTCATGTTCACTTTTCTGTGAGTTGGAACCCTAGTCTGACTCTGTAACCTTGACAAAAGTATTTAATCTCTATGTGCCTCAGTTTCCTCATCTGTAAAAGAGCAATACTTAACATACAACATCGTTGAGAGGAATGGAGAAAATGTATATGAGGCACCCACCACAGTGCCTGGAGCACAGCAAGCACACAACAAATGGTTGAAGTCACATGGCACCAGCACGTAGTAAGTACCCAACAAGTAACTTAAAAATGAACATGCAGAGACTCTAACAAGAATTGCAGGCACAGGCCTCCTTCCCGCACCCCCTGGCCAGTGCTCAAACACAGTCACATGGCCTTGTTCCACTGTTAACCCTCTACCCACCACCCCGTCTGAGGCACTGTCCCCATCACCAGCTCTCCTCTGTGACAGCCTGCCACCCCCTTCAGTATGGGATTTGCAAGCATCCCTCAGAAGGCAGTATCATGAGGGAAACTGAGGCTACCAAGTGCTATCATGTGCCCTGATCCAGAATAAGTTGTGGGTGCAGGTCTGGCCAAGCCATAGCCTTGAAACAGCAGTGAGCAGAATATTTTACAGACCTGAGTTCCAGTCCTAGCTCTATCACTTACCAGCTAAGTGACCACGGGCAAGTTACTTAAGCTCCCAGACTGTTTCCCAATTGGTGAAATGGATTTAACATTAGTATCTACATCATAGCATCATTATATGGATAAAATAAGATAATGTCTGTAAAGCACTTAGAATAGTGTCTATCGCATAGTAGAAACTCTAAAATATTTACTATTTTTAAATAGACAATTTGTTGTTAATGCTGTGGAGTGGATTCCGACTCCTAGCGACCCCATGTACAGCAGAGCAGACCCCTGCCTGGTCTTTTTGCACCATCCTCTCACCTTCTGGCGCTCTATCAGACAATTTCTGCTGCTATTCATGGGTTTTCACAGCCAATTTTTTTGGAAGTGTGTGGCCAGGTCCTTCTTTCTAGTCTGTCTTAGTCTAGAAGCTCCACTGAAACCTGTCCACCATGAGGGACCCTGCTGGTATTTGAAATACCAGTGACATAGCTTTCAGCATCACAGCAACACACAGCTGTCCCAGTATGACAACTGACAGACAGGTGGTGTGGTTCCCTTACCAGAAAACAACAATAGATCTGTGGCTCTACAGCTACATACTATAGATCTATATTTACATATATAGATACAAAATATAGACAATAGATGTGTATTAAGGAGCTAAGAGTAGTCTAGAAGACTAAAAAGTGAGGAGTTATACTTTGAGCATGTATTTTATATTGGGGGTGTGTGTGTGAAGTCTGCACCTGCAATAACCACTGACCCATTCACACAGTGTAGCTCCATCAATCAGAGTGAACTAGAAAACAACAGGGCATATGACTTTGATTGACAGAAAGTGCTGGCTTTCCTGTGCGGTTTGGCATGTGCATTCCACTGGCCTCGCCACCCCCAGCAGGAGCTGCTCCGCAAGCTGCAGCTTCTCCTTCACTGTCCAACTAGTGCATCAGGCAGGAAAGGAGCCACGCCTAAGGAGTTCAGGCCCAGCACAGGACCTATGAGAGTACAGCTAGTAAGGGAGAGACAGCTGTGAAAGGAAGGCCCAACCAACATGGGCTGGTCTGGGATTAGTTCTATTTTAGGCACTTCCAGACCTTTCTCCATTAGCACATATGCCTGCCCCCCCACCCCCTCCCCCACCCCACATCTCCTCCCTGGTACGGATATGCATTGCATAGAGTCCTTGCCAGCTAGTGGGACTTAGTGTCAGCCATCCTTCCCATTCTGGGAAGAATCATTCAGAGCAGATAAAGAGGGATTTGAAAGACAATCAGTTACATCATCAGTAACAGCTTGCTTTTATATCCTTTACAGAGAAATTCCATAAGTTACATTGTTTGATCCTCATAACAACCCCGAAACAATTGATGATCCCCATTCTACAGACGAACAATAAGGGGCATGCACAGGTTAAGTCACTTTTCCATGATCTCATTACTGGTCACATCACAACTGAGAATGAATTGAGAAGAAGTTCAATGAAAGAAACAAGGTTCAATCAGCCATAAGGCTGTACTGCAAAGAACCCCCAGGATTACTCATTATAATGGAAGGGACTCCATCCAGGGACAACTCAGGTTAAGAAAATTAACTCACACTTCATTGATGATAGAATAAATTAATATAATCATGTGAATAAAAATATGACAATACCTACAAGAGCCATGACCATGCTCAATCTTTGACCTAGTGATTATACTTCAGGCAACCTAGACTACAAAAGAATTGTAAAGCTATTTGTAAAAAATGTTTATTGCAAATGTTTAATGGCAAAAATGTGGAAACATAAGTATCTAATGGTAAAGGAAAGACTAAGCACACAAAATATATACTTGATCAGCAAATAAAAAGACTGTAGCAATATGGAAAAACATTTGTATAATATTGAAGCAAAATCATAATTCACATTCATGTAGACAAAAAGTGGAAGGGAACATGGACCACTGAAAACAGCTTTATTTGGGGACATGGTGGAATTGTTGGTGCAATTTTTTTCTTTCTTTAATTCAGAGTTGCATAAATATTGTTAAACATTATTGGTACACCATATAAAAGTTTAAAAAATAAAGTGAAGGAAGCTGTGCTAGAATCTCTAGGGTCTCTAATAGCTCCAGTAATCTCTGTGAGCTTTTTGAGGCCAAGACTAGTGTCTTTTTCATCTTTGTATCTCCTGAGTTTTCTGCAAGTGACTGGACTTCAATAAATATTGAAGGAATGTTACAAACAACCACGTGAATGCTTCTCTGCTGAGCCTGCGACCATTTGATCCATCGCAGCCTTGATCACCCCAAGAGCCACGTGTCTAGATATTAATTAGATGAATCAGAGGTTCAAGAAAATATTCACGAGGAACCATTTTTTAAGAGGAGATCAGAGCAAAATCTGGGCAAGAGAGTGCTTGATTGAAAATTTCTAAATTTTGCCTCTTTGATGTAATTCCACAAATTGCATTCTCCAGGTGCATGAGCACAGGGGAGCTTTGCTTCCCATTCACCAATGTCTACAGGCCTTCTCCAAGGCAGAGCTCATCTCTGAAAGAAGAGGGCATGTGGTTTGCATTAAATTTAAAGTCACCAGGAGAAAGACTCGAAGTCAGAAGTCAACCAAATTACACCAAGTCAAAAGCATGAAATATCACAGATCCTGGATTAGAAGAGAGAGAAGATCCAGCTAGGGATGTGGTCCTTCTCTACCAGCTTAAGCAAATCACTTAATATCTCTGAGACTCAGATTTCTGGTCTCTGTCCTGGCCATCTCACAGGGACATCATGAAAATCAAACATGTCATGAAACAGTACATGAAAAAGATACATAAGCTGGAAAGTGCTATAGAAGAGCCCGGCCACAGCAGTTCTCAATAAATGTTGGAGTAAGCGAGTGCATAAAAGGGTGGAAAGAAGCTAAATGATTATGTGATTTTCACAGAAATGTAGAGGCAAATATAAGGTGGGATGCTGGCCTCCATTCAGAGCATCAGGATTTCACCATTTCCCTGCATCACGATGGAAGGGGCTCACATATTGCAGGCAAATTGGCCTCCAGGATGCCGCCCACGGTGGAGGGGCCCCGCACACCACCCTGCCAGGGCTGAATTCTCTTACAGCGCCTTAAAGAGGCAGCCTCAGAATCTGGAAGACAGCTACACTACTACATTCACTAATCATGCATTTGGGGACAGCACAGGCACGAGCATTTTGCAAAATGTTTTCAGTTTAAGGGATTGGAAGGAAGCCCGTAGTGTGAGAGCACGACAGGCACCTTCTCTGATCACAGGGATGGGAAAGAAAGAGGGATGTCGGTGACAGAGATCCGGGCCCTTGTACACGGTGAAGTGATTAAAGGCATGAATCGGCCTCAGCGTTGTCATTCCTAACAGCACCTGACCAGAGCAGACGAGGCGCGATAGACTAGAGGAGAACAATGCGATCCACACACGCACAAACACATGCACACACACGTGTGCGCTCACACACGGCGCCTACCTCGTGCAGGCTGTGGGCTGCTGGGATGAGGAAGACGAGATGAGCGCCCTGCATTTGAGCTGCTTGGAGTCACACAGAGAAACAAATATGCTGAGGGACACCTTGGGTAAAAGACGCATGGGCAAAGGCAATTTCTTTTTTTTGTTTTGTTTTTTTTGTCTAAGAGGAAGATTGGCCCTGGGCTAACATCTGTGCCCATCATTCTCTATTTTATATGGGACGCCGCCACACCATGGCTTGACAAGCGGTGCGTCAGTCCGAGCCCCCGGGATCCGAACCTGCGAACCCCGGGCTGCCGAAGCGGAGCACACAAACAACCACTACACCACCGGATCAGCCCCCCAAAGGCGATTTCTTAAGCCTTGCACTGAACGACGAGATGCAGCACTTGTGGGCAGCTCTGGATAACGTGTCGGGCAACTCGTCCCACTGCCCTCAGATCAGGGCAAGGAGCCCAGAGCAGTTTTTGCTGGAAGAGATCTTAGATCACATAGGGTGAATACCCTCATTTTCCAGAGAAGAAGACTGGAGCTCAGAGAGGTTAAACGACTAGCTCTGGGACACACGACAAGCCCCGGCTTCGACCTTTAACACTATCATTCTCCAAACATATTACATGAAAATCTGGCAGGGCTAATGCTAGACTGGGAGGAAACTGTTCTAAGGCACCTAACAATGATGAGGAAGAGGAACGAATGCTTATTAGGAGCCAGCTGTCGGGACCAAACTTCAGGAGGAGAGGCAGTGGTCACACATGGGCACACTGGACTCCAGCGACAATTAGTGTTCAGATCCCATCGGCAGGCGCAGAGCAGCTCTTGGTCCTTTCTCTCTGTGTTCTCTTTTCAAACCTGAAAACCCAAAAGCAAGACGTGACAGTGATCCAGACCTTAGTTCCTGGTGCTCTGAAGGAGCACACGAAACATGAAAGGTGGCGCTGGGGCAGGTTCTGGGTCGTTCCCACGGGTCCTCTGGATGTCAGCCCTCCACATCCCCAGGGATGTTCCTGTTACCCCTTCTGTCGACACGTGAGATGAGGCGGCTCTGATCTTCGCAAAGTCTTCTAGTCTGCCCCATCTCTTCCTTGTTGAGGATAAAATATATTTTTAAGAAAACAAACATTTCAAACACTTTCAAATGGATGCACCATTGCTTCCACCAGCACGTGTGGAGTGTGAACCACTCACTAGGCGTCCTGGGCTGGGAATCTGATGCAGAGAAGAAACTGATTCTTCCCCAATGATAAAGTAAACCCAGCAGGACCCTTAATTCCTGATAACCTCTGAGCTCCCTTCTGGTTCTGTGTTTTTCCCTCTCCAGGGGCCCAAAATGACCACTTCGAGAGCACAGCGACCCTTCCCGAGGGAGACTCTGTAATGAGAAGGATGCTCACACCACTGCCCCACCTACTATAGGTCTAGTGGTCCAGATCTTGGAAACAGTGATTATGGCAGATGCTGCTGGCTGTCTCTTAATATCCAGTCTCCCTTTTCTTCCTTAGTAACAGCATCCCAATTTCTAGCTAGGCATGTTGCCTCCTGGGAAAAGACTACATTTCCCAGCCTCACTCATAACTAGGTATGGCCATATGACATGTCAATAGTTAACAACGATGGCACCTCACTATGTGCCAAGCACAATTTAAGCACCTTTATGTGTGGAAACCCACTTAATCCTCACATCGACCCTATGAGCAGGCACAGGTATTATCCGCTTTTTACCGAGGAAACTGAGACACAGAGAAATTAAGTAATTCACCCAATTCATATGGTTAATGAATGCCAGAGCTAGGATTTGAACTCAAGCAGACTGATGCCAGTCAAAGCTCTTCACCACTAATTACACTACACTAAAATCCAGCCAATAGAAGCAGAAGCTTTGTGTAGGAGTTCCAGGAATACACCTTAAAAGGAGGGAGCTCCAGGAGGTAGAGCTTAATTCCTTTCCCTTGGGTGTGAGCTGAACTTAGAGACTTATGTCTAACCAAGCGAGTCTGGAAATGGAAACAGAGTAACGACAGCGGAGAAATCTGGCAGACACCACCTTAACCAGGTGGTCAAAGTTAACATCACCAGTAATGAGTTATGTTGATATCACATACCCCAATATAATACATTGAGAAGGGGACTTTACCTCTGTGGAATTCTTTCCAAAAACCCATAACTGCAGTCTAATCATGAGAGAACATCAGACAAACCCAAATTGAGGAACTTTTTACAAAATACTTGACCGGTATTCTTAAAAAGTGTCAAAGTCAGGAAAAACAAGGAAAGACAGAGAAACTATCACAGATTGAAGAAGACTAAGGAGACATGATGACTAAATGCAATGTGGTATTCCGGACGGGATCCTGGAACTGAAAAGAGACATTAGTATGAAAATTGGTAAAATCAAAATAAAGACTATAGTTAGGGTCCTAGCATTATACCAACGTTAATTTCTTGGTTTTGATCAATGTACCATGGTTGTGTATAATGCTAACATCAAGAAAAGTTGAATGAAGGATATATGGGAACTTTCTGTATTCTTTGTAACTTTTCTGCAAATCTAAAATTATTTCAAAATAAAAAGTTTTTCAAAAAGGAGGAGGCAAATGCTTTTTCTCCCTCCTCCATTTCTTCCTATTGCTGGCCTATTAAATGATGATGATTGCTGGAGCACGAGCAGCCATTATGATCCATGAGGCAACCTTGAGCTCACCTTATGGATAGAAGTCATGTCCTGAGAATGGCAGAGCAGAAAGATAGAAACCTGGGTCCCTGATGATACTCAGTGCTGTCTTATCAGACCTGAACTCCTAACTCCAAACCTCTCTCTTTTTTTTTTTTTATGAGAAAGAGAAATAACCTCTATTTTATATAAGCCACTTATTTGGGGATTTTCTGTCAAGTGCAGCTGAACCTAATTCTTATTAATGACAGCAATACAGTGAAAACCTGTGTAATTTCCATCACTAATATAAAAACGAGAATCTTAACCTTAGACTCGGCCTTAGATTCCATCTAGTCCAACCTGTCATTTCTCACGTGAGTAAAAGAAGAACCAAAGAGGTGAAACACGTGCCCAGGTCCCATCGCCAGCAGCAAAGTAAACATGGGAGCCCAAGTCCTGTCCCCGCCCAAGGCCCTCCACTGTGCCTCACTGCTTGGTGAGAATCCCAGACGCCAGCTCTGTAGTATTAACATAGTCGTCAACATGAAAGTCAGGGTGAAACGCTTCAGTGCAGCTTCCTTCTGGCCGTCGCATTGACTTGCCTACTTCACTCTAACAACACGCTTAAGTTGTTCTTTTCTGAATCAACTGCTGAACACAGCAACACATCTGCAAATCATATTATAATTCTGCGAATTTCATATTTTGAGTTTTGTGAATCAGAATCTCTAATATTAAAAATAATGCTATAGTTATATTTACTTGCTTTTTATTAAAAGGAGAACATAGGAAGGAAAATGTGTACTAGCAAACCTATCAAACAGTTATATTCAGAAAAAAATAAGGTTTTGATAATTATGATCACTGATTACTAGAAACCCTGAGCAAATCACTTCCCCAATCTGGGTCACAAATTTCTTAGTCTGTAAAGCTAGAGGTTAGAGGGATTTGATTTCCTCTCAATTTCCTTCTAATAATCCATAATTCCAAAACACTAAACAATCATCCAGTTTTTACTATGTACATATAAATGACCATTTCAAACATACCTACCTTTGCTTTCTTCATCTAATCTGCTTCACACATGCTGTTCACTGAACAGAACACTAATCTGTGGTGGATCACATTAATGGTCCCAATTCCTCAACCCTCCCTGTATCTTCACCTTCTTCCATGTGACTTTCCAGTTCCTCTCACCAATGAAGCAGAGTCTATTTCCCCGGCCCCTGAATTTGGGCTTAGCCTGCGGCTTGTTTTGGCCCATATGACTTGGTGGGAGGGACAGTGTGCCAGTCCCAAGCCCAGACCTCGAGAAGGCTTGCGTGTGTCGACGTGCGCGCCCGTCTCTTCCACCGTTGCTGTGAGAGTGCATGCAGAGGCCAGCATGCTGGTCCTGGGAGGAGGAGGAGGAGCACCTAGAGAACTGCCCCAGCTAAGGTGTCCCAGACGAACCCCATCAACCTGCAGATGCACGAGTGAGCCCAGCCGCCCAGCAGAACCACGCAGCAGAGACCAGAACAATTGTACCCTGAAGTGTTGTAAGCCACTGAGGTTTTGTGGTTGGTTGTTATGCAGCAAAAGCTAGCTGATATACTATCTTCAAACCTCAACTTTGGAGGGAATCTATTTTTGGTAGGAACTGGCTATGTGCATTTGCCATAAAAAGCTCTGCAGGAAATGGACTTGATTTCTTGTGAAGTGATGGATTCACAGGCCCGCTTGGCACCACACTCACGATCAATCCTTCGCCCACAGATGGATAAGGCCGTCCACCTCCCCTGCATGCACACTCCCTTGAGCTTTATTCTCCACTTCCATAAAAACACATGCAAATGCTGAGTTATTGACACAATACCACCTTTAAAATCATGACCATAAAACCATTTACACTAGTCCTCATCTTTTTGAGTGCCTGAATTCAACCAAACATTGCCCATTTTGATTAATGAAATGAAACGCTAGTATTGGTACCATGGGAATGACAGGATTCTTTTCTAACTCTGCATTGGTAAGAAACAAAATTAGATGTCAACATCCTGTAATGGGCTCAGTATTCCTTCTATCCTCTTAGGCAGTAGTGCTAAAAGGCAAATGTATTCAGTTGGGCCCATTTTGCCTGTTTTTAAATCATTCCGCAAATACTTATTAAGCATCAACCTGCTCGATGCAAACACTGTTCAGGGGTCAGTCCTGGGGTGTGGGCAGCGGCCGGAACCCGAAAAGCCCAGGGTGTATCACGTGCCCGCAACAGAGCAGACAAGGTGCCAAGGGGCCCTGCAGGGGTCAAAGGAGGACAGTTGGCCAGAGAGCCTGGGGACAGCAGAGAGATGTTAAACGTGAGCGGAACAAGGTGAGAGGCAAGTGGCTGGAGAGGAGGCAGGGCAACAACCAGCGGAAGCCGCGGGGCACGCAGCCTCCCGCGTACGACTCCAAATCGGAGGCAGCTTCCCGCTCCAGTTCTGGGCTTCTCTGTGGCTCCTGTGGGGACAGAGGGAATCCTAGGGGAGGTGGCCAAGCACTGCAGGTGGGGAAAGGCGGTTATTGGCTCCTGACTGCGGGGCATCTGGAAAATTAGCTCCTGGCAAGGGAATTCCGGCTGCTAAGCACAAGGAGGGATTCCTCCCCTTCTGCCTACAAATGCATGTGCTCACAAATACTCACACACTCACGCTCACTCTCCCCCTCTCTCTCACACACACTCTCCCTGTCTCTCACACACACACCATAACACACACACTCACAACACACATTCTCTCACACACACTCTTTCACACACCCTCTCACTCGCACGTGCACTCACCCACTTGCATGCACATTCAGTCTCTGGCACGTGCACTCACTCTTGCACACACACACTCTCATATGCACACACTCTCGCACACACTCTCACTCTCACATACTCTCTCACTCTCACACACACATTTTCTCTCTCTTTCCCTCTCTCTCTGTCACACACATACAGAGTTGTCAAGTCCTGTTTGACCCACCTCAGAAATGTCTCTCTCACCCTCCTCCCAACTGCCCATGTTCAGGCCACCTATTCCGCCGGAAGAGCCTCTAGGTCTAACTGGGGCCCCTGCTGCCAGCCTCTCAACTCAACCAGGCCAACCTGCCCATGGTTATCGAGTAATCCTCATCCAACTCAGCTTCGATCTCCTCTCTCTTCTGCTTAGAAGCCATTGATTCCCTCAGAACTATAAAATAATGCCCACACCACAAACACACACTCAAAGCTCTTTGCTTTCTGGCCCCACCACTGGCCCTGCCAAGTCACCAGGCACCACTATTGCTGCCCTGCCCTCGTCCACATCTCTGGCTTTGCTCCTGCATCACGATCCAGGCCTGTTCCCCACCTGTCAGAATTCCTCACCTTTCCAGACCTGCCCCAAGAGAACCTTTTTGTGGAGCCTTTCTGGAGCCCTGTGGCTACAAGTAACATCTCCCTGCCTCCATCCCCTCTCTCATACCACTCACCACCTCCTGCCATTCATCATGGCCTTGGCTGCTCACGTCTTCTCAATCTTGTCAGACCGGAAGCTTTTTGAGACACATCCTGTGTCTCGTTCATCTTTATAACTCTCCTCTCCCTCTACAATGCCTTAAGCATAAAAGAAATCCAATAAAAATGTGTTGAGTTCAAGGTTAGTTATGTAATCCCTATGAGGGCCAATTAACTTTGTTAATCCCACATCCAGCCAGTTTCCATCACTGAGCACAAGCAGCCTGGCCCAGAGATCATGGCTGGATCAGGGTAACTCAGACCCACAACAAGGAAAACCACTTACAGCACATGCCCTCTTAATAGTCAACCAGAAACAGGTGTCGGAAAATACCACTGAACTAGCACTTAACAGAGCATCTGTCTTGTGGCAAACACTCTTCCGGCCGCTGGGGTAGACAAGTCAAAACAACAGGTTAGGGAGGCAGACGGACAAAATTCACCCTGAAGAATGATGAGTACTGTAAAGGCACCAAAACGAGGGGAAGGTAAGGTTATAAAGCGTAACTGAGGGAAGGGAGGGTGAGGGAGGAGGAGGTGACATTGGAGCTGAGACCCGCCCACAAAGGCGCCAGCCATGAAAACTCCCTTCTGGGAGAAGAGAAGTATAAGCCAACGGAGAGAAGGGAGGCTGGTGCCAGGACAGTGTGTATGTAGGGCCTGGCACAATAAACCTGAAGACTCAGGTGGAGGGCAGATCAGGTGGAGACCTGCAGGCCGCGGGAAGTTTGATTTTCTCTTAATCAGTAAATTACACATAAAATTTCCCATCTTAACCATTTTTAAGTGCACAGTTCAGTAATGTTAAGTTCATTTACTTTGTTGGTGCCACCATCGCCACCATCCATCTCCAGAACATTTTTCATTTTGCAAATCTGAAACTCTATACCCATTAAACAACAATTCCCTCATTTCTTCCTTCCCCCACCCCCTGGCAACTAACATTTTTCTACTTTCTATCTCTATGAATCTGACTACTCTACGAACTTCATATAAGTGGAATCATACAGTATTTGTCTTTTTGTGACTGGCTTACTTCACTTAGCATAATATCCTCAAGGTTCATCCATGTTGCAGCATGTGACAAGATTTCCTCCCTTTTTAAGGCTGAATAACAATCCATGGTATGTATATGCCATATTTTGTTTACCCATTCATATGTCAATGGCCACTTGGGTTGCTACCACCTTTTGGCTATTGTGAATAATGCTGCTATAAACAAGCGTGTGCAAATATCTCTTGGAGACCTTGCTTTCAATTCTTTTTGGTTATTAAATTAATTAACAAAAAGGCCATTAGACTGTGATGGCTTTAATGCCTTAGTAACCTACGCAAGCAAACCAAAACCCAAGCCTATAACACCCCAAGGCTAAGAAATGGAAACCTAAGGACAATCCATCACAAACAGCCAATGAGCCTTTCCCAAATAAGGCAACCATTTAAGCTACAGCCAATCAAATAATTTCCTTGCTTTACCTCTGCCTCTTCTCTATAAAAGTCTCTCCCCGCTTCTGTCGCTAGAGCACTAGCGATTTCCATTTCCAGTTTGGTGCTGCCCAATTAGATTCAATTTTTGCTCAAACAAACTCTTAAAATTTTTTTTTTTTGAAGATTTTATTTATTTTTTTCTCCCCAAATCCCCAGTAGATAGTTGTATGTCATAGCTGCACATCCTTTTAGTTGCTGTATGTGGGACTCGGCCTCAGGATGGACGGAGAAGTGGTGCCTCGGTGCGCGCCCGGGATCCGAACCCGGGCCACCAGCATCGGAGCGCGCGCACTTAACCACCAAGCCACGGGGCCGGCCCTTAAAATTTTTAATATGCCTCAGTTTATCTTTTAACAGTTCATATACCCAGAAGTGGAATTGCTGAATGATATGGTAACTCTGCATTTCTTTTTCTGAGGAACCACCATACTGTTTTCCATAGCAAGGAATTTAGATGTTATTTTAAGTGAAATTTGAGGTCACAAGAGTTTTGAGGGGGATAGAGACATGATTTTACTTAGATTTTTAAACCATCACTCTGGCTGTGGTGGAAGGTGGATTGCAGGGGGCAAGAGAGGCAGCAGGGAGATGGCTGCAGTGAGAAGGTCATAAGGGGAGCCCTGGAGAGAGGTGAGAAGGCAGAGGAGACGTGAGCGATGGGCAGATGAAGGAAAGAACGTGGAGGAAAGGTGGGACAGACCGCAGGTGAGACAGGTGGGAAGGACGTGCTGAAGAGCACTCCTGGGTTTTGGGCCCAAGCCCCTGAGTGCATGGTAACATCTCTTCCTGAGATGGAAGAGAGCAAGGGACATAAATATCTTTAACTAGTTCACAAAAGGTACAAAAACACTGCCAAAACTCTTCCCTCCTTCTCTTCCCATCTCCCACCTTTTTTTTTTTTTTTTTTAACAATCATAAATCTCCATTGAACCTTCATTTTCTCAGGCCTCCCTGCCTAACTCCTCAAGAACTGAAAATGACTAATGAAGAAGTCAGCCACAGGATGGAGTTCTATGAAGCAGGAAAGCAACTGTCACCCTCAGAAGGCACTGGTAGGGACCCCAGCTCCAGACCCAGACACGAGTGGACTCTGTAGGCTTCTTCCTTTGGCATGCAGGCTGGCAGGGCATCAGACCACATCTCCAAACAGCAGCCAGACAACTGGCCACTCAGTAGTCCAATAGCTTATCCACAGGTCCTGGCACTCAGGAGGATCTCCTGAGACCACGTCATCCGAGGCCAGGCTCCTGGCAGAGAGTGACCCTTTCCACAGATCTGGCCTCTTATCTCAGAGTCTCCATGAGTCCTGTTCATCCTGCTGGTCTCCTTGTCCCAGTCATAGCTCACAGATAAAGCTGACAGCTTTGGGGAGCCTGAGATTATTTTTTTAATCATTCAACAAATATTTACTAAGCACATACCATGTTCTTTGCAATGTGCTGGTACAAGGGATACAGAGATGGATCAGACACGGATTTCGCCCTTGAAGAACTTTCAGCAGAGACATCAATTGGCAATATGAGACCACACGAGGTTAAATACCAAATGGTAAAGAGCGAGTCTGTTGTGAGCTGATGTCTGTTAGCAAAAGAAAGTGGGACTCATGCTGGCCTTAAAGGAAAAACACTATTTTTGCAGAGAGAAGAAGAGACGATGTGCCAGAGCAGGGTGAAGTGCTCCAACAAATGCACAGAGGCAGAGCCACTAGGAGGGAATTTGGAGGTGGGGTGGAGGAGACATATGCGAGGCTGATTTAATAATCCAGCCATGAGGAGATAAGGGTTCAAAGAGGGGCAAGAAGGAGAAACGAACGTCTTCTTGATACCCACTATGTGCCAGCATCATGCTTGAAGCTTCACAGCTGTCACCACACCTCAGTCCTCACAGCCACCCTGTAAGGAGTGAGATTGAGGTTATTATCCCCATTTCACAGATGTGGAACTGAGGCTCAGTACAACTAAAAGTATTTTCTAATAAGCCTGACAGCTCTAGGACCTCGCCTCCAGCTCTCAGTGAGATAAGCAAGCAGCGCTTCCTATATGTGCCCATGGACCTCCACTCTCTGTGTTATCACTGGTGGTGTTACTGTAGCTGGGTATTCTGTATTTTGTTTGTGTATGTGTTGTATAGAGGCAGAGAAGAGAAGATCTGTTTTTCTTTGCTTTGTTTCTTGTCTTGAAACTGTTCTATAAGCTGCAGACCCAGGAGTGCAGGATGAGAAATCCTCCCTTTCTATTCCCATGGTCAGCATGTGACTTTGCAGTTTGTCCCATGAGAAGTGAGTACACATTCCTGCCCCAGGGACGTCCGAGTTGGCCACGGGACTTGCCTGGGCCAATGGAACATGGGCAGAGGTGACAGAGAGCCTCAACTCAGCCTAGGCCCTCAGAAGCATTGCATGTTTCCACTTTCTCCATTGCTAAGAGAAGAACCTACCCAGGGTAGTCTACTAGTCCCAGAAAACTTAGAGCCAGATGAAACAGACGTGAACCCCAACTACAGCTGGGAGCCAAGGCCAGACCAGATCAGCAACATTCTGAAATGCCCGCTGGTTGCAAATCACTGATCTATCACAAATCCCTCATTTTTCAACAAATGTATCTGAGACTCAGATTGGAGAAATGATCTGTTAGAGTCTTACAACCAGTTAGAAACTGAGTTTCCTGATTGCTAATCCACTGCTTTTTCACTCTACCACTCTGTCTCACAGGGATTCCCTACAGGCTACAGGGAAATCTGAGATGCCAACCAAGTAAGTAATTTAGCAGAATAGATGCAGTCAAAAAGCATGACAGCAGGATTGAACCTGGATAATCCCTCCATAATTCAGAGTTGATCTGTTTAAAAGAGTTCCTGTTGATTTCCCAGGAGGACATTTCTTCTTGAGCTGGAGCCACAGGGAGCATCAGAGCTGAATCTATTAACCCCATCATCTTTCAAGGTGTTATAGTCTTTTGTACCTCAGAAATGTGGCCCAATTTTTTTCTTTTTTGAATTTGTGTTTTATTACTAGGGTCTATGGTACTCAACAATATTTCTTTCCCAAACGACTTTGCATATTCTTCACTGCCTCACACAGGATTATGAGCCAGCCTTAACATTCCCTTAGTAATATCATTGCCTATAAATATTGCTGTCATTCAAAGATTCTTATAACCATGGCATGTTAGGGCTGGAAAAGACCTTAGAAACCATCAGTTCCAACCCCATTATTTTAGAGAAGGACATTGAGGCCCCAGGAGAGTAAGTGATCTTCCTGAGGTCACAGAGCTAGTTAGTGGCAGAGCCATCAGTGCCATGGGTGAGATTAGCAGGACCGAGCTCGAAATACACAATAAGCTCAACTGTCTGAGGGAGCCACTGAAAATGGGTCACTCCATATTTGCTAAGATGCACAATACCAGCACTCATGCCCCGAGGCTGGGAAAAAAATGACCCTGATTGGGAAGAAACTGAGACCTCCCTGAAGAGCCAGCAGGTTACCAGGACTATTGGCGCCTCAGACACCAGCCCTTCCTTCAGACATGGACACCAAGCCCCCTGGAAGGGTAAGGTGCTGGAGCCAGCCCATGCCAGCTCCTGAGAGCCGAGAGTTTAACTTTGTGAGCTAGTTTTTACACTGTAGGTAGCTCGAAATCAGCCACGGTGGGAGTATTTACACCATGGAAACTGGCAAGTGCTACAAATCAACAGTGGTGGTGTTTCTGTTGTTTCTTGAGAGCCAGTTTACCAGCACAGCATGGAGTTGTCCCTCCACCAGGCACCAATGGCCTGCCCTAAAACTAAGACCCTTCCCCACAGATCAGGATATTCAGAGAAAAAACAAAAAAGGAATTACCAAAGATGTGAGAGCTCTCACCTGGACCCTGTCAGGGCGACAAGGGCCCCAGGAGCTTTGCCCCTGTACTATGAGAACTTGGCTCTCAGAATTCCCCCTACATAAGTCCTCTCCCTAGAATCCCGGTATCCTGATTCTTGCTGCCCACACAAGCCCCTGTTTTCAGCCCTGGACGCCTACCACTGTGTCCTCTGAGTCCTCCACAGATTGACCAAGTTGGGACAATAGCAAGGAATCCAATCCCTCCTCTCCTATTCCAGCCTGAGCTGAAAAGTCAACAGCTGCAATTCCAGGAACCGAGGGCCCCAGGCCTCCAGGTAACTAGCGAGGAAATAGAACTGTAACTATCAAATGGCCACTGTGGGAGCCCCGGCCTGCCACCTTTCAATAGAGAAAATACCCAGTATTTCCTGGAAAACTCACATGAAGGAATTGCTGCAACAAGACTGAAAAAGGAGCCTACTGTGTCATCAGCTTAGGAGGGCAGTGTGACTCGCAAGCAGAGGGTCAAGCCAAGGTTTCTTATCTATACCAAGCTACCTCTATAGGATCTACTGCATGAATAGAGAAGCCAACTGGTAACTCCAATGGTTACAGCAAAGCCTCAGGTCTGTTCTGGATCAGGGCCCAAGCCTGCCCACAAGGACCAATTTCAGGAAGGAGGGCCTCAGCGGCCCATGCGGAATGAAGTGGCCTGTGGCAGCGAGTCTGGGATTTAACAGTCTAATGATTACGAGTCTGGGGATGCTGATCTCTAGGCGATATATCTTCCATTGAGGCAGAAAGCCATTCTGGCCCAAGCCTTACAATTCTGGCCTTACCTAAAGGATTTTCCTCTTTGTCCTTTCCTCCTGTGGAAGGCAGAGCCACCACAGAGTTCAACCAAGCTCCAGCTGACCTCATCAAGAGAGACCATCTTCTTAGAACCTCTCCTCTCACTGTACTGAAAAATAAATTTCAGATGGATGGAAAAGGTCCATAGAAGTGGGAAACTTGTCCCTCTTGCTTATGTATCCCCAATGCCTAGAAAGGGCCAGGTATAGCATAAGCATCAATAAATATTTGTCAAATGAATGACTTAAAAATGAGTAAAAGAATCAGTTTTTTTCAATGGAGATACCTATATCAACCTGCATAGAACTAAAAGTAGACTTGATTACCTATTAAATTAAAACTTCTTTTAAAACCACTATATGGGGCCGGCCCCACATCTTAGTGGTTAAGTGCGCGGGCTCCGCTACTGGCGGCTGGGGTTCGGATCCCAGGCGCGCACCAACGCACTGCTTCTCTGGCCATGCAGGCCACGTCCCACATACAGCAACTAGAAGGATGTGCAACTATGACATACAACTATCTACTGGGGCTTTGGGGGAAAAAAAAGGAGGAGGATTGGCAACAGATGTTAGCTCAGAGCTGGTCCTCTTCAGCAAAAAGAGGAGGATTAGCATGGATGTTAGCTCAGGGCTGATCTTCCTCACAAAAAAAAAAAAAAACACACACTATAAAAAACTACATAAAAAACCACTATAAATAAACTATAAAAGTAAATGAGAAATGGCAAAAAATATCTACAACCTATATGACAAAAGGTTCATGTCATATCCTAATATATAAAGAGCTCATCCCAATCAATAAGAAGAAGAAATATTCTAATAAAAATAAAGGCAATTCACAGTGGAACTACAAGTTGCTGATAAACATATAAACAGTGTCCAGTGTCATTAGTAATCAGAGAAAGATATCGTTTTTCACCTGAGAAATTTTACAAAGTTTAAAAATAATGAAATATCCAGTGTTGGCAGTTGTGAAGAAATAGGTACTCCATCCTCTGCTGGTGGGAAAGGAAATTAGTACAAACTTTCCAGAAAGTGGTTTTTTTTGCAATTATACCAAAAGCTTTTAAAATGTACATGCCTTTTCACGCAGAAATGCCATTTGTAAAAATTTATCCTCAGGCAGTCTTCTGAGATATATGCAAAGACACATAAACGAAGTTGCTAGTCGTGGCATTATTTATAACAACAAGATTTATAAACCACCTAAAGTTCCAATAATAGGGAGATATTTTTTAAACTAAATTATAGATTCCTAAATAATATTTTGCAGCCATTAAAAATCAAGGTGTTAAAAAATAGCTAACATTGGAAAATGTTCAAAATATAATGCAGAGTGAAAAAAAAGCAGTCTATAAGTCAGTAGTTACAGTAACTCCATTTTTTTTAAACAATACACTTATGTTAATGGAAAAAATATTAATAGTGGTTTTCTGTGGATAGAGAGACTAGGGATGATTTGCTTTTCTCTTATGTTTAGCAAAATTTTTCCCCTAGCATGTTTTTTCTTGGCCAGTTGGAGGCAGCACAGGTAAGTGCTTGGGCCTTGGTTTAATTCCACAATCCACAACCTACCAGCCGTAGGACGTTATCTACTTTCTCTGCACCTCCGTTTCACCATCTGTACGAAACGAGTTCTGGTAGTGTCTGCCTCACAGTGTTGAGAGAATCAAATAAAACAATCTCTGTGAAGTGCTTAGCACAATTGCTGGCACACAGAAAATGTCTGGTAAATGCCAGCTACTACTATTAAAGAAAATGAACAGGAACTATTATTTAAAAAGAGAAAAGAACATTTTAAGGTCTGGCTTTGGGCTCTACTGGGGTCTAACAGCATCTGTCCAGCTGCATGACCAGTTAAAGGCCAGCTCTCTCCAAAGGAGACAGCCCCTCTGGTTGGAGGTCCTCCAGTGAGCCACTGGATTGGAGGGTCCACCTTTCCTCACTTACCTCCCAATGATATTCTAGCTCCTACGGCCATGACGTCTGCAGCCACCACAGAGCAGGGCCACCTCAGGCCTTTTTTTGTTTTTTTTAAACTTCCAAACCCTTCTAAGTACCTTAGTCAGGACAGAGCCTGTCCAGTGGTGTAGAAGTGCCATATGGTCACTCTCTGCCCTCAAGTCCCAGGACTCACAGAACCTAGAGTCTATAAGTGAACACCAGGAAGCAAAAAGAGGCAATTGTCTTGGAGGTGACCTCCACTTTGTTAAGTCTGGAAGCCGAGTCGGCATGACTTGTCTGAACCCTGAGGCTCACCCTCCCAGAGACGGTGCCCAGAGCCACCAAGAAGGGCCTCGCTACAGAGAGCAGCCCACAGCAGGATGGAGGTTCCCAGGACTGAGAGCCATTCCTGACCTCCTAGGATGTGGCCCCATCTGCCTGTATCCCATCCTGAGATGCTGATTTTTGCCTCCCTGCATGGAACCTTTCCTCTGCCTGTGCCCTCTTACCAGCCCGACACTCAGGACGGTAGCTGCCACAGGCTCCCTCCAACTCTGCACAATGCCGTTCCTTTCAGCACAGGATGACTCCCTGGCCATGAACTCCTCTCTCCTTAAGAGTCAAGTGACATGCAAGCCATCTTTCCACCTTAGTTCACACCCCCACTGTAGCATACTGTCCAATGGCTGTGACACCAAGTGCTAGCTCTGCTAATGGAACCTGGCTGCCATGCCTAAGCTGTGGAGCCCACAGGATGTAGCCAGCACAGCCAGGAGGGACCTTAGAGACAAGGGGCACTGATTCTGAAAGTGGTCCTCCCCCTTGCTGCTAACGCACCACACACACAGCTATGCCATGAATCTGGCACAATGAGAAAGTGTCCTGGAGAGGGCCACCCTCCCTGTTCAAGTCTATTTGGAGAGGGAGGTGGTGTCTTTCAAGATTTCACAGATTAAAATCGTGATAGTTGGGGCCGGCCCCGTGGCTTAGCGGTTAAGTGTGCGCACTCCGCTGCTGGCGGCCCAGGTTCGGATCCCGGGCGCGCACCAACGCACCGCTTCTCCGGCCATGCTGAGGCCGCATCCCATGTACAGCAACTAGAAGGATGTACATCTATGACATACAACTATCTACTGGGGCTTTGGGGGAAAAAAATAAATAAATAAAAAATTTTAAAAATAAAATAAAATCGTGATAGTGTGGGTTCATTTGGCCTTCCCCTCCCCACTGGGATCCTGACTCTCCTTGTGCAAGGAGAGAACTGCGGGCTATATCCCCACAGTGATTTTCACCATTCAGCATCAATCCTCGCGATGCCAAATGCCAACCCAGAGAGGAACTCCATCTGACCCTAGGATACCCCAAGCCCAACCTAATCCTGCCCTATGACCTGCTTTCAAGTCAGGTGAGGGGTTCATGGGAAATTAAGACACCCTGGTGGAAAGAGTATAAACTCAAGAGTCAGACTGACTGGTGGTATATCCACCCCTTTCCAGCTGTGTAATCCCGGCCAAGCATCTTACCCTTTACAAGGCCCAGTTTCTTCATCTATAGAATGGAGAAGGATAATCCCCAACACATAGGGTTGTGGTGAGGTCTACGTAAGATAATGAATATAAAGTGCACAGGACCTAGTGAGAGGTCAATCAATGACTGCCATTATTATCATTAACCACATTTTGTATCTCCACGGTCATTCCTAGGACACAGTGTTGCTACACACTCAATGATAAACTCCATGAAGTCAGTGACGGTATTTTGAGTGTTCATCCCATTCACCTCTGCATCCCTCATTTACCACCCTGCCAGGTATATTGTAGAGAGCAGACCCTTAAATATTTGTTGAAGGAATGATTTAACGAATGCCATTTGGTCTCTGAAATGTGCCTTCTGTATTTTATCATTTCATGAGCAATGTATTATTCCATGACCTTTTGGATTTCCATTTAATCATGCATCTAGATTAAATCCTGATTTATTTCCATGACCCTGAATAGCATACAGCTCTTTCCCTCCATAGAAACCTGCCTACATGGATACGAGCTCTATGCCAAGTGTATCCCTTTGTGTAACCAATCAGTCTGAAACTTTGTGGCTTAAAATAACAACAATGCACTATTTCCCCCAGTTCTGTGGGCTGTATAGGCAATTCTGCTGCTGGTCGCGCTTGGACTCCCTCACTTGGTTGCAGCGAAACGACTCTCTCATCATCAACAGTAGAGCCCAGGCTTCCTTACATGGTAGCAGCAGTGGCCCAAGAGGGCAAAGTCAGAAGTTGCAAGACCTCTGGAGCCCAGGCTCTGAAATTAGCTCAACATCACTTCCACCACATTCCTCAGTCAAAGCAAATCCCAAGACCAATACCATTATTTTTAGCGGGGAGGAGTTTGGAGGGAATAATACACTCTACCTCTTGATGGAAAGAGCTTCAAAATGTTTTGGCCAGATTTTCAAACCAAACCAAGTAAAGGAAGTACACAGTTAACATAACCTCTGTAGATTTGGGGGAATAGCACACATCCCCACTGGAACCCATAAAAAGTCAAGAAGGTCTGACAGTGGAAAAGATTTTCTCCACATCAGGATTTTTCAAGGCCATTCAGGGTTGCCTGAAACTTGCTCTCCCTAGGTGACTTCATTTACTCTCATTATTTCAATGCCATCTATACGCTAATGGCCCTCAAATTTATACCTCCAGCTAAGCTTCTGACTCACATATTCAAATCTTGATTTGCTCCCCAAACTTGCTCCATCCATAATATTTCCCATCTCAGGAAAGAGAATCATCAGCCACCCAGTTGCTCAGGCCACAAATCTAGTTTGTCCTCAGTTGCTGCCTTTCCTTCACCTCCAACTTTTAATTCATCAGAAAATCCTGTCAAATCTACCTTCAAGCCACCTATCCCCACCTCTACTATGTATCAGTTTCCTAAGGCTGCCATAACAAACTACCACAAAGTGAGTGGCTTAAAACAACAAAAATTTGTTGTCTCATTAGTTCCAGAGGCTAGAAGTCTGAAATCAAGGAGTTAGCAGGGCCACGCTCCCTCTGTAACCTGTAGGGGAGAATCCTTCCTTGCCTCCTCCTAGCTTCTGGTGGTAGCCCTGGTGTTCCCTAACTTGCAGCAACATCACTCCACTCTCTGCCTTCATTGTCACGTGGCATTCTCCCTGTGTCTCTGTCTCAATTTCCCCCTTCTTATAAGGACACTAGTCATATTGGATTAGGGCCCACCCTAATCCAGTATGGTCTCATTTTAACTTGATTACATCTGCAAAGACCCTATTTCCAAGTAAGGTCACATTCACAGGTACCAGGGGTTAGGACTTCAACATATCTTTTGGGGACATAATTCAACCCATAACAACCACTACAATCCCGGTCTAAGCTACCATTACTTTTCACTGCAGTCATCTCTTACTAGTCTCCCTGTTTCACTCTTGACCTCCCACAACAAAATCTTGGAACAAAATCTAGACTCCTCACCTGGCATTCAAAGCCCAAAGCCATGAGCTGCACCACATTTCCGAACCTCATCCCCCACTGCCCTTCTCCCCACCCTCATGTCACAGCCACACCAAGCACCTCTCTGTCTCTGCCAAGCTAGGACCCACCCATGAGGGTTTTTTCACTGGCTGCTTCCAGTGCCTGGAATGCCACCCCTAGTATTCAATGACACACTCTTCTTGTCATTCAGATACCAGTTTAGACGTCCTCTTCAGAGGTCTTCCCGGTCATTCTCTTTCACATGTTTCCTAATTTGACTGCTTACATAGCATCTATAACTATGTGACTTGTTTACTTATTTGTTGATTTATTGCCTGTCTTCTGCCACTAAGATGTAAGCAGGGACTGCGCCTCCATCACTGCTGTATTCTCCACACCTAGGATAGTGCCTGGTACAAAGTAAATGCTTGATAAATATTGATTGAAAGAACGAACTGCTTCTTGATTGTCGAGTCCAATGGACGTTTTTCTATCTTTACCCTATAGAACCTAGTGTATTTGATGGAAGCAATCATTCCCTCTTCTTGAAATTCTCTACCATCTCCTCCCACCCCTAATTGATCTCAAGGCCATGGTCTCCTAGTTCTCCCTACTATCACTTCTCTGCCTTCTTTACACAGTCCTCTTCCTCTGTCTGTGCCTTTAATGTCAGTAAACCTTGGGGTTCTGTTTTAGGTCCTTGTGGTAAACAGAATAATGGCCTCCTCAAAGATGTCCACATCCCAATGCCTGGAACTCATGAATATGTTACCCTCCATGGCAAAAGAGACTTTGCGGATATTATTAAGTGAAGGCTCTGCAAAGGGGAGCTTAGCCTGAATTATCCAGGTGGGCCCAATGTAATTATAAGGATCCTTATAAAAGGGAGGCAGGAGGGTCAGAGTCAGAGAAGATAGGATGAGGAAAGCAAAGGTAAGAGTGATGTGGACACGAGCCAAGAAATGTGGGCAGCCTCTAAAGGGTGGAAAGGGCAAGGAACAGATTCTCCCCTAGAGTCTCCAGAAGGAATGCCGCTCTGCTGACACCTTGATTTTAGTCCCGTAAGACACATTTCAGAATTCTGACTTCCCGTGCAATAAGATAGCAAATTTGTTTAAGTCACTAAGTTTGTGGTAATTTGTTACAGCAGCAACAAGAAACTAATACTTCTCTTCTCTTCCATTCTGTATGTTCTCTTTGGGCAACTTCATCTTTACCCATGACTTCAATGACCATCTATAAGCAGATGTTTCTCCTCTAAAATTGAGACTTACATATTCAACAGCTTGTTTAACATCTTTAAGTGGATGTCCTATGGATACCCCAAATTCAGTGTTTCCTCAGCTCAATCCCTCTCCCACTCCACCCCAACCTGTTTCTCTGCCTGTATTCTCTCAGCTGATGGCAGCATCGTGCACTCATTCTCCCAAGCATGGCACCTTAAGGACTCCCTCTCCTTCATCCCAGTGTCCCACTAGTCTCTAAGTCCTGCCAGTTTTATCTCATAAACATGTCCCTTCCTCTCCATTGCTTCTATTACAGCCTTGGTTGCCACAATAACCTTCTAACTGGTCTCCCAGCCTCCATCCTTGAACCCCTCAAATCCATCCTCCATGCTGTATTTTTCTTTTTAAAATGCAAATATCTTACCACATCCCTCCTTTCTAGATTCTTCTGAAAAAAGTCAAGCTGCTAAATGTGACTTACAAGGCTTCCCTGTCTGCCTCCCACTCCTATCCCTCCAGCCTCACCTCCTCTGTACCATAGCCCATCCTCCTATTCCCTCCAATGCACTCTTGTTAAAAGACTGAGAGGAGGGAGAGAGGGAGGTAAGGAAAAGGGCTGGTTTCACTACCAACTTTTTCCTTCACTCAGTATACCTCTCTAAAACCCCAATCTGACCAACTCCCAATTCAAGGGGAGTAGAAACATCCTGTCTGTATAAGACACTTGAAAACATATCAGCAATTATACATTCTCGTTATTCAAGATACACCCCAAAAATGCAAAAATCACACCCAACATGCAAATTCATGCAAATATTCATTCCCTTATACATATGCCCACCCACAGAAATACAAACACAGGAGATACAGACAGATGCTCATCCAACTGTATGTGCCTTCCCATAACTACCCTTAAAATCCTCTCACGCAGACACAGCCTGAAGACACAGACATCCAAAGCAGGGGAAGCAGAAAACTTCTGTGGCTTAGGGAGCAAGAGAATAAATAAAAAGGAGAAGAGGGAAAAGATGGTAGAAGGTTGAGGGGAAATGGAAGCAAAGAGGAATGACCATGGAGGAGTCAACTGGGATATATGCATTCACCAACATTCCCTAGACCCAACAGTAGGCCAAATGTCATGCTGCTAAGCAACAGGAGTACAAAGACCCATAGTAGCAGTAGTAGTAATAATCATAATAGCAGCTGATACTCCAACAGTGGTCATTATACACCAGGCACTAAGTGTTACCCATTAACTCATTTAATCCCCATAGCAATCCCGTGAGGTAGATAATATTCTCAATTTATAGATGATGTAACAAGGTCCAAGGAAGTTAAGTGACATGTCCAATGTCACATTGCTAAGAAGTGGTAAGACCTGGATTCCCATCCATGCTATGAGATTCCAGAGTCTGTGTTCTTATCCATCTCCAAACACAAGACCCTGCCCGTGAGTAGCTCACAGACCCCTAGGAGCTCACACGCTGGAGTCGGGGCTGCGTGTTGTCTTTCCTTGGAGAGGCAGCATGGAATGGAGGGTAGCGACAGGTTCCAGTGGGAAGGACACTGGCCTTGAAGTCAGGCTGACCTGGACCCTAACTCTGCTAATCACTACCTGTGGAAACCTTAGCAAGTTACATTATTAACCTCTCTGCGTATCAGTTTCCTCATCCATAAATTAAGATATTAATATCTATATTGTCAAGTTTTATTAGAATTAAATGAGATACTGTATATAAAAGTGCTAAGTACAGTGCTTCGCATACAGTAAGCACTCAATAAATAAATCCCTTCCTCTTGCTTCTCCAACAAATAATTACTCATCAACTCCCTAAACCTAATGCTTTCCAGAAAAATTAGAAGAACGATTGCAAATATGGCCCTTGGGCGTGTATATGGGTTGGCCAGCAAAGTATCTGAAAATGCACAGTAAGTGGGAAGGAGCTATTGAGGCCACAGGACAAGCAGCTCAGCACCTAGTAGCTCTTGCAATTACAGTCACAACCAGCCCCTGCAGGCATTTGAGTTCTCAACTCCTGTTTGGAATCCAGGTGGCCTAAATCTGCTTCAGACCTATAGAATCAAACTTTCTCGGGGTGGGGCCCTGGACTCGACTGTCTAAATTCTTGTGCATCCTCAAGTTTGCGAACCACTGAATTAAAAAGTAAAGAGACGCTCTGTGTTTTCCAATAAGATGCATGGCTCAGGAGTAAATGCGTTGACCTGCAATGCTGCCAACTTTGAATGTTTCTTTTACATGAGGCAGAAAATAAAACAAAGGCCGATTTTCTGTCACTGGAAAGAAGTGCCCCTCTTAAACTAGGATTTCCAGGAAATCTTGCAGGGGAAGCCAGGGCACCTTCCTTGCCCAAATTTCAGAAGCTGGAAAAGCCAGGCACAGCAGGGAACAGGAAGGGTTAACTCGACCAGGTCTGGCCCTGGAGGGAAGAGGTCGATCTGAGGCGGAGGAGACAACTCCTGGGGGACAGAATCCCTGACTGTAGAGTAGAGGGGTGAGGAAAACAATCCCCACTTGCCCTCTCCCCAGAGGAGCCCAGGAAGGGAACCAGAGGGCAGCAGCGTGGCCCGAGGCACAAGGGAGCAGAGCCCAGGGCCACCCAACGGTCTGCTGGGGCTGGTGGAACACAAGTATTTATGTGCTCAGGAGCCAAGCTTTGAGCTACAGGCCAGGGGCAAGTCCTGCTGGCTGACTCAGTATGTGACCAAAAGTGGCCTTAGAATAATTTCCTCACAGAAGTAATTATGCCAGAGCGAAACGTCAAATAGTAACCAAAGACCTCCAAGCAGGCCCAGCATTTCCTCTCTTCTTAGGGCTGGGGTCACATGACCAACTTCCTCTATCCCGGACCCTGAGCCCTGCAGTCTCAACCTGCCCCAAGCCTGGTTAACGACAGGAGACCACTAAGGGGTGCCAGCCCACTTTAGAGTTGACCCTCGAGCCTGCCTTGCAGCGGGCCCGGTCCTGGCATCATGCTCTTCTCCCTCGCAACTAGACCCCAGTTCTGGCAAATGAGACCCCGCCTCCCTTGTGCCCAGGCCTCTGAGCCCAGGATGCCCCCTCTCCCCTTTCCTTCAAGGAAACACTTTTCCTGGGCCCCTGGGATGAACTGGGGCTCTGCTCTTCGCAGACGGGCACCTCCAGACGGTTCCAACACTGAGTGCTCAGACTCCCAGCACTGTCGGAGTCTGGGTTCTGCACTATAAGGACACAGTGTTCTCCTGGGGCTGCACTCTCCCACGCTGATGACCAGAAGCTTGAGATCCTTCCGGTTCTGACCCCTGCATTCAGAGTACTTGTGTAACCATCCCACTCAGTGCCTGCCCCAGCCCCTCCTCAGTCTGTTCCAAGCTTCTATGCTTTACCATGTCATGCCTCTTCATTCCACAATATTACCTTTAACAGAGAAAAAGCAATTAGCACATTTATTGTGCCTCTATTTGTACTTCTTTGCCCACAGCTACGGGGGGGGGGGGGGGGGTGGCATATGAAAAAACTGTCTTTGTTGTATCTACCAGCAAATAAAAATGAGTTTTCACCATCCAGCTCTCTCACCTACAGAGAGCAATACCCAGCTAGAATTCATATATGCCTTTTCTGATCATAACGCTAATAAACAAGCTGACTACAGAATTAGAATATAAACATCAACACAATTAATGAATTTGTAAGTACTGTGTATATGTAAAGGGAATCCTCAATTTCATATATCCAGCTTTTGACCAACCTAACCTTTCTTTAATACTTTAAACATTGAAACCCCTGAAGTCTGAACCACCAGTTATATATTAAAGTTTGGCTTTAAATAGCTGTTGAATAAACACTCAATCTCTCTGATGAAAGTCCTGCTTTCCAGTCAGTACTCATTCATTCATTCATGCAACAAATGTTTCTTGAGGGCCAGATATACATCAGACACTGTGGGTGAAGCATGGTGTCTGACCTCATGGAGCAGACAACATAGGTGGGGAGACAGACAATAAATAAAAAAGCAAACAAATAATATACTGTGTAATTTATGCTATGAAGGAAAAAATCAGGGTACTCTAATAAAAATAAATGGGGAACACCCCAGTAGCAATGAGCATACCTAGAGCTCAGATCTTGGTCTCTAATGTTTTTCTCCAATAAAATGAACCAGGGCTCCTTGGAGAAACGGCTGATTCTAGATCTGGGGCAAGAAATATACTAGATGATCCTGGAGCATCTTGTAGTGTCAGAAAGTAAGAAGGTGCTCAAAAATAAATAATACCTACGTTGATGGGACAAGGTGAGAGAGACACAGGGGTCAACTGAAAGAGCTCCCAATGGCCAAAGCTGGGACAACTAGAGTGACAAAATAAATAAAATAGTATTGGATTATAACCGAAAGTAAAAAATAAATATTCATGAGTCCACACTAATGAGTCAATGATTGACTATATTAATAAATGAAGAAACAAATCTCCCATGCAAAAGAATTCCAAATAACTCATGTAGATACTCCACCCTAAAGGAGAGGGAACGTTAACTCCGTACTCCTTAGGTGTGGGCTGTGCCTAGTGACTTCCTTCCAAGGAGGACACTATAGATACGGGGAAAAAAGAGTAACTTTATAGTAGAGAAATCTGACAATCATTATTTCAGCCAGGTGATCAAGGTCAACATCAACAGTCATAAATCATGACAACAGGATATACCCTTAATACAATGTGATGAAAATGGCACTTTACCTGTGTGATCTTCCTCCCAAACCCATTCCCCAGTCTAACCATGAGAAAAACATCAGACAAGTTCCAAGACAGGAGCATCCTAGAAAATACCTGACCAGGACTCCTCAAAACTGTCAAGGTCATCAGAAACAAGGAAAGTCTGAAAAACTGTCACAGCCAAGAGGAGCCCAAGCAGATATGCCACATTGTAATGTGGTATCCTGAATGGGACCGTGGAACAGAAAAAGGACAGCAGATAAAAACTAAGGAAATCTAAATAAAATATGGACTTTAGTTACTGTATCAATATTTGTGCATTAATTGAAACAAACATACCCCACTAATAAGATGTTAATAATAGGGAAAACTCTGCAGGGGCTATCTGAGAATTCTCCATACTATCTAGCTCTATTTTTCTTACCTAAAACTATTCTAAAAATCAAATTCTATTAATAAAAAAATAAATAAATGGGGAGAGGATTTACACAGGGTGGTCTGAGAAAGCCTCACTGGGGAGTTAACTTTAAGCTTGGACTTGCAGGTCTAGGGTCATGTGAGGAAAGGGGAGCTTAGGAAATAATATATACAAAAACCCTCCAGCAGGAAAAAAGTTGGTACATCTGAGGAAGGGAGAGAATGTTAGCCTGCTCAAAGTGCTGTGAACAAAAGGGAGAGTGGTGGGAAATAAGGCTGGGGGGTAGGTAGGAGACCACTCAAGGCCTGACTCTACAGTAAGGGGAAGGATCTTACTCTAAGTGCAACGTGAAGCAATAGAAGGGCACAGCGTCATCAGTACAGCCATCTTATTGAGCAGAGCAATGTTTGTACAACTATGCAATATTTTATTATATTCACTCATTTTATAAAAGAGAATTGGGGGACCAGCCTTGTGGCCTAGTAGTTAAGTTCAGTGCACTCTGCTTCAGTAGCCCGGGTTTGGTTCCTGGGCGCAAAACTACATCACTCATCAGCGGCCACGCTGTGGCGGTGACCCACATAAAAAATAGAGGAAGACTGGCACAGATGTGAGCTCAGGGCTAATCTTCCTTAGCAAAAAAAAACAATGGGAAAGGAAATACTGAAAATAAAAACTGGAGGTCTCAAACACATTTGGGAAAAGACGAAAACTATGAGGAAGACTGAAAAAGTAAAACTAAAGATGAAACAACTCATCTTTGGATATTCATTGGATTTAAGCTGACTGGAATTAATTGTGAAAGAAAAGAACACAATTAAAAATCATCTAGAATATTTCATTGAAGATTATGTCTAAAAGATAAAGTTTAACTTAGGCATCCATAATTTGTTGTATCTCTGAGAACAAAACTCTCCTTAAAACATGTAAGTCATCTTTTGTACACGATTTCAGGAATGAAAGGAAGTAAGGAGCTGCTTTTGTACTGTCTACACGTACATCTTATCTTTAACAGCTTGAGTGACATTAGACAAAATTTTGACAGAGGTCATTGTTTTTTTACCCCCAATACCTTCCCTACTGCACTCTGCTTCCCAAGTTCAGCATTAACCCACCTTCACACCCCAAAGCACACCCAGATGCATTACCTTGCCCAACACACACACACCTCCACGCTCACCTGCAGGAGACAAAGCCCCGGGCGGAACCACCTGGGCCCGCCTTATCCCTTCCTATGTCTTGTTTCCTCAGACTTTTGTGAAGGAACTGGCGATGAAGTTGGTTAAACTAATTCTCCACAAGGATGCATATGGCTCTTTCTTAAAAATTTGAATTTTAAAAGAGATCTCATGAAAATAAGAATACCTTAAGCCAAAAAACAAAATCTCTACTAATATACATTTTAGGAGTTCTGCCAATCTGGTGAGTAGAACGGGAACTTTTAGCAGCCCCCTTGTATGCTACCACATGGACAACCAAATACTGTGCCAGCACAAAAATCCCTTTTATCATAACAACTTCAGTCTATTTTCTTTGGTTATTTCCATATCCTTTCCACCAAACCATACTCCATTATGTTTTTAAGGAAAAACAAAAACAAAAACAAAGCATTAACTTTGGCACTATCAGAAACTCCTGGGCCAGCCCTGTGGCTTAGCGGTTAAGTGTGCGCGCTCTGCTGCTGGCGGCCCGGGTTCGGATCCCGGGTGCGTGCCAACGCACCGCTTCTCCGGCCATGCTGAGGCCGCGTCCCACATACAGCAACTGGAAGGATGTGCAGCTATGACATACAACTATCTACTGGGGCTTTGGGGGGAAAATAAATAAATAAATAAAATTTAAAAAAAAAAAAAAGAAAGAAACTCCTAATAAATAAGATGTTGATTAAAGTGTAAAATGTTTACTTTCATAGTTCTACAATGTATTCATTAAATGAATATTAGGCGCCAGCGCTGTTCTGTAAGCTGGGGATATAATGATCAAGTCGGACAACGTCCCCACTCTTGAAGAGCTTATTTTCTAGTTCAATTTAGTTAAAGCCAGAAATCCAATAGAAAATGATGGTCTGACCTTAGAGGCTCAATAGGAATTTAAGACCCGCCAAACGAGACAGGAAAGCTGAGATGAATTAAGTCTCCTTTTCTCAAGCAGGGAACACTGAATGCGCAATAAGGGTTCAGGTTAGGAAGAGCTAGGGAAATCCTCAGCCTAGAGCTGTGAATAAAGGTTCAGGGTATATGTTAAGAAAGAGATGAGGAATTACATAAAAATGTTGGGGGAATTCAGAGGTTGTTAAAATAGAGCTCCATGACAATATCCAATGCTCGTAAAGACTTGGTATAACTGGAACGTTCATACATTGTTGGTGGGGGTATAAAATAGTTCAATTACTTTCAAGAACTGCCGGTTTCTTAGAAAGTTAAACATAAACTTACCAAATAATCCCATCCCTAGGTATTTACCCACGAGAAATGAAAATCTATGTCCATGAAAAGACTTGCACAAAAATGTTCATAGCAGATGTGTTCAAAATAGCCAAAAACTAAACTACCCAAGTTTCCATCAACAAGGAAGTACTGTGAAATATTCATACAATGGAATAATACTCAGTAATAAAAATACGCACAATAAGAGTGAAATTCAAAACACTATGATAAGCAAAAGAAGCAAGTCACAAAAGAGTACACGCTATATGTTTCCCTTTTTTGTGGTCCAAAACAGGCAAAACTAACCTATACTGAAAGAAATCAGATCTATGGTTGCCTATGGCTGGGGAAAGGTGGAGAACTGATGAGGAAACATGCGGGGTCAAGGAAATATTCTGCATCTTGTTTGGGGTGATAGTTACACCCAACTGTCAACACATATCAAACAGAACACTTATGATCTGGGCATTTTATTGCATGTTAATTAAGACAATTTTTTTTTTTAATTTTTAGGCTGCTTAACATCAGGTTAACAATAAAAAGGGCACAAAAACACCAGCAAATACCTGAGTTGAGAGAGCTGCTCTCTTAGAAGTTAAGAGTATAGAGGTCTTCGTGGCTACCATTGACACTCCAGTTCAGTAACAACAGGTTGGCTTAGACTTGTCCAATTTTGTGGCAAAATGTCTCTGAGATTCAAAAACAACCTGCTCACAAATAATCTTTAAAAAAAAACAAATAGCACCCTTGTAAGTGAGAATATTTATTGAGAGTCTACCAGGGCCAGGCACAGAACTGGATGCTGGAAATTCAGCACCAAATCTGATGAGTTCCCATTCGAGTTAAGGATGGGATGGCAGTGGAAAACGGGGGGGGAGGGCAGCTATAAAATAAACAAAAAAGTTCATTAGATAATTTCAGATGCTGACTGATCACATACTCAATTTGTACTTAAGAGGTTGTCTTGTTTTTAGGTTTTTTTCCAACTAAAGTACAAAGTTTCGAGACAGAATGGTATAGCAATAAAAAGCATGCATGGGCTATGACTATACAGCATTTGCTTAATTGCATACTCTAATTCCCGGCATATAGCAACCTTTTAGTAGTGTCAGTTATTATTATTTCCCTCCTTGCCTTTCCTTCTTAAAAGTAAAACATGAACTTTGAGACTATATGTGCAATGAAAGACATGTACAAAAATATTCATAACAGTTTCATTCATAATAGCCAAAACAGGAAACGACCGAAACAGTAGAATGGATAAATAAATCATGGCATATTCATATAACGGAATACCTCCCTGCAATAAAAAGAACAAACTGCTGCTACACAGCAATTAGCAACTTGGATGAATCTCACAGACATAATACTTAGTGAAAGAAGCCAAACATAGAAGACCACATGCTATATAATTTCATTTATATGAAGTTCAAGATCAGGCCAAACCAACCTATGATAACAGAAGACAGAGAGTGGTTATGTTTGGCAGGAGTTGTTGACTGGAAGGGGGCATGAGCGAGCCTTCTTGAGTGTTAGAAATGTTCTTTATCTTGATCTGAGTGGTAGTGACAAGGATGTACACGTATGTAAAAATTGAGCTGTCCACTACAGATCTGAGCACTTTTTTTGTATATATGTTATACCTCTATAAAAGAACTTAAGAATATAAGTGCAATTAAGCTAAATAAAGAAGAACATTTGGGAATATGAATATTTCTTATGTAGTATCTGTGATATTTTTAGCCACTGATGGAGTCAGTGAATGGAAATGCTGGACCTTTTCTATCAGAAATAGTTCATTCATTCAATACACATTTTCTGAGCATCTCCTAGCTGCCAGGCACCATGCGAGGTGCCCAGGACACATGAATAAACACGACAACACAATCCCACCCTTAAGGGCATCCCCAAAATGGGCAGTCAGCCATGTAACCCACTACTCTGGGGAAGCTGGTGGCAGCTTCTCTAAATATGGTCACAAGTTCCTATGGGAGTAAAATGACTTCCACAGGAGAAACCTTAGACCCTAATTCTAATCCACTAACTAAAACGTCATCCATTTCTCCTGAGGAGCAATATGGGTAATACGCCTCAGACCATGGTGTTTAATTGCAAGTGACATTTCTAGGTCATTGGTGGTGATGGCAAATCTCCTCCTGCAAGGCTCCTCATTTGTGACAACGGCAAAAGAAAAGAGGCTAATTTTAGAGAACACGGCCCAGCTTCCACCCTGTAGAAGAATATCCAACAGAAGCCTCTTTGTTTTCCCAGCAGTGGCAGTGGTGTGGGAATCATGAAACAACTTCAGCAGCTGGCTACTCCCCTCATCAAGGCCCCAGCATTCTGCCCTCCGGATGGTTCAGGAGTTAGCCCCATGCAGTATTAATGTGTGAAACACGACAAACTCTTTGCTCTTGTTTCTGGCATGAATTAATAATTGAACCTATTCTGAGTTTGACTTGCAAGGATCCAAGTTAATTGATGGTATATCAAAAACAGCCTTGATCTTCCTGCTCCCTGTAGAGAAGCATCTTTACAATGCTGAGGGGCAAAAATGGGAACAAGTAAGGCGTCTAGGGGCAGTTCTGCCTTACCAAAGAGGTCTGAAGACCAAACAAGTTTGATAACCCCAGAGCTAAAAAGAAAGTCAACATCTGGAAAGAAAAGAGAACAAGAGAAAAAGGACTAGGAAGGCCACTGATTCTGAACATTGCTGCAGTTCTCACCCCTCCTAAGGCCAAGCAAGCAGTTACTCCTGACTTTAACACTGGCAAGACCAGAAAGGAGGCCCAGTGGGACTAGCATTTAGGATCCAGACATGACCAAGAAGAACGGTGACCAGGTGTCCCAGTTTGCTTGGGACAGTACCAGTTTACACCTGTTATAAGTATCAATAGTGCCCCCTTTAACTCTTGTAAGTGTCCCAGTTTGAACAATAAATTATATGGTCACCTTGCCAGTAAGGGAAGGAACAGCTGGTGAACTGGAATTGCACAGCCTTTGGGGGAAAGGGACCAGGTCCTCTTACGTCCTGTGGTTCACCTTGGGCCCACTCAGATAGGTGCGGATCCCAGGGCCAACAGACCCTGAGAGGAAATACAGTACAAAAGGAATTGGAACTAAAACATGAAAGTCTAACTCTACAAGCATGAGAAAGCTCACAAAAGAAGGAAAAGTAAAAAACTTCTAAAGAAAGGTGCAAAGAAGCAAAGGCAACCACTCAGGAAGGCCAAAAGGACTTGGACCACAAAGAGGGGAGGAAGCTCTACACCATGGATGTTGTCTGCATCTCCTAGGTCTGCCATAATAAATTACCACAGATGCGGTGGCTTAAA
Source organism: Diceros bicornis minor (assembly GCF_020826845.1). Taxonomy (NCBI): domain Eukaryota; kingdom Metazoa; phylum Chordata; class Mammalia; order Perissodactyla; family Rhinocerotidae; genus Diceros; species Diceros bicornis. The sequence goes on along the minus strand of NC_080742.1, from coordinate 88,446,469 downwards.
ACAACAGAAATTTACTATCTCATGGTTCTGGAGGCCAGAAGTCCAAAATCAAGGTGTCAGCAGCATTGGTTCCTTCTGGAAGGATCTATTCCATGCTCCTCTCCTAGCTTCTGGTGGCTTGCCAGCAATCCTTGCATTCATTGCTACATTCCAATCTCTGTCTCCATCTTCACATGGCCTTCGCCTCAGTGTGTCTCTGTATCTCTTTGTCCCCTCCTCTTCTTATAGGGACACCAGTCATTGGGTTTGGGGCCCATCCTAAATCCAGGATGATCTCACCATGAGATACTTAATTACATCTGCAAAGACTTTTTTCCCAAATAAGGCACCAACACAGGTTCCAGAGGTTAGGACTTACATATACCTTTTGGGGGCCACCACTCAACCCACTACAGATGTGTACAAAATAGTGCCAGGTGAGTCAAAATTCACCAAATATTCTTTTAAAAAATTTAAAAGCCTTTCTCAGCTAAATCTAGAAGAAAAAAAGACTAGACTTACTGCAGCAGAGAGGGTATAAGTGAACCAAATGCCTAAGGGGTAGAAACACTCCTCTGAGCCTACTTTTGTAGCCACTGAGTCCAATGAGGAGAGGCTGGGACAGCTGACGGTCTCTCCCCACCTCTCACCTAGAAGGCTTTCCCCGGTATCCACTGTTAATGCTTGTGAAGCTCCAACACAGGGTCACAGGGCTGACAGTGGCAGAGCTGCATCTGATACAAATCTTCCTGGTCCTAAAGCCTTCAGACCTCCCACTTTTTGGTCACCAAATATATTGACTAGCCCCCCACACGCAGACATACACTTTGGGGAGATATCAAAGAGGAGATCAGGCCTCCTTCTCAGGCCACAGCCATCAGGAATGACGTGGCTTCAATCTCAAAATTCCCCCAGGGCATTTCTAGACCAGGATGCTGCCTGACCATGTGAATTAAACACCAAACACCCATCCAATTTAGCGTGTCCACTGTCCTTCAAATGCCTGCAGCTACAAACAAGACATAAAATAATTAAAAATTGAATTAAAAAATAAGTTCTTATGTGGTCATCTTCCAGGACATGTCATTCCCCTGAGCAAAAGCATCACTGACTGCCCACTGCCATAGCAGTGTTTTCCCAACTGGTTTCCATCTACTCTCAGAACAAGGTGAAGGGGGTGGGGGGAGAACGGAGGGGACTGGGTTCAGGGGAACACATTCTAGACTCAAACAGCACATGACCAAGACTCTTCACACATCAGTCTCTGCCCAGCATTCCTGCCTAATCTCTCTTTTTTTTTTTTTTTTTAAAGATTTATTTATTTATTTTCCCCCAAAGCCCCAGTAGATAGTTGTATGTCATAGTTGCACAGCCTTCTAGTTGCTGTATGTGGGATGGGGCCTCAGCGTGGCCGGAGAAGCGGTGCGCCAGTGTGCGCCCGGGATCCGAACCCGGGCCGCCAGCATCAGAGAGCACGCACTTAACCGCTAAGCCACAGGGCCGGCCCCTGCCTAATCTCTCTTAATCCCTTACATGCACCACCACCCCACCCCCTCATCTATCCAGTGTATCAATACACTGCTTGTCTCTAAGCTTCGGCATGCTAGTCCTCAGCTTTGAATGCTCTTCCCAGTCCTCTCCACTCGCCTGCAAACCAGGTGTCCTGTCAGGCACACCTCCTCCATGATGTCTTCTTTCTCTACTCCAATCCAAGATGGCCTCTCCTTTTTCTGAACTCCTAGCACACTGATAAGCTGATCACTCATTCCACAAAATCATCTCTTAATAAGTGTCTTGCTCTCTTCCTATTCCCAACAAGCACAAAACCCTTTAGGGAAGGGAGCTCTCTGCACCTCATGTGGTGGCCTCCACGTAGCAGTCACTCAGTAACATCTACTAACAAAAGACAAGGTTACTTAAGGGTCCATGAGAAATTCCAGAGATGTGCCTTAATAGCTAAGTACAACTTTGTCCTTGGTTTCTTCTTATTAATTTCCTGAGCTTTCAACGCCAAAAAAAAATTTTCCAGCAAGCTGACTTCCTTCACCTGGAGAGTTGCAAATGCTAACTGTAATTAAAACAGCAACTTTATTTTCCAGTAAGTTTCAGATGGTAAGGGGAACTGGACTTCACTTCCTTCTCAGCAGTTAGGGGGCTATGATTTTTTAGTTTTAATTGTTTGTCAGGTTTTATAACAGCTCTTCTTCCTCCTGAAGTGATGTATGGCACATATGTTTTAAACCAAAACAAACCAAAATTAATTTTGCTTTGAGAATTTTTTTAAATGTCTCAACACCTCGAGCTAATTGGAGACACCTGAGAATGTCACATAAAACGGGTAGAAATAGGACAGAAGTTCTCTTCTAAATCAAACGCACACATTCTCTCAGAAGCATTCCTTAAAGTCCTCTGACAAGAAACGACTAATGAACATCCTGATATGGGGCCTCAGATATTTCTTTTATCCTAGGTTAACTTCCACCAAACCAAAGCACTAAAAGGACAAACAAAAAAAAAAAAAGAGAGCGGTAGATAACCTCAGTAATTCTGGAAGCTTTCTTTTTCTATTTTTCTCTTTTGCTGTTTGGTGAGACAACAGGACTTGAAATTCTAGGGAGGAGGAAAGTGATGAGCAATGAGAAAGAAAACAGCTTTGTAATCTTCTTTGAAAGGCTTTATTTTACACAGTATATTTTTTCCTCAGAAAAAAATAAAATACTTATATCCCTATCTTGCTTATGTTGTAATTTCAAGCATCCACAATACTTAGACTACCATATGTTAGGCATTGAGTCAACAAATATTTATTACATGCCCTGTACCGTGCTCGGTGCTGGGGAAACAAAATAAAACATGACCAACTTTCACTTCAAGTAACGTGGACAGGCAGGTGTTCTGGGGAGGTCTCTAAAATAAGACAAACAGGAGTCCTGCCCTCATGAAGCTTACAGTCTAAGGGACGACGCTTGTCAATATTAAAAGGGATCAAGGGGAGAAAAAGAAAAGCTCATTTTTTCTTACTGTTTGATCATCACCAGATAGACTAAAATGGCAGACTGAGGCAGAAGGTCATTCCTTTGAAACTTTTAAAAACTGAATGCTTACTCTAACTCTTAGAAAGGAGAAGTAACCAGTACATAATTCTAGCATACATATCTGCCAGTAGCTTAACAGAATGTTGTAGTCAAAAGATTACAGAGATCTCTAGGTCCTTCTATATATAGCCAAGGAAGCAGAAGTCCACGAGATCAGGGTCTGTCTGAGTTCACAGCTGCCACCAGTGTAGACAAGGGGATTAGACCCCAGGTTCTGGTCTGAGGCAGGTACACCGCCACTAGTAGCTGCCCTCTCCTCTGCATGACACAAGTGCTTCTTCCCCGGACTTCTCAAGGAGCTCAAGGGGATGATATAAGTGAGCCTAGAGAAGGAGGAACCACTCTTATTCCTGTTGTTTCCTACATCTGCTGCTGAAGGACGTAGAGAGCAGTGCAGTCCCAGGGGGATCTTCATAATGACAGACAGTGACACCACTGGCCTTGTCATAAGACAAGGAGGGTGAGAGCCTCCTGGTCACCTAAACACCCGTTAAACACCTGAACATCCGGCAAAGCTTAGTGTTGCTCTCTCTGCCTTATCTGACTCCAAAAATCTCTCTTCCCACAACTTGGGCATACTTTCTATTTTTCTGTGTATCTCTGACAGAGCATCAAGAGACAGAGAAAGACAGGCTGAGGCAAGTGGGGCAACATTCAGTACACTCAGAAGAACCTTAAAACAAAGAGACAATAATAAAATAATTAAAAGAACCAGGGGCATCCTCAGAATGTTGGGCATAAATCAGAGCATGAAACTGGACTGAAATTCAGACAGAGGCTCCTGGCTGACGAAAACTAGAACTTCTAGCGTCTAGATTTTTCTTCTTATTCCGACTAGTGGCCTTGATCCACCTGCAAATAGGCAAGAAATACTGTATTTGGCTATGGAAACAAACAAGCAATAATGGTTATCTTCACAGCTACATAAACAAACAAGCCATTATGGTTATGTTTCATTCAGAGCCCTCAGATTCACAAAGAAGAAAAGTGGTAAAGAAAGAAGACAAATAATGGACAAGATGAAAAAGGAAGAAGCCCTTATAATTTTCTCCCCCACCATCATGATCTATTACATTCGTGTAATCACACTTAAAGTAGAGTCTACAGTGTCCATACAGTACATTTATGTGCCACTGGACCCTGCATTTCATCTTCCAGGATGCTGGTGGTGTTCCTCGGATGGAGATGAAGCTCCGTTTCCTATGACAGGATGGAATTTGTTTTGCATAATCATTGTCCTTTGTTTTACAATCCTGTGTTCTCTGGGGCCAACAAGCATAAATAAAATTCTTATATGTAACAGCACTTGAAAAAGATGCTACAATAACGGCCCATTGACAAATCCATTATCAATAACAACTCCCTAATCCACAGGGGATGAACAGCCTGCATGAGGCAGGACGGCCTGGATTTCAACTTCTTTTCCTTCTTGATATGTCACTATAAAGGCCCTCATTGAGGCATATTTTTTCTACTGAGCCTTCATCCTTCATTCTTCCATTTCTTTTTTCCCTTTGCCCTGCTCTGTCTCTCTTTCTTGCCCAGCAAAAAAAAAAAAAAAAAATCTTATTTACTTATTAAACGAGAAATCTTGAATCTATTATGTTCCAGTTTTCCAGGGGAATTTCCTAGCTGTCCTCATTTACTTCTAATAATATCGGATTTCTCATCGGACAGAGCAGATCAAACACACTTGTTTTCCTGTCCTCATGAACTCCATCGATGGAAGGAAAGGAATTACGAAAAACAAAAGGTTACAATCCTACCAAGACAAAGAGAACAGAAAAGAAGACATCAATACATGAAAGATTTTTGGAGAGCAGGTGGAGGACAGCATATGACTGAAAGGAGCAAAGGAGGTTATAACCTCTGCAAGTCAGAAGCAGGATGCTAACAAGAAGGGAGAGATTCACCGCCACAGAGCCCAGGAAAGGCTCAGGACTTAGGGGGGCGGGGAGGGAATCAGGTCTCATACAAAGAAACAATCTAAGGGGCATCACATCTCTCATTAAAGGATTCATTCTTTCAAATTTGAGACATAATTTCAACTTAGAATTCTCTACCTAGTCAACCTATCAACCAAGAATAAGAGAAAAAGAGCATTTTCAAGCAAACAAGGACTCAACAATACACATTTTAAAAAGCTACTGTAGGATGTACTACAGCAAGAAGAGAAAATAAACTAAGAAAAAAGACAGAACACCATGAAGAAGGGAATGTAACCAGGAGAGTTACATTACAGTCCTAGGATCACTGGGTCTGTGCTCGCAGCCTAAAGACGGGAGCAGGATGAAGGAGGGCTCTGAGAGGGGAAGTGGAACCTAGGGACTCTTTCATGCTGAGGTTTTTTGGAAAACTATATTGATAGATATTTCACAGATCTATTAGGATCTTTGGGAGAAATTAGTAACAAATACATAAAACACTGAGCAAATTTTTTAAAAGGCAATTATTACCTCTACACAGATAAAACGATGTACAAGAAGTAAATATAATCGTAGTATACAATTTGTCTCAGCAGTGATATTTACAGTCATAATAATGTAAATACTGACAAGGAATTTAACCAAAAATTGTGATACAGTTATATTGAGAAAATAAGAAAGAAGTGGATGAAAGGTGGGGTATAAGGGCTGAACTTCAATCAACTGTTTCAGAAGTTAATATGTAATACCTAGTACTGTCTAAGAAACAGCAGTATATTATTTTTAAATATGGTGACATATGAGGAAACAACTAAAAACATCCAAAATGACTGCCTCTAAAAGCTGGCTTGGGAAATGGGAGGCAAGGGACTGGTTTTTTTCTCTAGGACACTTCAAATTGTATTTTACTACCACTGTTTTACTTTGATTAAAAGGTATTAATAAAAAAATTAACTTTAAAAATTTGTGGCCCATTAATATATACTCTGAATTAACATTTTTATAAAACCTGCAATTATCTTGTAAATAGCATAATTGTATTGTGTTGCATTATTTTATTAAAAGCATTCTATTAAATGTAAACATTTAAAATATTCCACCATTAAAAAAAAAAAAAGGATAGGAGTGCTTTGTAACAGATACATCTGCTCATCTAACCTTCACAACAACCTGGGAAGTTATATATGACCATTTCCTTCCTTCTGCAGATGAAGAAACGGAGATTCAACTTGCCCAAGGTCACAAGACTCACAAAAAACAGAGCTGACTCTACCCAGGTCTTCTGCCTCCAGGTGCATCACAGCATCTCTGTTCTAAGCCAGAACGCTCAACCCTAATACTCCCAAATTTTGCCTACAAATATGCAGAAAGACTTCTTCCTCCCCAAAGCTACAGTTACAAATCCATCCCCACTTCACCTCACCCTCCTACCTCTTTCTAAAATCTGACCATTTTACCACTCAATCGTACTTTATAGCCAAAGCAGACTATTCCCTGCTAACCCTCTCAATCTCATGGATGTAACAGGGCCCTGCCCTGATCCAGTCCTCTGTTCCCCAGGAGGGAAAGAGAAGCCTCTTCCTGCATCACTGACACCAGCACCTGAAGGAAGGGAGAGCCAATCCAAGACCCCCTCATGTTCCAGGTGCCTCATCAACTTCTCTCAATCAGCATGGCTTTGGCAACCTTCACCAGCCCTTCCTCCATCTCACCTGCCCCTCGGTATTTCTGAGACTGGTCCAAACAGGGATTCCCCAAGACAGGGATTCCCCACTGAGGTCACTCAACAAATGTATCTGCAAAATGCATGAAAGTTGTGTTAATAAAAATGTTCGCTGAGTGCCATCAGAAGGTGTAGGTGTTGCACAGAGCATAGAACTTGGAAAGGGCTTAGCGACATCAGTGCCCTGCCCACATCCACAAGGTCTCCTTAGTCCCTGCAAGCCAATCCTAGTCTTCCACCTGCCCATACCTGGCAGTCTATACCTGAAGGCTCTCTCTGGCCACCAGAGCCCTCTGAGACCATGCAGGACAGACGGGAAGTGCCAAGCCAGACAGTTAACGCCACCACCCCAGCCAGCCTCAACTCATGACTGAGGAGAATCAGTGGGTAAATAGCCCAGCACCCTCAGGGGTCAGCTTTAGTACCTGGAAGCATTTTCTACTGTCTCCCAGAGCTCCAAGGCGGGATTGAGCCCCAGCTGCCCACAGCAACAACCCACTCAATACTCCCCATGTCCTGGCTTCCTTCCTTGCCCATCCTCCTCCCAATGCTTCCTCACATCCTGGTCTCAGGGTGCGCTTCTGGGGGAAATCCTACACGAGGCCTGACTCAGCAAAATGTCTTCAGAGAGCCAACTCTGCCCAATAATTGCCCTTGGGGACCTGCTATAATAGATAAGCCTGACACATAATTAGCACATCTGTTTTTTTAATGCAAAATAATCATCATTAGAAAGTGAGGTTTTCTGAAGTGCCTTGGGCAAGGCCCTTTTAATTTTGTTTACACTGTTTTTTTCACACCATTCCTTCATCACTCTTTCTTTGCAAAGGCAAAATTCATCTGATCACAAAATCCAAATACACAAATTGACAAGGTCTGAAATAACGGGGGTTGCTGATCATTTATATATCTTTATATCCTGGTGTTGTTTCTTTAGCAAACAGTCCTCAAAATCGTCATCTGTTCGTTCCTCCCACAGAACCAGTGCAAGGCTCTTCAAACAGCAGGCCCAGAGCTTCTCCTTGGGATCAAACATCCTGATTTAACCAACACTGTCATCATCACCCTCATTAACCGTTATATAGCACTTACTGTATGCTGAGTGTTCTAAACACTTTATGTATATTAACTCATTCATCATGCAAAGTAGGCATTATTATTATCCCATTGTACAGATGAAAACACTGGGTCTAATGTCACATACGAAATGGAGAAGCTGAGATTAAAACCCAGGCCATCTTACCTCTGGGCCCTGATTCTAAGGGTGAAGGCCGCAGCCAGACTTCAAGAACCCGGTTTGTGCTGAAGGCATCCTCAAGTCTAGGAATCAGCCCCAAAAGAGGGGCCCTTAAATGGCTGGGGTGGGGGCAGAGATGGGCACAGGAATGAGCCACAGCTAGAAGCATCCGCAGTGCTGACACAGCGCAGCATCTGAACTTCGCAACTAAGCTCCCTTCCATAGAAGGAGTTTCTTGCAATAGAATAATTTCACAAAACTGTACGGGAGATAGTAAATAATGTAATATTTCACAAATATTCTACTCCACCCACGGATGCCATACAGGGGTCCCTTAATCCAGAAAAATATCTCTGTAATCCCCACTTCATTGGAATTTTATAGTCAAAGAAATTAACTTCAGCTCCTCAGCTGAACTGAATATTTGATTCTGGCATCCCTCTTGGTCTTGTGAGATGCTGTCTGTCCTCTTTCTACCTCCCGCCTCCATCTCCCCGCTTCCTTCCAGCGCCTCTTCCTCTCCCACCCTCTGCCATGCGAAGGCCAGCACCCACCTTTGCTGTGCTTAGGGCCCTGCTGGCACAAATGACGCCACTTTCATTGTCTCTGGCTAATGAGACAAGAACAGAGGCGGCCTCGGTAGGTAAATAACGCATTCAATCATGGCCAGCTGTTCAAACAAAGGTTTCTCAGGGGTTCAAACAGAGAAACAGGCGGCGGGGTGGAGCCCTCGCAGGGCGCACAACCACTGAACTCGGAGTCCAAGCTGAAGCCGCCAGAGGCACACTCATTCGCCAGCAGCAATTTCATTTCAGCAAAAAACATCATCCATCACATTAAATTAATGTTGTTAATTTGAATTTTATTGGTTTTGTCATTTTATTTGTTTTTAATGTGTAAATCTCTTGGTTTTATGGATATATAAGAGCTGTAAGTACTATGAGTTTATACCTAGCTTTATTATATACATATTTAAATAAAATTATAATAAAAATAAGTCAACTCTGGGGGTCCATGAGAATGTTTTACCCTTAAACACTACTCCACACCTTACAGACAGACCTCTTTCCTAAGAACTCAGCACGCCTTGTTAAGGTCCTTCTTTGTACATCTCTGCATCCTAGCAGATACTCAAGGAAGTTTTCAATTGATTGGATCATTGAACTTTGCCCTTCATTCACCAGACCCCCACTTTTATGTCTCAACAGTTTCTTATCCCTTTCTCTTCTTTCCCCAGACTATACCCCCCAAGTTTTCAAATTTCCAGGAGTCACCTCTTACTTTTCATCAAATCAAGGGAGAGTTAGGAATCTTACGCCTGGCATTCAAGATTGCACACAATCTGATAACTCCAAAGTACTTTTCACCATAACCCAGCCTTCCTGCTCACTCCTACTGTCACACAACACTGGGGTTTCCTCTGTCCTTCTGCCCTGGCCACTCAAATCCTCCTCAGGATCTTCCTAGTCCACACACTCCACTCACCCCGACTTTTTCTTTTCCTTTCTCCAGTAGCACCCATCCTGTCTGAATCACCCATTTTGGCCTTTACCTGTACAATACCTTCTAATGTAACCAAATGTTCCACAAGACTCCCCAACCAAAGGGTTAATAAGCTCTTGGAGGACAGCGAAAATATCTAACCACATTCCTTATTCCCCTGACTTAACCTGAAGTCCCCACTAAAAGCAGAGTCTGAGCTAATAGCTTATATGCAGTAGGTTATTTGGGATGGATCCCAGGAACGGGAGTGAAGAACTGGCGGAGAGAGAAACACAGGAGGTGAGAAAGCCAACACAAAGGCGCATTAATGAGCTGGTCACCATGCGGCTCACTGGAACTCAATCACACTGGGACCTTTGAAGATGGATAGAATGTGCCTCAGAATCATCCACCCAAAGGACAGAAGGAGGGAGCATTTTACCACAGCCTCCATTCCTGTGGTCAAGGGTTAGCCCATGGGGTGTGGATTCCTCTGCCCTTCCAGGTGGCATGTGCATGAGTTCCAACAGGCCTCCCATGGATGATTCCCAGAAGTCCTCATGCAGAAAGGGAGAGATACATGGTGCAGCTGAAGCGAGATGCTGTTGGTTACACCTGTGTGAGGCTGGTTGCCCAGCAATGGCTGGAGCAAAAGATGGGCACAGAGGATGTGAGGTGGAACACAGAGATGTCGGATACGATTCCTCAGAAACTAACGCAACGCTATGCTTAAAGTAGGTGTGCTATCCTCACTAGTGGAATTAATTCAAACACTTCCTCCTTGAGGCCTTCGCACATTAATCAGTGGTCTTCTGCGGTCATGCAGCTTCAGACCTGGAGAACTCAGAGCTTCCTCTTTATGCCAATTATAAACAATCTTTGATCCCCATACGAAAATATCGTTAACTGTGAACATAGCAAGACAACACGATCATGACTTTAGATTTTCACATAGCATTTCTGTACACTAACTATATTATCTAAATAACCTTCTCTCCCTGCCTGAGGTAGCACAATTACCATATCCAGAAATCAGAGGTTATCCAGCTCAAATGGTGATTAAATGGTGACCAAATAAAATGGTCTCTTCAACTCAATTCCACAAACATTTGCTGAGTCCCTATTATATGCAAGATGCTGTTATAGCACTGAAGAGATGGTGCCATGGTCCCTGGCCTCAAGAAGCTTACCCTCAGACTGGGGATGGCCCAGCTCCCCACCAAGGTAAACAATAAGAGGGGCCCAGAGAAATAGATGCACTGAAGGAGTTCAGAGGGAGGGGCTCCCATTCTGATGGGGGAATTGGGAATGGCTTCCTGAAGGAGTGTTGAGATGGACTCTTAACTGGTCATTCTGTCTGGAAGGATGTTCACAAAAAGAGGCATGAGAATAGGAAGAAGAAGAAAGGGTCCTAGCAGTCTCATTTGGCTGGGCAATGCCTCACCTGAGCCCTCCCACGCCTTTCTAGTCCAATGGTTTTCAAGTCTGATGGTCTTCAAGCTGTGTTACATGGAGTCCCAGGAACTCAGGGAACAGATGGACAGCAATGGGACAGATGGGACAGAGCACAGGACTCTGAGGGTCTCCCTCTCCACTTCAACTAGAGCAGCTGAGTTAGAACAAAACAAACTCCACTGTTAAGCATTTAACAAGTGAAAACCACTCTTGGAGTTGAAAGCACCTGTGTAGGAGTTAGAGCCCTACCCTACTACCACAGGCCACATGAACAGGCCTTCGAGCCTCGCAGGGCCTTGGTTACCTCATTCTCATCCTTCAACAACTCTCGAAATGTCTCCAACTATTCCCGCCATCTCTGAATTGTTAGACAGCTTCAGGGGACTACTTAATATTTGAAAGCCTAGTGGAGTATTTGCTGATAGCCAATGGTCTGCCTCTGGCTAAAATGCAAAGCTAGTTCCCAAGTCACAATATATTTCACCTCCTTTTACTCCTCTTCCCTATAGAAGGGGCTTGAGCAGTAAGATAAATGAAACACGCTTCTAGGCCACTCACCCAGCAAAAGCCATTTATCACCCTGGCCAAATGGGTGAGTGGCTATTTGTAGAACAGAATGCATGGTTTTGAGGAGCTTCCAGGTGAGTTCTCTCTTCTCTGATGAACAAGAGAAAGACCTTTGATGTTACCAGCCACATTTACCTCCCTCGAGTCCCTACAGTCACACAGCTGGAGATGGTGGAGAGATGTTCTTGCTACATAGGTAGGGACGACAAGAGCGGGGAAGAGGAGAAATTACTGATCCTTTGACCTGCAACCATTATTAGGTTTTTAAATTCTAATCCAGTAATAAGACAGAGTTAGTGAGGTGATTTCTGAAAACAAACTGCTTTAAGGTAAATAAATCCTCTAGAGTAGAATTAGCCCAAAAAGCATATGAAAATGTCCTGCAAGAGTTAATTCTTCCTGACTACCTACTACTAGGTTTATATATATCTGAGCAAAAACTAAAGATCAAATATCAGCAAATAGCAGGAAAAAATAATTATTGACTTTGTAAATTGTGCATCCTTAATACTTCTAATCGAGAGACTAATATTTCTGGCTTTGTCATGAAATGCCAAAATTGTTAACTTCGACTACTTCTATAAATTAGTCCACCCAATTTAGTTTATTGAAGGGTGTAATCGGAATGAAAATATTGATATAAGCAAACACTCATTTCTAGCAATAGAAAAGTAGGGCCGGCCCCGTGGCTTAGCGGTTAAGTGCGTGCGCTCCGATGCAGGCTGCCCGGGTTTGGATCCCGGGAGCGCACAGACGCACTGCTTCTCCAGCCATGCTGAGGCCGCGTCTGACATACAGCAACTAGAAGAATGTGCAACTATGACATACAACTATCGCCTGGGGCTTTAGGGGAAAAATAAATAAAATTTAAAAAAAAATAGAAAAGTAAATAGAAACACAATTCATGACAGCATTCATTTGTCCTACTTTTTCCTCTCAGGATTATTATAACGTGTTTTAGCACTGTTATATCTGAGGAGATGGTTGAAAATCTTTTCAGTTCTGGCCCTTCCTCCTTCTCTTTATTTTTTTTAATCCAGAATTAACATCAACAAATCCCCTCAACCTTTTACCAGTTGTCTTCTCTGATTCTATGCAAGCTGGCTTCTCCACAGCTGAGGCAAGAAGAAGGAATCCATATTTAAGGAACATTCCCTAGGCCAAGGAATTGTCAGCAAAGATGCTATTTTTGAGGCAACCCTGTATAACATAAATGGAAAATTAACATATTAGATAAGCAGAGGTTAGTACATGCTATATTCTTCAAGTTGTAGGCAAAAGTTTCACATGCCTGTCTTAGTCAGCTTCAGCTGCCCTAGCAAAATACCACAGACATTTATTTTCTCACCTTTCTGAAGGCAGGAAAGTCTAAGATCAAGTTTCCAGCAGGGGGCCGGCCCCGTGGCTCAGTAGTTAAGTGTGCGCGCTCCACTGCTGGCGGCCCGGGTTCATTCCCGGGCGCGCACCGACGCACTGCTTCTCCGGCCATGCTGAGGCTGCGTCCCACATACAGCAACTAGAAGGATGTGCAGCTATGACCTACAACTATCCGCTGGGGCTTTGGGGGAAAAAATAAATAAATAAAATTTTTTTAAAAATTTATTAAAAAAAAATAAAAAATAAAAAAAGGTTCCAGCAGGGTTTAGTTTCTGGTGAGGGCTCTCTTCCCAGCCTGCAGACGGCCACTTTCTTGCTATGTCCTCACATGGCCTTTCCTCTCTGTGAGTGGAGAGCAAGTGAGCGCTCTGGTGTCTCTTCTTATAAGGACACTAATCCTTTTGCATCAGGACCCCACCCTTATAACCTCATTTAACCTTAATTACTTCCTTACTCCAAATACAGCCACACTGGGGGTTAGGGCTTCAACATATGAATTGGAGGGGTGGGGGCCATACATTCAGTCCACAACAGTACCTATGGAGAAATTTGTTATTCTGTGGAATTTAGGTTAATTATTTACTCAGTCAGTCGGTAAATATTTATTGAGTTCCTATTAGGCGCCAGGCATTTTCTTGACCATGAAAGAAAAGTGAGGAGATGTTTGGAGGAAGGGAAAGCATGGAACAAGCGTTCACGTCCTGACAATGACTGCTTCTCTTCTTCATACTTTTAGTTTTGTATATTAACCTTCAAGTGAATTTACTGACTCTCAAAACGCTGCTTCTGCACATTAAGTATGATGCTCAGGTGGAGGTAGTGCAATTCAAATCATCAGTGTGTTTTCTTCTCAAGTTTTGACACAATTGTATCTTCTGAACTGTATTATTCAACTTCCACTACTTATTTTTCAAAAAAGTTTCTTTCTTCAATCAGCTATTAACTTTGTAAGCCTTTGAGGGCAGGGCCTTGCCATATTGCATTGAAACCCACAGCCACATAGTGTCTTAATGGATATTCACACAACTGTCCAATGAATAAAGACATAATAATAAACACACACAAAATTTTTAAATATTGTTTTAAATAAAAGCGTTAAACCCACGCATCTATGGACAGCTAATCTTTGACAAAGGAGCCAAGAACATACAATGGAGAAAAGAAAGTCTCTTCAACAAATGGTGTTGGGAAAACTGGACAGCCACATGCAAAAAAATGAAAGTAGACCCTTACCTTACACCATACACAAAAATTAACTCAAAATGGATTAAAGATTGAATGTAAGACCTGAAACTATGAAACTTCTAGAAAAAAACATAGACAGTACGCTCTTCGACATCGGTCTTAGCAACATATTTTCAAGCACCATGTCTGACCGGGCAAGAGAAACAATAGAAAAAATAAACAAACGGGACTACATCAAACTAAAAAGCTTCTTCACAGCAAAGGAAACCATCAACAAAACGAAAAGACAACCTAACAATTGGGAGACGATATTTGCAAACCATACATCTGATAAGGGCTTAATCTCCAAAATATACAAAGAACTGATGCATCTCAACAACAAAAAAACTAACAACCCAATTAAAAAATGGGCAAAAGACCTGAACAGACATTTCTCCAAAGAAGATATACAGATGGCCAAGAGGCACATGAAAAGATGTTCAAAATCATTAACTATCAGGGCAATGCAAATCAAAACTACAATGAGATATCACCTCACGCCTGTCAGAATGGCTATAATTAACAAGACAGGAAACAACATGTGTTGGAGAGGATGTGGTGAGAGGGGAACTCTCATACACTGCTGGTGGGAGTGCAAACTGGTGCAGCCACTATGGAAAACAGTATGGAGATTCCTCAAAAAATCAAGGATAGAACTACCATATGATCCAGCTATTCCACTGCTGGGTATTTATCCAAAGAACTTGAAAACATCAATGCATAAAGATACATGCACCCCTGTGTTCATTGCAGCGTTATTCACAATAGCCAAGACTTGGAAGCAACCTAAGTGCCCATCAAGGGACGAATGGATAAAGATGTGGTATATATACACAATGGAATACTACTCAGCCATAAGAAATGATGAAATCCAGCCATTTGTGACAACATGGATGGACATTGAGGGTATTATGCAAAGTGAAATAAGTCAGAGGGAGAAGGTCAAATACCGTATGATTTCCTTCATTAAGTAGTAGATAACAACCACAATAAACAAACACATAGGGGCGGCCCCGTGGCTTAGTGGTTAAGTGCGCGCGCTCCGCTGCTGGCGGCCCAGGTTCGGATCCCGGGCGCGCACCGAAGCACTGCTTCTCCGGCCATGCAGAGGCCACGTCCCACGTACAACAACTAGAAGGATGTGCAGCTATGACATACAACTATCTACTGGGGCTTTGGGGGAAAATAAATAAATAAAATTATTAAAAAAAAAAAAAACACATAGAGACAGAGATTGGATTGGTGGTTACCAGAGGGGAAGGGGGGAGGGAGGAGGGCGAAAGGGATAATTCGGCACATGTGTGTGGTGATGGGTTGTAATTAGTATTTGGGTGGTGGACATGATGTAATCTATGCAGAAATAGAAGTATAATGGTGTACACCTGAAATTTATACAATGTTATAAACCAATGTTACTGCAATAAACAAAAAATTTAAAAATAAATAAAAGCGTTAAAGAAATAAGCTAAAATCCAATTATTATTTTTCCTACCATATGCCCTCTTTTTCCTATAAATTAGCTTTTTAAAATGGCATAGGATTTTAATTTGTTTTTTAATCAATAGATAAGAAATTATGTAAAATCCTACTCTAGTTTTGCTTAAGAGTCAATTTTCAATTCCCGTGTTGGCATCATCAAAAGCCAAGTGATGCCCAAGTGGACAGTGTCTATCCCATTTCAGGCCACAGCATGGGTCTTACTACCATCAGTGTGGGTCTTAGTTTTCATTTGCCAATTATTTATAAAGCTCCTAGAACTTGCCAGGAACCGTCCTAGACACAGGGGGAAGTAATGGTGACAATCTAGCAAAGGAAAGAATCACACCAATAAAAGCAAAATCACTCACTGAATTAAGAGTCCTGAAAGGAACCCAGGCCTGCGAAAATTGGGAATGGGAGATCAGGTAAGAATTCAAAGGCCTTGTCATTACCAATTACTGCAACTCCTCCATAACCACAATACCAGCATCACACTCTTTGTCCACCACCTTCTGAGTGTCCAGCTTACTCCCTCTAGTGACCCATCTCCAACAATCCTTTGATCCCACCAAGACTTACAATCCATTGATCTCATCACCCGTCTCTGTCCCTTTTCCCCCGTCTTTTCTTTCCACATATCCCATCTTAGATGCCATAGACAATCATTATATCACTCCTCGCCTACACCCTACATCCCCATGCCCCTCTTTCACTTCTTCATACTCTATTCTAGCAAACTCCTGGTTAACTCTAATTCTTTGCCTTCTCCATGCTTTTGTCCAGGCAACAGAATACTGCTAAAAAAAACACACACAATCTTGCCACATAGGGTCTCACATTAAACTTGGGACCACAAGCCTCGAGTGAGCCCTTCATGCTGCCTGCAAGGACACTATATTTTCAAGTCCACTCACTCACTCATGCTCCTAGACAATTATTTCTACGCCTTTCCTTCCTTTCACCCCTCCATCACCCACTTACCCATCCTCACTCAGGTGATGATCTTGCATCCTGTCACACTGAGAATTGATGCAACTGATATAGAATTTCCACAAACTCCCACTACCACATCTGCCTACCTACCAGCATGTGTCCAACTACCACACACCTGCCTTGCCTCCTGTACCACACACATCTCGCCTACAGACGAAATGCTCGTGCACCTGTCTAATGCAAACTTGTGCACTAGATCCCAGCCCCATGTGGCTATTCAATGACATCGCTGTAGGGCTTTTCCCCCTCTCCCACATTGGCAAATTTCCCTTCTCTATTGGACCATTTCTACTATCATTCAAACATGCTGTTATTTCTCCCATCTTTAAAAATCCCTCTCCTAGACCCACTTCTCACTCCAGCTAATTCTCCATTTCTCTACCACTTTTATGACAAATCGACAAATCGCCTTTGAGGAGTTCTCTATACTGACTGCCTCCAATATCTCTCCCTCCAACCTCTCATGAACCTACCCCAATCAGGCTTTTGCTCCTCTACCACCACAACCACCAATGACCTCTAAAATGCCAAACCCAACGGGCAAATCTCACTCCCCATGTCATTTGATCAACAAGCAATATTTGACACAGACCACTTCCTCCTCCTGAAAACACTTTCCTCACTTGGCTTCCACAACACCACAAACTCCAGAACATCACTGACCACTCCTTCTCAGTCTTATTTCTTCTGGACCTCTTTATGTTGTAGTGTCTCAAGCTTCAGTCCTTGGGCCTTTAATCTTCTCTCACCCATTCCCTTGGGATCTTACCTAATCACAGCTTTCAACACCATCTATGCAAACAACCCTCAATCTTATCTCTCCGGTCCAGATCACTCTGCCAAACTCCAGATATGTATATCCAAGTGCCTACTCTTTAATGTCTAACAGATATCTCCAACTTAATATGCCCAAAACCAAAGCCCTCATCTCCCCAAAGCCTGCTCTAATCATTATAGTCTCCATCGTAGTTGACGGCAACTCCATCCCTAGTCAAGCAAAAACTGTGGAGGCTTTCCTGAGTCCTCTCTTTCTCTCATATCCCTCACATGCAATCCATCAGTAAATCCTATTCACTCTACCCTTAAATAGCTCCAGAATCCAACCACCTCTCACCACTTCCACTGCCAACACTGACCCAAGCCACCATCATCTTGTTACATTGTAGTAATAGCCTCCTAACTGATCTCCCTGCTTCTGCTGTTGGCCCCCTACTGTCTGCAGTCAACACAGCAACCAGAATGATCCCAGTGGCTTCCCATCTCAGAGTCAAAGCCAAAGACCTTACAATGGCCCTAAATGAACCTATCTCCTACTGCTCTGACCCTCACTGACTCACTCCACTCCACTGGGTCCTGGCTGTTTTTCAAAGAGGCCAGGCGTACTCCAGCCTTGGAGACTTTACACAGGCTGCTTCCTCACTCTTCCCCTTCCTTCCCCAGAAATTTGTACGTCTCAATCCTTTATCTCCTTCAAAATCATCTTCTTGGCAAGTCTTCCTGTCCAGCTATTTGAAATTGCAAACCAGTGCCCCTACTCCGCACTCTCAATGTCTCTTACCTAGTTCTATTTTTTCCCAAAACACTCATCAGCTTCAAACACAGGATATAATTTACTTATTCTGATTATTGTCTCAGCACTAGAATGTAGGCTCAGCCAGGGCAGGTATTCTGTTTATCTTTTACTCATGTATCTCAGGTGCCTAGAACAGTGCCTGGCACACTGTAAGCACCCAGTTAATATATGTTGAGTGAATACATCAAATGAGAGGCAGAGGCATCATCGCTAAACAGCCACAATTCAAACGCCCGTAGTAAAGATGGTGATGAATAGAAAGGATCACTGTGTTCTCATTAACAGGTTAGCATTTATTAGCACATTTACACAAATGTGTTTATCAAATTATCTGGTTGTTACTTTGGAAAATGGCCTGAGGCCAAAAGAAGGTTCCAGACACCTAGTATCTTGAAGAGAGTTTAAGTATTTCTAAAACTTTGCTACAACCCATCAACCTAGTCTAAAGAGTAAATGACTGTGAACTTGTACTCCTAGGGTAAACAGGAAGTAGGCATGGCCCACCAAAACCCTAAATTTCTTTAAAGTGTCTATGTTTTAGCTTTAAAATTCGCATACATTTTGTATTCCTCTCTGCAATACATCCATCTATTTTAATATAAAAATAGTGTTAAATTCTTTAATAGTTTACTTGATTTCCTAACAATCTTAAAGTAAAATTCACAAACCACAAAGGGGTGCCATGTTTGCCCCGGGCGTCACACACTCCTAGGGAGTAGAGGAACCCCAGTTTGAGAATCAGAAGACACCTTGGAACTACTGAACAACAACTACGAGGAATGCAAAGCCAAATGGAAGCATAAATACAAACTGGCCGATTTCACAATTTTGCCTTGGCCGACCCTAAATGACCCTTTTTAAATGTCCTATTAAAAGGCTCTCTTGTTAAACAAACTCTGTGTAAATTTCTGGCTTCACCTTCATAGTCTTCTAATGACCACAAACTTTGTTCTAGAGCTATTTAGAGCAGCTGCATGTCGCATTTCATGTTTTCCCCCTAACATCCTTTAACAGCTCTAACTTGGAAGAAGTCGTTACAACTGAGGAGAGAAATTAAGGAAAAGAATATTTTTAATGAAAATGATATCAATGTGCATTTCCATTTGTGGCCAAATAAAGCAAAAGACATAAAATGTTCCATCTTTTAGACAAAATCTTGGAGTGGAGAAGGTTGAGCTTAGACACTACAGCTTAGCCAGCTAGCCCTTCCCTTCCCCCATACTGATCCCTACTCTTAGCCCCCTCGCTTCTCCCCCCTTCGTCCTCCATCATGCCTCAATGTTTGGACAAAAGGCCACATTGGAGTTGGGGGTAACACATTGCTGTGACGGGTTTAAGTCTGGCCTCTGACTCTGTTTCAGTGCAACTGTCCTTGAAGCCCATGAAGAGTTCTGACTTTCCGCCCATATTATGGGCTGAATTGTCCCTCCAAAATTCATACGTTGAAGTCCTAACCCCTAACCCAAATACAGAATGTGACTGTATTTGGAGACAGAGTCTTTAAAGAGGTAATTAGGTTAAAATGAGGTTATTAGAGTGGGCCCTAATCCAATCTGACTGGTGTCCTTACAAGAAGAGGAGATTAGGACACAGACACACACAGAGGGAAGACCGTGTGAAGACACAGAGAGAAGATGGCCATCTGTAAGCTAAGGATAAAGGCCTCAAAAGAAACCAACCCTGGGGCCAGCCCAGTGGCGTAGCGGTTAAGTGTGCGCACTCCGCTGCGGAGGCCCGGGGTTACCAGGTTCGGATCCCGGGCGCGCACCGATGCACCACTTGTCAAGCCATGCTGTGGCAGCATCCCATATAAAGTAGAGGAAGATGGACACAGATGTTAGCCCAGGGCAAGTCTCCCTCAGCAAAAAGAGGAGGATTGGCATCGGATGTTAGCTCAGGGCTAATCTTCCTCACAAAGAAAAGAAAAAAAAACCAACCCTACAGGCACCTTGACCTCAGACTTCTAACCTCCAGAGCTGTGAGAAAATTAATTTCTGTTGTTTAAGACACGCAGTCTGTGGTACTTTGTTACAGCAGCCCCAGAAAACTAATATAGCCCATAAATAATAGATGCAACTCAGTAATGATGAAGGTGAGGGTAGGAAAGAAGGGGGTAGTTGATGACGGTGCCCAGATGGCAGAAATAAAGCAGCAGGTAGAGGGAGAATAAAATTCTGGAAATCTGATTGTGTTTTTAGACTAGAAAGGATCCTGGCTTTGCTATACAGTAGTTCCTCACTGACATCCACTAATATATCCTTGTACATGGAAAAAAAATTTCACCTATTTGCTGGCAGTGGAAGACTTCCCAGAGCCCCACGAGATGCCTAGATCAGCTTTCCATGGGCCACTGTGCACGAACTACATGGCTGAAAACAGACGACCCTTCACCCCTACAGCAGGAGCCAGGACAGCCCACTTCCTGTGAACCTGCATCTAAGGCAAAGGCTTTGCCTACTGCCCAAGATGCACTTCCTGCATCTCAGGAGGCCAGGGGAACACAAATCTTGTTTGTTTTACACTCAAAACTGGTCAAGTTTCTGACCTAGTCAGATTCAACTACAATACTGGTAGCAAGAGCTCAAAAAATGCACGAATGTGTTCTCAGTTGATGACAGAGGGCAGGTGGAGAGAAAGAGAGAAAATAGTTTCTATTTTGATACCCAGCTGCCCCAAGTGAAGAAGACACTCTTCTCTCAACAGTGACTATGCAGAGGAATTGATTCTGTAAAGGATCCTGAATCCAATCAACCCTGTTTCTCTTGCAATGATAAGGGTTTACCAGGGAAAACCCATAATCCCAACTAACACAGTCTTACTAAAATCTGCCAATAAATCTTCAAAGAAAATCTGTCAGCAATGCTGTTATTAAATAAATGGAACAACATATTGCATGGTATAAATTCAAACAACACACCTCATTTTGCATAAATTCAGGTTTCTTCCAAGTCAAATTTTGTCCCCTAAAGCTGTGTGAAAGCCAAACAACAGCACTATTGCTTCATTGGAGCCTAGTGTTAAAAATCCACTTAGTCATTCAACCAACATTTAGTACACACTTACTATGTGCTAGGGAGGGTGATAGAAATGGAGATAAACAGACAAATGAAATACAGTCCCTTCCAAGAATTCGTTATCAGATAATGTGGTCAGACAAATAAATCAATAGATTACAATGTAGTATGACACGAGCTGTAATAGAGGCAAGTGCAGGAGGAGACGGAAACTCAGAAAGGTGATCCTTGTGCTCGGGATTCTGAAGGCACTTGAAGTTTAACTCCCGCTCAGAGAGGATGCAAGCTACAGAGCACGCTGTTTTCATGCTTTACAATCCCGACTCAGCCTGACAATCTGTGTCCACTACCAACTGCTCCTCTCTTTCCTGCCCCCCCAGTCTGCATCACAACCGCGATTCAGCAGGTCTAGACTGGTCTTTGAAGTCCTCAGAACAGATGAGTTGGCACCACCTGGGGAGCAATAATTTTTTTCTCTCCACACTTGAAAGAAACTAGGTAGCAGGGAAACAACAGATATAGCAGCAGAGAAAACCTGCAAATGACGTGAAGTGCTATTCTGGGTGTCTCGGGGCTGCTGGATTTAACTGCCCCTTGGAGCACAGGCCTTGGGATAGCAGTGAGGGTGGCGCACTGTGATGGAGAGAGTTCCAGATGGTGACTCCACAGACTGGCTCCATCCACCTTAGCCACTTAACTGGACACATTTTATTTAATCCCATCAGCTCTAACTTTCTCATCTTTAAAATGGGGTCATATCATCTACCCTGCCTACCTCACAGGAAGCTTGGAAAATCAAAGGAACTGTGATAAGTGAAAATGCTCTTAAGCCTGAAAAACACTGTACAAATGTAAGAGAGGGTTATAATTAACCTAGCCACAAAGCTCCCTTAAGGCTTGACTAAAATACACTGTACCCCTCTGGATCGACAAAGTGTGAATGTGGTTAAAAAAATAGGGACAGCTACTCCTAAACAGAGACAGTTGGCGTGTGGGCAAATCCCCATAAGCATTTTCCATGCCAGGAAACCTGCATATGCTTAGAAACTAGCACGTTTCTGTTGGCCTTATAGCAGCAGTGTAGGAGAGCTCGCACAATGAAATCTGCAACGGGCACCACCGCTGCCAAACACAACTGTCCCAACTCCCAAGAGATATGTGGAACAGCAACCCCTATCAATGGAATAAAACATACCCTGCACTACGAGACAAAGGAGCCCCACACAGAGGACATACGCCTCATAAACGCACATAGAGCCTCTAGCAAAGTGACCGTGTGTCGAATGCTGTTATGGACTGAACGTTTGTGTTCCCCCAAAATTCATACGTTGAAACCTAACCCCCAGTGAGATGGTATTAGGAGGTGGGGCCTTTGGGAAGTAATTAGGTCATGAGGGTGGAGTCTTCATGAATGGGATTAGTGCCCTTAGAAGAGACCCCAGAGAACTCGCTCATCCCTATGCCACGTGAGGACACAGCAAGAAGGTGGCAGTCTATGAACCAGGAATTGGGCTCTCACCAGACATCGAATCTGCTGGCACCTTGATCTTGGACTTCCCAGCTCCAAAATAATGAGAAATAAATGTTTGTTTTTTAAGCCATGCAGTCTACACTATTTTTGTTATAGCAGCCTGAACAAACTAAGACACTGACCCATACATTTCACAGCCTATAAGTAAAAACCCCTTTTAATAAGAGAAGTGTTCCAGATAGTGAAACTATTTCCACACCCTGAAATGATCCCCAAAAACAGTACTTTTTCTATCTGATTACAGTAAATTTTCCAATACAATGAATACTTTGTTTGGCTGAACCATTTAATAGTCATTCACAGTCTCTAACAAAACTACTAATTACAAAATCTCTGCATTGCAGGCAATAAAAAAGGGTTGCTAACCTCTTCACAGTGCTTTAGTTCTGCCATCAAGTAGCAATTACTCTTCAACAGCCCTCCTCTTTTTCACGGATTCTCACCTCAAACATCCCAATCAAACCTACTGAAGAAATTAAAACTCACTCAAATATATAGGTAAGCATACAGCACACACACGTGCACACACACACACACATACACACACACACACACTCGTACAAATACTATCCAGGAACCAAAAGGAAAAAGAAATAGAGGTAATGACAAGCATCAGAGGGGGTTCTCATATTCAGATTATTCGTTTGCACCGGCTAACTCAGGAAGAGCAGGGCTTCAGTTCTCTGCACACTGGAAATGTAATTTCTAGTAATATGGTCATTAAAACTAAACTCCACCACAACAAAAATATTTGATACCTAACAGAGTCAGTTGTACCAGAATATGCTACATTTTTTTTCCTAGATAGCTATATGTCATTCATCAGTCTCTCCATCTGCTGTCACCAAACAAAATAGAAGGAAGCTCTAAGACAGCATGAGATATATTTGTTTTAGGCTTGCTACCACTACAGCAGCTTCCAGAACCACCTCAGAGAAGCTAACATACCCTATGCCCCAAGCTCCAAGAGCATCTCCACCTATACTAGAGAAAACACAAGTTAATCACTTCAACCATTTCCACTAAGGCTCTTTAAACAGCAGTGAGCTCTGTAGCTGAAGAAATCAATGTTTACCATATGAATACAGGCAAAAAGACAGAAAGGTAAAAATCTATTATTCCAGTTTTTACAGGTTAAAGGGAAAAACAGTAAGATTGCATGAAACATTTTATTGTAGTTCATTAATTAATTAATCAAAGTTAGACAACAGACAACAGATTTGGAGTAACTTTTGCCAAAACCAAATTAGGTTCAAAAGAGCCAAAATATTTTTGCCCAGATTTGCAGGTTACAGACTTAGAATTTGGTAACTTATCTAATGTTCCAAAGAATGTATCTCAAAGATTATTATTAGATTATTTCAATAACTTAGAAAAGTACTTGAAACAAGCCTATGGAAATTAATTTTTTCTCCTTTCTAAAGACCTATGAATGGTCTAAGAACTTGGAGGGCACTTACATCAGAATCTGTCTATTTATACAGTAGCCAGACTATTTAAAGGTATCTGTTTGTTTAAACAAACACCAAAATATATATATCCGGTTGGTTGTCCCTTAAAGCCCTTTAATGCTTTACCTTTCAGGTTTATATAATTACTCCATGAGTCAAAACACTTTGGGAATAATTTTTAGAATAAGTTTATGAATGATGCAAGAAAATCAGCATATGTCATGAACTATACATATATGCACATGCATGCAAACACAGTCAATCGTCATTTATATCTACAGAAGAACTTCAGAGTGAATACTCTAAAAATAATTTCTATTTGGTTGAGCATGCTTTTGTGTGTTTATGTTAGAATATAGATGTTCTGGAACTTCTGTAAATTTATGTCAACTAAAGTAACACAACCACATGATGATTAGAGAGCCAGACTGAATCAGGAATATCTGGGAGACTGACCAGTTTTCCTGTACTCCCCACAAAACGCAGCCTGCTATGTACTCCAAGCTGGTTATAGAAAATGCTAGCATCTCTCACACTTTACAAGAAGCAGAAATGTGTATAAGTGTTCGCACTTATACACAGTGCAGAGTGAGAACTTGCAGAGAGAAAATGACTGCTCAGTCAAAAGATCCAAAGAACTTTAAAAATGGACCTATCCAGTGATTCCCAATCTAGCCTTATTATAGGACACATGGCCCACCCAAACATACTGAATTAGAAGTATAGAGTTGGGGTCTGAGAATCTGCATATTTTTAAGCTGCACAGGTGATTATGATTGCAGCCAGAATCAAGAGACACCATTTTCACTTTACAGAGAAAAGCTGTAAAACAAAGGGGGCAGTGACCCCAGATAAACAGCAGAGCTGGAAATAGGAGCCAATGCTTTGACTCAACCTAGTGATCTTGCAATTAAATGTCACCAATAAGTGTGATAAAAACAGTAACACATTAATACAGTTGATACATATGAAATTGTGATTTGCTATGGATCTACAACAGCAAATCCAGCTCCTGTGCCCAATCAAGAGATTAGAACATTCCTGAATGTGGGAGCTCTATTATGATCTGCATCCCTCTTTGAAGGCTTCAGCTTATGGTTCTTTAACAATAAATTGCTAGCCACATCTAAGTCCATTCAGCAAGATGACAACTCAGTTCAGAATTAATTAATGAGTAAACACTTATCAGAGCAAGACATGTAAGAAAGTGTAAAAGGTAGCTATTTATAATGATGTTAGAAAAAAAATGAATGACCACAAAATACTCATCCCACCTAATAGTTAAAATTTCACATTAGAAATGTATTCCTTTAGCTTAAAACTTAGTCTCTATATCTGTAGCAAGTTCTTCTGGGAAGGGCCAGGCATTGAGCTCTACTGGGCGTTTACAACTGATAGCAAAGAACCTGCTCAGACTCTTTCCTGAGATGAAGAGCTATGACAGGAATGAAGGTAGAGAAATGTTTTAATTGATAGAAATGAGATTCTATCAAGGGAGGCAAAGATTCTGAAAGGGGAGACTGAGGTCTCCAAAGACAAACTTCACAGCTGTCCCTAGATCCAGTTCTGCTGTGGACAATGCTGTATGGTCAAGCTGGCTTTAACCAGGTTGAAGAGGTTTTTTTGGATTTTTTCTTAACATGTTTTTTCTTTGTTTTGGTTTTGGTTTGGTTTTTGTAAAAAAAAGATGGCCAAGATGGAGGCCAAAGACAGATTATTTTTTTTTCCCAGTAACTTGATTGAGATAATAATGGTTTATAACATTGTGAAAATTCGGGTGTACATTATTGTTTATCATTTTCTGAGTAGACTCCATTGTGGTCATCCCAAGTAGTCTAAGTATTATCCATCACCGCACATAAGTGTCCCTTTACCCCTTTCACCCACCTCCCAACCCCTTTCCCCTCTGGTAACCACTAATCTGTTCTCTTTATCCATGTATTTGTTATACTCCACATATGAGTGAAATCATGCAGTATCTGTCTTTCTCTGCCTGGCTTATTTCACTTAACATCATACCCTCAAGCTCCATCCATGTTGTTGCAAATGGGACTATTTTGTCTTTTTTTACGGCTGAGTAGTATTCTATTGTATATATATACTACATCTTCTTTATCCAATTGTCAGTTGATGGGCACTTGGGTTGCTTCCCTGTCTTTGCTATTGTGAATAATGCTGCAATGAAATAGGAGTACATAGATCTCTTTGGATCATTGATTTCAAGTTCTTTGGATAAATGCCCAGTAATGGGATAGCTGGATCATATGGTATTTCTATTTTTAATTTTTTGAGAAATCTCCATACTGTTTTCCATAGTGGCTGCACCAGTTTGCATTCCCACCAGCAGTGCATGAGGGTTCCCTTTTCTCCACATTCTCTCCAACATTTATTGCTTTTTCAGAGACAGATTATTAAAAGAACAAACTTCATCTAAAAGGTGAAGACAAAGCCCAAAAGAAATTACAAATTGGAGACTTTCAGATATATACTTTCCCATAAGGCACTTCTGGCAACAGAGATCATTTTGGCAATTATCTAATACAGAGACCTACATATAAATGATCCTGTTTAATCCATTCTATTTTCTTGCAAGTTTTAAATATAATAATAGCCTGCCAGGAACTGTTCTCAAATCTTTACTTGTATAAACTCACTCCACCCTTCTAACTCTCTGAGATAGATTAAAAATAAAATCTCCATTTTACAGATAAGGAAACTGAGGTCTAGAAAAGTTAAGTAACTTGTTCAGGATCACACAGTAAAAAGTGAAGCTGGAATTTGGAGGCAGTATAACTCCAGGCTCCACACTGTTAACTACTTATACTCTAATGAAGATATTTAAAACAGAAGCCTAGACAAACCACTTTACACATAAATGTTTTAAAATTGGGCTGATATCAAAAGTATTTTTTAAATTGTGTTATGATAAACCTAGTAAGCCTTGGATTTAAAACTTTAAACCCTTTAAGGAAGCAGTTCTGTATTCAATCTGGTGTGAGTGATTAGGGTTAGAAGAACGTTCTCCCATTGGCATTGTGGAAATTGTTCAATACCAAAAGTTTCAAGTGTCATAACTTGAAATACTCTAACTTCAAGTGAGTGAGTAAAAGAGGTAATAAATTGGAGAAACGTCTCCTGATTGGGAAAAAGTCACAGAGATTCATGTTATTGGGAAGGGAACTTGCAGCATGGAGCTCTTTTAGTAACATCATGAATCAGAATAGAAAATCATGAATAGAAAATTTTGGCAAGCTAAGATAAAAGGAAAGCTAGTTGTTTAAGGAGAAAAATAACGGTCTGATGGATAAGGTCTATAATAAAAAATATTGTACACACTAAGAGTGATAAGATTTGAATTGCAAATTTAACACTTGAAAAAGCTAAAAAATTCAGGACCATGGACAGACTCCCATAGAGCTCTATTGGCCAAAAAGGCTCAAGGTTGGTTGATTTTCTTCAATTTTCAAATAATAACCAAGATTAAGTTAAGCGATCTTTGACAATCCTGAAACATTCGGAGGAAGAAGTACTGAACTAATCCTGTATTTCTTCAAAACTTGTTAGAAATGCATATAGATTAATATATAAATGCATGAAACCCCACTGCAATGCTAGCATTGGTAGGATCTAGCATTTATTTTGCTAACCTGGATGTAGACAGTTTATATGTTGTCTTAATGGTAGTTGCAATATAGGTTTTCATATTAGAGTTGAAAATGGATGCATTAAGTTATTATATACATGAGTAAATAATGAAATACTAGCTACTTTAACAGATAAACTCTAAAATCTCAATGGCTTAACTAAGAAGTTTATTTCTTGCTTACTAAAGTCCAGTTGGCCAGAAAGACAGAGGAGATCACTGTTTCCTGTCATTCAGGGACTCAGACTTCCCAAGGCATTGCCATCTTCAATCTTTGGCCTCCAATGTCACCCAGATTGTCAGCATCCAAACAGAAGATAGAAGAAGAGAGAAAGTAGAGGGCCACACAGGAGGATTTTATGGGACAGACGTGGAAGGGGACTATATCACTTATATCCACATATCATTGGCCAAAACTCAGTCATATGGCCACATCTAACTGCAGAGAATGCTGGGGAAAAAAGTCTGGCTGTGCATCCATAAGGAAAGAGAAATAAGTTTGTGAACAGATAGCCACTCTTTGTTCAATGGGTAATCATTTGACCTAGAGTGCAATTTAAAGCATAGTGTAACAAAATTATTTCAACTGGAATACTACTCTATCAAACTATTTCCCCCTCAAGTCTGGGGGAATGCCAATTATAAGGAGCCAGAGCAAGAATCTAGCCAAGAGGCTAATCATGTTGTATGGAATGCAGTTCTGAATTTCTTCCCCTCTAGATACCACGTCTGAGGCTGTCAGTGCCAGTAGAGAGATATGGACTGGTTGTCTGGGGCCACCATCAGCGCTTGCACTTCCCTTCATGCATCTGGACACTCCTACGGATGCAATGATGAAGGAGAGGTAGGAGTACAAAACAGGAAAATACACAAGCACATCCCGAACTCAACCCAGCACTATGAGGCAGCAACTTGGAGTGTGGTGGTTGAAAGAACATGGGAAAAGGCTATTGTGCTCGTATGGTTCCACTATTTACTAGTCAGGCAACAGATGATAAACTTTTTTGAGTCTCAGGTGCCTCATGTATAAAATGGTAATAATCATATCTGCTTTACATGCCCCACATATTGGTGAGGTGGCTCAGGGTTTGATTGGTGAAAAAAAGTACTGATGAAAGGATATGATTGAGTGAATAAGCAGCTACTGAAAGAGAGAGAACAAGTAGGTGACAGATGATTAGGGAGGGGAGCAACCTACTGAATAAGACTATTACAGTGATAGTTGTGGAAGAAAGTGACAATAACCTAACAGGGAAAAAATCATAAGCTAAAAAATTTCCAAGAGCTTGAAAAAGTAAAATTGGTCATGACACACACCCTGAAAGACATTTTATGGAAATTCAGAACCTACTTTCTTACAGATGGAACCAAAAATACTCCCAGCCACAAACCATAAGGGTAAAGAAAAAGTCAAAAGTTAGGTGTAATTATAGGTAGCAATGAACGATATTTCTCACATGGTTTCCAAATTGGGACCTAATTTCCCCCGTATTTCTAAGTAGGAGGCAAAGGTGAAATTATACACCACCTGTGCTACAAACTTGCACCTGTTACTCTTTGTCTCTAAAACTTATACACAGTTTTTCTTAGAATTTTGAGTCTTTACAATCCCCAAGGAAGAACTAAAAGAGGCTAACGATATCTATACTTTCTAAAAAAACATCAGACAACTGATTGCCTATAAATGTGGCTCTTAATTTTTCCACCTTATCCAGACTCTTTTTTTCCCCAAGAAACAAGATTTTGTGACTTTAATTTCCACATTAAGTGTAGAAAATATTTGTTGCTAAGACGTTACCAGAAATTCTTGGGCTTTGTTTTCCAGAGAAACTTACAGTACAATAGACAAAGAAGACTAATCCTGCACCACCATAGGTCTTCAGTCATTTAATCAGTGGCTCAGAAATGCAGACACAGTGCAGCATTTTTAGGATGACAAGGCAAGAATGTGGCTATTCAGCCTGAAAATAAAGCAGCTTTATCTCAAAAATGACCTGAATGTCATCACAGCCAAAGCACCCTACGATTCTAATTAGAGTGATGCCATTAAATGAAAAACTGCAGAAACCGTTGGTTGAAAGATCCCTACAGCAGCTGGTAGGAGAGGTTTGAGGATGTCCTATCTTTAAAAAATGTAATCTTTTTAAATTTTTCAGAACACCATACTTCAGGACACAACATATCACATTCCAACTAACACCTGAGGGCAAAATGTCTCAGAATGTCAACCAATCACCAGCCGCCTGGTGTATACAACAGCTAGGCTACCATTTCCTTTTTGTAAAGCAGAAAGTGAAGCCAATATGCATAACCAGAATGTAGTTCACTCTCCAACCCTGCTTTCTTCAGAGAAACTCCCATTAAATGCTCAATGACAATAAGATGCTGACATGCTGTAGAATCTCTCTTCCAAGAAGCTTAAAGCTCTTGCCTCAGATTATCCCACAAGCTTGTAGTGTGAGCAAGATGCTTGCATCAAGAGAGAGAGTCTTGGATTTTTACTACCTCGCTCACCTAAAATACGTGTTTCTTCCCGAGCCGCTTCCTATTCCCTCCATCCTTTTCTCTATCTTCCTTTCTGCTTCAACCCTCTCCAGCAACTGCTCCAGCAATTCTTCCCTCTCTCTCTTTTTTCTGCACCGTCTGTTTTCCCCCCTCTACTGGATCATTCCCATAAGGCTACAATTATGCTATTATTTCTCTAACAAAAAAAAAGTTTTAAGTCTCTCTCAATCTAACTTTTTCAGTCCAGCTACCATTTCTCTCCTTACTTTTACACCAAACATCCTTTAAAAAGTTGTCTACACTCATTGTCTCCAATTCCTCCTCCCATTCACTGTTGAGCCCACCACTGAAATCAATGATCTCCACATTGTGAAATCCACAGTTCAAGTCTCAGCCTCATCTTACCTGACCCACTGGCAGCCTTGCACACCACTGATCACTCCCTGCTCCTTAAAACACTTCCTTTACTTGGCTTCCAGGACACCAAACTTGCCTCATTTTTCTCTTACTATACTAGCTGCTCCTCCTCAGTCTCTTTTGCTGATTCCTCCTCATCTCCCTGAGCTCTATAAAGTCAGTGTGCCCAGGACTTAATCCTTGGACCTCTTCTCTTCTCTACTTACACTCACTCTCTAGGTGATCTCATTCAGTCTCATGACTTTACATACCACAACCTGATGACTCCTAAATTTACATCCATGTGAGACTTTTCCCCTGAACCCAGGCCACTATATCCAACTAACTACAGTCACGTGCCACCTAATGATGTTTCGGTCAATGACAGACCACATATATGGTGGTGGTCCCATAAGATTAGTACCATATGGCTTAGGTGTGTAGGAGGCTATACCATCTAGGTTTGTATAAGTACTGTAGAGGAGGAAGAAATTTTCCTCTACCCTTCTAGGTTCTTCTGGCTGGTCTAAGAATTAAATTGACATGAGACAGATTAATAAGAGAAAAACAAACAAAAATTTAATATGATGTTTACACAGGAGAAACCTAGGGAAACCAAGTAACTTGCCAAAATGGCCGAAGCTGTCACCTTAATTACCATCCTCAGCTAAAGACAAAAGATGTTGCAGTGGGGAGAGTCAGAGACTTCAAAGGGAAGGAAGGCAATTCACAAGTAGGTGAAAAGAAGCAAACCTTGGGAAAATAAGTGTTTGGCCACACAGAAACAGAACAACACAGACGGGAGCCCAACAAACAGGCTTTTCTAGGTTCCTCCCTATCTATCACCTAGTTCATGATATGCTAAGGTGAGAGCTCACTTCTTGAGACAGATTTTTTTATCTGAATTCTTTTAGGCAGTTAAGGGGGAGGTAACAAGAAAAACTTTCTGAATCTTTTATTTCTTAAAAATAATCAGCCTAAAATAATGCTTATGTTAAAGAGACACATTTTGAGGTGGCAAATTTTGTTCACCTCCAGTACAATCTATGATGTTCACACAATGACGAAATCGTCTAATGACGCATTTCTGAGAACATATCCCCATCATTAAGCAATGCATAAACATATTGACACCTCCACTTGAGCATTTAAAAGGCATCTCAAAAGTTATCATGTCCAAAATAGTGGATCCCCAAATCAAGATCCTCCTGCAGTCCTATCCATTATATATAATGGCAACTCCACTCTGCCAGCTCCTCAGACTAAAAACCTTGCTGCCATCTTTAACTTCTCTTTTTCTCACCCACTCTGTATCTGATCCATCAGCCAATCCTGATAGTTATCCACTCAAAATATATCCAGAACTCAATCTCCTCTCCCATCACTCTAGTTCCAGCCACCATTTATGCTGGCTGGTCTCCCTGCTTCTATTTGTGCCCCACTGTAATCTATTATTAACTCAGCAACCCAAGTAATTCTTTTAAACCATAAATCTAATCATCTCTCCTCTTCTCAGAACCCTACAATGGCTTTCCATCTCACTCCTTCCTATGACCTGCAAACCCTATGTGAGGTGCCTCTTTACTTCTCTGACATCATATCCTACTACAAGCCCCCTCATTTGCTCTCCTCCACCCCCAGCCATTCTGCCGTCCTGGTTATTTCTCCAACATGCTAGCCATTCTCCTACATCAGGGCCACTGCCCTTATGACTCCCTCTGTCTGAAATCCTCGTCCCTCAGATATCCCCATAGCTAGTTCCCTCATGTCCAACATCAGATCTTTACTCCAAAGTCACCTTCTCAGTGAGGTCCTCCCTGACCACTCCATCTACAATTTCAACCCTGCCTCCTCACACTTCCTCTTCCATTCTATGCTCTGTTTTTTTCTCCTTAGCACTGATCACTGTCTAACATATTACATATTTTACTTATTATTTACCTTTTTATTGTCTCCCTGGAATCTAAGTTCCATGTGGGCAGGGAGTTTTGCCTATTTGGCGCCCTACAGTACCATGAGCCCTTCGTACAAATCCTGACATGTAAGTATTCACCAAATATTTGTTGAATAAATGAATATGTCATCTGCTTAATTTACTCATGAATCATAAAGGAAAAGCACAGAGTAGAAATTGTTACCCCACTGGAAAAAGTCATCCTCTTCTCTGATACCATATCCTAGGAACTCACCTGCACCTAAGTACTCTCAGCTCAGGTATAACCTCGACTTTATGTGTCCACAGCTGTCAAGTCAAGAACCTTAGCCAAGGAGCTTTGTGCTGTCTTCTGTAAGTTTCCACCACCCTCCAAGCCCACCCAGAGATCTTTGTGTTTAGGGCCTCTACCTTTCCCGGCTCTTCTCTGATGCTGTATCCAAGCCTACCCCAGTCTCTTAAAAATCAGTGTTCAGACTACAAGAAGAATTTTTGTTAAT
This sequence comes from Diceros bicornis minor, assembly GCF_020826845.1. Classification (NCBI taxonomy): domain Eukaryota; kingdom Metazoa; phylum Chordata; class Mammalia; order Perissodactyla; family Rhinocerotidae; genus Diceros; species Diceros bicornis. Next base: position 88,413,387 of record NC_080742.1, on the reverse strand, counting down.
TAAAAAGACAACCAAGAATAACTACAATCAAGTAGTGTTTGAGGCCAGCAGAATTAATTCTGTATTTCTCCATCTGGGAATTCTTCCATAAAACAAACTGAATTTGTTTTGAATTCAGCTATAACAGTGGTCACAAGACCTCCTGGAATATACGCTCAGCATGTTAAAGTCTTTATTATAGGACTCATCACCTTGAGAGAGTCCATTTCTTTCTTCTAAATAATAAGCATCTCAATACAGGGATATCATCGTTGTTGTTCCTAAATGCACCTCACTACCTGGAGACGATCTATCTTCCGTGGAGAAGCCATTATGGTCTTTGATGCATCTCCCTTTTTAGCAGCTTATTGATCTACAAGCGCCCAGCCAGCTACCACACCACTACGGATATGTGTAATAAAAGCTGATACAGGCATGCTGCTGGCATAGGAGCATAAAAGTCCTTCTTTGAAATGTTAACAACTCTGCTGACACAAAGAGATGAAATGCCACCTTCTAGTTTGAAATAAACCTCTGAGTTCCTATAGGTCTTAAAATAAACATGTATAACAAGAGACTGTTTGCTAGGGTAAGGGTTACCCACCATTTTATAAGACTCATATTACTGTAGAGCACATCAATACTTTTTATGATTATTTTTTACAATTAATCCAGCTCTTCAAAACACAAGTTTAGCTGGGATTCCTACCCAGTGGTTACTACCATCTTAATTTTGATCTGTAGCACTTTATACGACTTGGGCAGAAGGTGCTGGAGATCAGTTTTCTACCTTAAACCCAGCATATACTTAACTAAAATAAATCCAGGAGTTATAGTGGTCACAGAAAATGTTTCCTTGATATGAATCATTTATTCAACCTAGTTTAGAGAGCCAAGAAATGCAGCTGCATTTATATTTATCTGCTGAAAGCAAAAGAATTACGCTATTTATCCAAATGATATAGCATTGGGCTCTGCCCTTAGCAGATCATACGGCTAAAGAAGTCCTTAATACCTTCACCATGAGATGACCCAGCCTGAACAACACTCACTGTCATTTTGGAAGAGAACCCACTTCTCTGTGAGACCTTGAGGAGTGAATATCTCTCTCATCCATTGCGAACTGGGGCTTAATGGTCTTCACAAGCAAAGATGTGTTGGTTGGCCATGATGTCTTTCTAGCCCCAAAACCCTCTGTAGGGGATGGATGCTTCCTGTGAGCAATTTTGTTCACCAACCACAATGGAGCCAGATGTTCCAAAGAATTGGAGACAGATCCTCACCATGTTTTCCCAGTATCATTGACCCACTTCTGTTGAAAGTTATGAAAAGTGAACAAAGGTATGAACCAGAGAGGAGGCAGTTACAGAAGACACAGTCTGTGTTTCCTGGTCATTATCTGACGAAAATCACTATGAGAGGAGATCTGTAGAAGTTGCCCTGAATAAACAGCTGAGAAGGAGGTTTCATTGAGATAGCCTGAAGACATTCTTCATGATAAATATTGAGAAACTTGGAAACAGATCCTGAGGAAATGGTCAGATATGGCAGACCCAGAGGTAAATTTGGAAATTCTTATATCCATGATAGGAATAAGAAATGGAGGTAGTCTTCTCTTTATCCAATATGCTATGGGTGGGAGGACCAGCCTAGGGAAGGCATAAAAAGGAGAGAAAGTGGGCAAGATCATAATGAAGAGGTCTAATCCAGGAAAAATGGAATACACCCACTTGAAATTCTCCTCTTGTGAATCAGAAATATGGGTGCTTTAAGAAAATACAAATTGTAACAAAAGAAATAAATTGAAGTTTATCATATGCTTTACAGAACAACTCACACCAGGTTTCCTTTTAATAGTGAGTCTCCCTAGTCCAGTGAAATTATGGCTCTTTTTAAAATAAGATTTCCAGATTGACTGCATTAATGAGATAAACCTTCATTCATTCAACAAATATGTATTAAATACCTATTATGGCCCATGCATGGTGCAAAAAAACTGCAGGTAAAAAGATGAATAAGAAATAGTTCGGGCCGGCCCCGTGGCTTAGTGGTTAAGTGCGCACACTCCGCTGCTGGCGGCCCGGGTTCGGATCCCAGGCGCGCACTGACGCACTGCTTCTCCGGCCATGCTGAGGCCGCATCCCACATACAGCAACTAGAAGGATGTGCAACTGTGACATGCAACTATCTACTGGGGCTTTGGGGGAAAAATAAATAAATAAATAAAATAAAATAAAATAAAAAGAAATAGTTCAAAAATAGTCTCAGAAAGGAGGGAAATATAGGGGGAAATAAAATGTCGCTTGTGCTGGGAAAGGAGGACTGTGGTATGTGACAGAGGGCTAAGGGGGTAGAAAGCAATTCTGCCTGGGGGAGGGGGTGAGAGACCACCAAGCAAGACTAGGAGGAGGGGCCGGAAGCTGATTCCTAAGGGAGAAGCAGGTGTTGGCCAAGCAGACTCAGGGGTGGGGGCGAGGAGGGACAAGGACTTCCAGGCAAAGGAAGAAGCTGCATGATGAGCAAAGGCTCCCAAGGCATAAAACAGCTTAACCTGTTTGGGGACCCAGCAGTCCTTCACCAGGGCTGGAGGAGAGTGTGCTGATGGAGAAAAGAATGAAGAAAAGTATGGAAAAGGATGAGATGGACAGATGTCGTCCAACCTGTGGGGCTTTATGTGCCAAGGTGAAGACTGGGACCTTATCCTGACTGATAGGCTGTGGGGAACCACTGAAGGACTTTGAGCAAAGTGATAACATGATTAGATTTACATTTAAGAAAAATCACTCTGAATAGAAAGCATTGGCAAGAGATGAGATGAGAGAACAGGGAAATTAAATGGAGAATGCCAGCAAGAGTGCAGGTGATGAGGACCTACTGGCAGCATGGGGACTAGGATGGGGAGATGAGCATCGAAGTGTCAGAGTAGAAGTGACTTGTTCCCTGCTTCCATGAGTAGGGCAGGAGAGAAGAGAACGTTAAGGATGACTCGCAAGTTTCTGGTTTGGGCAAGTAGAGAGGCAGTAATGTCACTCCCCAAGATGGAGGAAAACAAATGAGAAATGACTCGGGCTGGGGGTGAGGAGGAGAAAATAGATTCTTAGGGACACATGGAACATCCAAGTAGAGACATCCAATAGGCGAGACTGGATGGAAAGTCTGAGCAAGATTCCCAGTGCAACAAGTCGTGAGCACCAAGGGGTGGAAATGGCCACAGATGTGAATGAGATTGCTCAAAGAAAGTGTGAACGTGAGAAAAAGAAGTGGAATCCTGGAGAACACCCACACAGGCTGAGAAAGAAGAGCCAGCAAAGGAGAGGGAACAAGAACCGAGATAGAAGCAGATCCAGGATGCCTCGAAAGCCAGGAGAGTTTTCAAAGAGGAGCAGTCCCAGGATGGGGTTGGAGGAAGAAACCTGGAGGCAGGGGCCTGTAAGTGCACTGATGGTGAAGGTAAGGGAGAGAAGAAAGCCAGGCAAGAAGGCCGCACCTGAAAAGAGCCAAGCACTATTACCTTCTGTTTTCTTTGTGTGAACACATTCAAGGAGGAGGGAGGGAGAGAGAGAGGCTGGAGAGACAGAGGCCAGCCTTTCCCAAAGTGGAAGGTCATTCACCTAAGAAAGTGCAGAAGTACAACATGTGTCCTCCTCCTTGCAGAGCGTAATGAATAAAGTAGCTCATCCACCCAGGACCTTTCTATGCAGGACCTGTATCTGGGCATCTCTTCAGCCCTCTGGTTACTGAAACATGAGCATGGAAGTTATTCTGCTTCAACATCCCTGAAATCCTTTAGGATTTTCATGATCCCTAGCAACTTCAGGCCCAGCCTTGGTTTTTTAAAGCATTATCCAGTGAAAATGGAACCCTTGTAATAATTCCAATGGGACTTTTCTGTTCTAGCTATAGTTTGAATAAATACAGTGGAACATATGATTATCATAACAGGGGGGCTCTTGGCTGAAGTCACCCTCATCATTTTAAGAATAAAGAATCTATACCTTATTCATCTATAATAAAACTACTTAAAGTTTTACGGACTAACATTCTCCATTCAGTTTCAAAAGTGTTATGAAGACTGCTGAAGAAGTAAAGTACCATTCTGATTTCTTCTTATTAATTCTTAGCTTTTCCTTTCCTAGTTCACACTGAATTCTTCCCTTGGGGTTCAAACGCCTTCCCAGACGTTTGCGCTCAGTCTCCGGTTGTCGCACACTCCCTCTGTCTCTGCGCCTTACCTATTTCAAGTTCGATGTCTGATTAAGTTCATTGAAGGAATGGCATCAGTTTAACTTTCTGCTCCTTGGAACTCTTGGGATTTCTCCACAAGCATCAGGAAATTTATAAACGGGGGAGTGACTTGTACCTTAGTCTCTCTCTCAGAAATAAATCATTTTAAAGCCCTGACTTCCTCTTCTTACATCACATCAGAAGGAAATAAAATATAATTTTATTCTTTCTAAACCCTTTCCCATGAGCTACTTTCAGCGAAAACTGTTGGCTAAGAGTTCCCTGATTTTCCTCTTCCCAAAATGCCTCTTGCTACTATTTGAAAAGTCAGTCATAGGTTGACTCAAAGACAAAGTTTTCCAAGAATTTTCCTTAAAGAACTTGCCTCCTGTAGACTGAACAGTAGAGTCTGAATAAAATTTTAACTTTTTTGTCTGAATTGTAACAACTTTCCAAATAGCTTGAGCGTGCATGCATGTGTGTGTCCAATTTTCTTCAGATCATGTTTGATTTTCAAGAAATAAAGTATCACAGAGGCTTTTAAAGCACCTTCCCAATTCCATTTCTTTCCCTGTCTTGAATAAGGGAAACCATCCTTCATTTTGTGTTTATCAGTCCCATGCCTATTTTTATAAATACAATGAAATGTTTCTGTAAATAATATCGAATGTTATTTGATCTATTTTTGAGCTTCCTATAAATGGCATCATACTCTACATTTCATTCTGCACACCCTCCTTTTTTCACTCAAATTTTATGTTTGTCCACTTGGAAACAAGTAGATCTAGTTTTTAAATATATACCTCATTTTGCATTTTCCTGTTAATGGACACGTAAGATTTTCCTTCTTGTTTATTTATTTATTTTGCTATTACAAACAGTGGTGCCCTGGTCATTCTTGGATGTGTTTCATGTACTCATGAGTAGATAGCCAGGAGAAGAAGTGCCAGGCTGCAAGGTACGTGTGTCTTCAGCCTCATGAGTTAGTATGCAGCTGTCCTCCAGCGTTGTGTCAGTTGACATACAGCAAGCACGTGAGCGCAGAACTTCTGTAAGGTAAAAACAACCCTATCCCATCCAAGTCTGCGAAACACTCCAGGGCTTTGGGGAATCGGAGCTATATTTGCCTAAACAGAATACCTATTATAAAGATGAAGAGAAATTCAGGGCAAAACTGGAATGAGCGATGCTCTAGAGCAAATCAAGCGTCCAACAGGGTGAGGTTCAGAATAGAGAACAGCAGGGCATTTTAAAAAGCAGGAAATGAGATAAATTTATGAAGATGACCTAATATAAAGTAAATTGCCTTTTCTTGGCAAAATACTTTGACGCCAAGAAAAAAATCAATTGAAATAATTCAGATACTGCAGTCTCCCATAAAAGCAGCACATTTATCAAACCTCTTTGAACACCAATAGCAGCTTCCACTCAGAATAAACATCACCTGTAGAAGATTCCTAGTGACTCCTGGAATGAGCCTTTCAACATCATCTCTGTGTATACAAATTTACAAAAAAATTAACCTTTTTTGTCCTGGAATCATCTGTTCGTTGCCTGACTTATAGTTATGCTTGCTATGATGTTGAAATATTGCTAAATAGAATATCTCTGAAATGATTTGTAAAAATTTGGGAGCAATGGCTGGCTCTTGGGAGAGGGACTGGGAGTCTGGGAGACAACAGTGGGTAGAAGGCAGAACAGACAAGCATTACCTCGTCAAAATTAATCAGTAATTTTTAAATGAGGTAAGACTTCACCTTATCAATCCACAGACCACCTCTCTAAGAACACCCCCTTTTCTGCAAAGCTGCCCCTGGCTGCTCCAAAATGCAAGAATCATCCAGGCCCCCAGCACATAAATCTCTTGTAGAACCAAGCTTGGGGCTTGCATTTGTTAGTCTTCTTGTTTACTTCCTCCTTTTTTTGCTCCTTGAGGACGGAAACTACGGATTTCCCTCAGGATCCCCCATCCCAAGTAATGTCCCTGACATACTTGGTGCTCAAAAGACATTTGTACAATAAACACAGCGAAGCGTTCTTCACCATACAGTGATTTTCAAATGACCCAAGGAATATATTCATTACTTTTACTTGTTTTATATATTGGTGCTCTTTAAAAGTTTTGTTTAGAAAAAAAAAGATATAATGTTCAAAAATGTTTAAATGTAAGCCCTATGAGGACAGGAATTTGGTCTGTTTCATTAACTTCTGTATTCCAAGCATACCTGGGCCTGGCTCATAGCAGCTGCTCAATAAGTGTGTTGAATGAAGGAAGATCCTCAGCTATGAAGTATTCTACACACTGACCAGTAATCCAGTTCCTTTCTCTATTACGTTTTTAAATTTCTTTTAATTAATTAATTAATTTTAATTGAGGGAAAACATACATAACATAAAATTTAGCACTTTAACCATTTTCGAGTGTACAGTTCCATGGCATTAAGTACATCAACATTGTTGTGCAACCATCACCACCTTTCTCCATTAAGATTTTAAATTTTTAACCCCAGTCTGCAACATGGCATTTCAAATTATTGGAAAGAGAAAAGGTGAATTTTTATTACACAATTGTAGATTGGTGTGAAATTAGCTGCTCTGTTTCCCACCTCTTCCTTTTACAAACTGGCGCCGGCAGATGATCCCTTTAGAAACATCTCTCTCTGTCGCGCAGTTTGCTCTCTTTCCCTCTCCTTCCTTCCCCTGCTCCCCCTTCCCTCTCTTTTCACATTCTCTCAACCATTTACCTATTATTTACTCTCTATCACCTAAGTTTAACTTTCTCATCAAATGTTAGAGCATGGAAGAGTTCGAAGTTTATATAATCCAAATCCACTATTTTACACATGATAAAACAAAGTCCTTTTAAAAAATGTGGGCATTCTCTCAAAAACAGCAGACATCCTATCAAGACATTAGAATAAATTTCCTGTCTACTCATCCATCAAGTCACGAACTCCATCCCCCCCCCCCCGTGGATTGTTTGGGGTAAGTCGTTATGGAAGTATCTGCATCTGAATAAACATTTGTGACTCTACTGTCTAATACTAGATGTCCACGTGCGTGCATGCATGTGAAGGGTCATTTAGGATTCTGCCTGAAGACCTAAGATTACCTACTAACAGCAGAGAGGGAGAAAATATTCTTAACTGACAATCCCAAGTGGAATATACAGAATCGATCCTCTAATTGATCCTTACCGACCCTACAGTAAAGGAATAAATAAATTGACCTTCTGGAACAGAAATAAGGCTCTTGACTTTGTTGACTCAATTAAAACAACTCACCCCTGAGTTTCCTGACCAGCTGATTCCTGATCCGGTTGATAGAGACATAATTTCCTAAGGAGGAGCCTGATCCAACCACATGTGACAATAAACTTGGGAAACCCTGAGCTACCACGTAAGCTCCCTCACGACAAGAACCACCTCGTGCCTCTTTGTTTTCGCCCACACCTAGGAGAAGGCTCAGCACACAGCAGGGCACTCAAAACACATCTCTTTACGCGCCCCCCTCTTCTCACCCATGCATTTGCCCACAGATACAGACTCACAGGGCTCCTTCCCTAAATGTCAGCTCTCACTGGTTAGTTGTATTTCAGCACGACTGGGGAGGAGGGGGGTGACTAAGAGTGCGTTTCCCTGTACATATGGGCATCCATATAACGTGTATACACGGGCACCCATGCCATATACAAAAACCACAGGTGTTTGTATGTGTTCCCTGTGAGCAGGTAAAGCTTCCCTATATTATAAAACCAAAACCAACAGAAGTATTTAATTTGGGGCTTACTTGCCCATCTTCCCCTTTGTGTTTCCTAAAGGCAAAGACACTTCATGGCATTCACTGCCTCTCATTGTATTACATATTGATTAGTTCATTGGATACTATTTTTATTCCATATGTATGTACTTATTTATTGTCTGTCTCTACCCCCCGGAATGTAAGCTTCTCCATGATGGCCAGCCCCTAGGCCCTCAACAAATATTGGTGGAATGAATGAGCGTGTCCTTCATGTCTATAAGCTCAGCACTCACCATGGTGAACAAAATAATTACTCAAAAATCATATGACAAAATGTGTATGAGCTTCTGTCAGCGGGTCTCAAAGCAAGGTGTGTGAATCGCCTTCGAATGATCTTCCTCCTCTGGGCCGAGCTGAAGTCCTGGAGCAGGTCTCACCTTGGCGAGATTCTAAAATTACTTCCTATTTCTTTCTCAATCTGGAGAATCAACATACCAGGCTCTTCTCCACCCCGCCCCGGCCCCAGCAGACTCTGTGGTGACAGGAGAGTGCAGTGAGTGAGTCCCCAAACCTGGAGCCAGAATTCAAATCCTGACACTTTTATTTCCTTATCATGAGACTCGGCAAGTTAACTGACTTTATGTACCTCAGTTTCCTCAATGGTAGAATAAGGATTAAAAAATAATAATAATACCCACCTCAGAGCATTATTATGAAGAATAAGTTAGCTAATATACCTAAAACTCTTTGAAGCGTACCTGGCATTAAATTTGGCAATTATTATTAATCTTTCCCACCCAGTCAAATTTGCAAGTTATTTTTAATGGAATCAGGAGAGGGAAAGGAGAGAAGAGAGAAGCATGTGAGAATTCTGTGAGTCAAAGACGGAAAATTTATAGATTTATCATAATTGACCATGAACTAAAAACCTTCTTTCCAAAACATTCAAGTAGCAAAGTTTCTTCAACTATAGAATAATATGCTTAAATTTAAGCCCAAGTTATCATGTTTAATTATCCTCATCTGAAACAAAGTATGTGCTAGTTCCTTTTAGAGGCTATAGGTTCCATGTAGCACAGTCCAATAGAACTTTCTGTGATGATAGGAATGTTCTCTAATCTGTACTGTCCAATATGATAGTCACTAGCCACATATGGCTATTGAGCATTTGTAATGTGGCCAATGAAACTAAGGAAATAAATCTTGTTTATTTAATTCTGGTTATTTCAAATTTAAATAGCTGTACTGTGGCTAGTGGCTACCCTATTGCGCAGCATAGCTACCTGGGATTTGAGTACACAAGCTCCTTGACTGGGCCCCCGCGTGCTCTCCAGCTCCTGTTCTGCTCCTCTCCCTCACCCCAGAAATCAACCCTCACCAGGCCACACTGCTATTGCACACCTCCACGGCTGTGCATATGCTGGCCTCTTCGCTGGAATGCCCTTCGTCCCCAGCCACCTGCAAACTGCATGAAAATCTTGTTCAGATTTCATTTCCTCAGGGCAACTTTCCCTAACCCCCTCCCGCCTCACCTCACCCCACTGCCAACACAATCCATCATTGCCTCCTCTGGGTTTCTCTGCATCTGTTTCTGTTGCTCTCATGAGCCCATAATTGTCTTTTATTCTCTGTGACACTAACAGAGTATGGGAATTTTAAGGACCCGGTCTTATTCATCCCTTCATTCTAGTGATGTGTGCCCATCACATAACACATGTGTAATAAATACTTGCCGAGTACATTATTAACCTGTGATTATGTGCAATGTTTTATTAAAATAAGCTTCAGAACACTGACAACCACTCCACGATTATGGAACCTATATACATCAAATTCTATTATAAGGCCCATTTTTAAATAATAAAAAAGTTCTTAGAGTTTCAGTTGAAGGTCTACTTATTTCAAGCCATATCAAAATAACATTTCAGTACAAACCAAAGGATATAAATGTTCCCTGGGACAAAATCCTACCTGTAGCTGCTCCTCCTAAAGGTCTGGAAGTCTCTTGGATTTCAGAAACTGATCCTGTCATTGATCTGTCCCCAGTGCTTCCAGTGACTTACTAGGGAGACATGGACGAGATTGAAAAGCAAGAAGACCAGAGGACCTGATTATGGACACAGTCATATGGGAATTCAAGGGTAATCAATCCTTGCTACACCTTCTACCCAATCCTACCTCCAAGAAGTAAATAATTAAAATCTTATGTAATGTGAAGGGGGTGATATGTGTCTGTTCAGTGACATATCCAAAAAAAGCATTGTTTCCCTTATTCCTTAGTAAAGCTTTTGCTCAAGAAATCTTCCTTGTTTAATTACGTAGCATCTGTTGCAATATTAACCTGCCCTGAGAGCCACACTGGTTCATCCTTTTTTACCACAGTTTTCGGACTAATCATTTATTTGGATTCCCACACAAGTGTTCCTACAATGAGAATAAGCTCTTGATGGATACATTTCTGTGAATCTAATTTGTAGGAGATACTTCCCAAATACCAAGCATCTGGTGGATGTATTTTACAAATGATTTTCTTTCCTACAGGAACTTACAGTTTAAGAAGACAAACAAATGAATACACAGTGACCAGAAATGCATATTTGTGGGTACAGTCACGGCAGCAGGGCACTGAAGAAATGGATTTCAGAAAGGACGTAAATCCAAAGGACTTTATCTTCAAATCAAATATAGATTTGACTTTTTTTTCTTATTAATTAAGCAGTTTGTTGTATTTTAAAATGCACAAACAGCACTTTCTAACGTAATGAACATTGATTTAACAAATGATTGAGTTCTTTGGAGCTCTATGATCATTTAGATAAATCTCTAATTTTCCCATAATATTGACAGATGTTAAACAGTCTTTTCTCTGGTTTCCCTTCCCTTTGCCCAACACATATCTCCCAGAATTTTAATCTAAGATGTTTCAAAAACAGACAAAGGCCTAAGAGATCTTTTGAGATGGCTAATGAATACTGTGAGATAAATATCTTTCCCTAAGATGCCCTAAATTTAAATATATGGATATCAATTTCTTTTTTTAACTTCCTTCTAAAATCTGCCCATCTAGGAAGAACATTGATTAAGTCTAGAAATTACGTTCTATATGTTATTGGAACTGCTTGTGAATTCTACTAACATAAGATGCACTTATTTTCAAAATGTGTCTAGAAGCTTAGAAAAGGAAGATATAGCTTTCAAAGATTATGTTTTGAGGTTAAAAATGAAGATAGTGACCTTAAGTCGCTCAAGATTTGTTAAGGCTGGCATGCCATCTATCTCAATAATACCTAACAAGAATGTCAAATGGACAGAAACGGCTGTGGTAAGCGGGTGCTTGCAGCTGACAGTGATTGCTGTATTTTGGGTGATGGGGAACAGCATTTCCATTAGTTCAAGTGAAATACAATGCCCTGCCAACTCTAGGTATCAGTGTATTCAATCCCCCTGCTGTGCCGTGTCCATTTTCTGTTGCTGCAATTAAAAATTAGTCGATACAAAGTCAAAATGTTGTACATTCTTCCCCTATCCCTTTCCCTGTCACTGTGTTTCCAGCTTCACCGGAAGAACATGTCACTATGGTAACCAATCCTCTGGTGCACAGACCAAGACAACCTTTCTAGCCAGATTGCCAAGCAGAGCAACAAGGAATCAAAGCTGTCAATGGAGACACCAGAAGCCATGAATTCCATCTCCCCTTTTCTAAGTGTGGTTAACCAATACCAGACAGAAGGATACCTGTCTTGTTCCAGGAGACATTCAAGGAAGGAAATTCAAGAATGTCTTTCAGCAAGTCTGAAAGTCAAATCTTTCAGTGTTTATCAGTCATTATTAACATGAATTCTTCCTCAAATTTTGACTAACTTCCTACCATTCCAATTTCAATGGAAGCAGAAAATGACAGATAAAATAACACTTTATGAATCTGAGAATCTAAAAACTGTTATAAAGTCACCCTTTGTCAAAAACTATTCTGCTTCCTCATTTTCCTACTTGTAAATCCAAACTCAAGTTGCTCTCTTCTGGAATTCTCTAATATCCTGTACATCTTTACAAAGTTGTAAAGCTCCAGTGGGTCATCGTGCTCTAAAAAGAGCCTAGCTGTGAAGCAGATGTGATGTTTGTAATATTAACACACTCATAACAAAATCAGCTAAAATCCCTAGTCATTCTACAGAAGCTACAAAACAAACATTAAGATGGATTCTCTTTCTGGAGCTACCTCACCTAAATCTGAATGGCCACCTAGACCATACCCAATACTTGTCATTCTTAAACAATTGACTTTTCTTCAAATTAACAATTTTTTCTGATCAATTTCAATATTTTTATAAATCAAAGAACATCAGTTCTCATAAATAATATTTTTAAACAGCAGCAAACCTGCATTATAATATTGAGACATTAAGAACTGTTTTATATCTTGGTCTCAAAGACTTCGCAGATAATAACATCATTTTCACCTTGGCCTCACCATTTAATAGTTGAAGAGAATGAATGACAAGTTGTGGGGGGGCGGGGGTGGAGTGGAAACAAGACTCATAAAATTGCACCACATCTTCCAGGATGCAGCTACCATAGAAGAGAACATATTGCCTTCTTCAGAGCAATATTAATACACATCCAAACAATATTTTACTGGGTTAATGGAACAGGATGGTCCCCAAAGTATAAATCATGCAAGATTAACAAATTGCATCAGGGCCGGCCCTGTGGCTTAGCGGTTAAGCGCACGCGCTCCGCTGCTGGCGGCCGGGTTCGGATCCGGTGCGCACCCACCGTACCGCTTCTCCAGCCATGCTGAGGCCGCGTCCCACATACAGCAACTAGAAGGATGTGCAACTATGACATACAACTATCTACTGGGGCTTTGGGGGGAAAATAAATAAATAAATAAAATTTTTAAAAAATTGCATCAGGTGAGCAGACTTTTAAAAATGTATGTGATCATACTAAAGTATTGAACAAATTTTTATCATTAGCAAATGCAGTTTGTTTTCTGTTTTGGTATACTTTGGGTATTTTTTATACAAATCTTCTGAAAATAGTATTTTTTTTTCTCTGAAGCGCCCACTTCAGCGTTACTTGAAGAATTACTTTTTTTGTGCTTACTAGACCTTGCTAATAATATTCAATGCACACAAGTCACTTTTGTCAACCACTTTCCCAAAAGGAGAAATCAAGAATTGTGGCATGCTGCTCCTGTTGATCAATAGGGCAAGGGCTGTGATTTATTGATGTTTATATGACCAATGCCAGCACCTGCCTGGTATAGTATAGACCTTAGCAAACGTTTCCGGCATGAACAAGGCCTTCTCTGTGAGATGTTTCCCTCAATTTCCCTTGATGAAATCAGTTCAACATCTAAAACAGATTAAAACTGGGAGTCTGTCTACCCTGCCACATCACTCTTAAAGGGCTCCCTCTGCTAACACCACAACGTTAATAGATTCTCTTCCTTTTCAGAGACGGATGAAGCATTATCCTGGATAAAAACCCTGGACCATGACAAGAATCCCATCAGACAAACGCAAGACCATAGGCCAGGTAGAGAGAGGTAAGCCTCCATTATCAGCTAATAGGAGGCAAGTTCTGGCCACTCCAAGGCTCAGCCGGGCCTGGATAACCTGACCCCCCAGAACCAGGAGACCTAATAGGCCGGCCAGCGGAGGGAGGAGAGGGCCGCCGGGCCTAGGGGCGCCGGGCTCTGCGCAGCGCCACGCCTCGCGCTTACCTTTCCGAATGAGGGCGGCGATCTCGGGGTCGAAGCCCTGCCGGTGGCACTTCCTCCAGAGACCCATGTTGGTGGAGTTGTACTGCCGGCTGCACTCGTCAGCGGGGCTCATGGCGAAGAGCTGCCGGCGATTCCGGGCCCGGAGGAGTTTGCCCTCCCAGCGGTCCAGGCGCGAGCGGCTCGCCCGGAGCGGCAAGTTGTTGTTGTTGTTGTAAATGAAGCCAGGGTCGACCCGGCGGGTGTTGAAGGCCTTGCACCTGTCCCTGTGCTTCCTGGCGTCCGTCTCGTACCAGTGGTCCGAGCAGATGGCCACCGCCAGCATGCCGAGGGCGCAGAGCGCTAGCGAGAGGCCCGTGTAGAGCAGTAACCTTCCGGCAGCCATGCCTCCGCTTCGCGGCTACACCATGGGCATGATCCGCCGCAGCCTCGCCTTCCCTCCGCGCGCCCGGAACAAAGCGGCGGGCGGCCGAGCCAAGGGGGGCGGGGGGACAGGAGGGGCACTCGCGCGGCGGCGCCCCCTCGGCCCCCGTCTGCCGGTGCGCGGCCCAGGGACTGCAGGGATGGGGGCAGGCAGCTAAAAAGTTCTGATCCGGAGAGGCGCCGGCGGGGTCCTGGGCATCCTCCGGGGCAGGTGCAGCCTCAGGCGGCGGCGAGCCAAGCCCGGCCGCCTCCCGCCCCCTCCCTGCCCCGCAGGAAGCAACTGCTCCGAACCGGCCGCGTCGGCACGCAGCCCGGCTTCGGGCGCCGCCGCCCTCGGGCCGGAAACTACACACCGAGCGCCCTTGGCTGCGGCGGGGCTGCTGGGCTGTCTTTGTGCGGGTGGCGGCGGCACCCACGCCTCGGGCTTTCTTGGGTGGGGGGTGGGGGCTATCAGGAGAAGCTGCTGGACCACAGGTTGAACTGAAACACCCGCGATGCGGCCGGCCAGCGAAGGAAACCTCCAGGTGCCAGGGCCGGCTGCCCTGAGTCCCGCCCGGGTCTCCCTCTCAGCGACTCTCCCCCCGGTCTGCAAGCGAAGCAATGTTCTTCCTTTCTGGATCGAGTCTTTTAAAAATCTCCGTCCTCCGGTCACCAGCAGGTCCCTTGTTCCGTCTGGCCAGCGCGCTGAGCTCAGAGGCGGGCTCCCCGTGGGCGCACGGTCTCAGCCGACGTTTCCCCGCGAGCTCCCGGGTCGTCTGCCTCTGGCCTCGCCATTCAGGCGGCCCCTCGGTTCGACGGCGCGGTCACCCGGACGGCGTTACCGGACGAGACTTTGTCCGGGGTTTGCGGCGACTGGGCGGCAGCTGGCGGGCGCGAGGGGCGGGCTGCGCCGGGAAGGGCGCACCCGGCAGGGCGCACAGCGCGGGGCGCGCGGAGCTCGGCGCACGGCGCCTTCAACACCATGGACAGGTCGCACGATCGCGGCGCACAGCCCGCTCGGCAGCCAGCCCCCGGGGCATCATGCCGCTCTCCCCAGCTCGGTCTTCTTCCTGAAGTGTCCACCTGGCCGCCTCCAGACCCGCCTCTCCCGCGACGCCTCCGCCTCACTTCATCTGGCTCCCGGGTAGCATCGGGAACGTGCTGTCCAGGTGCAAAGAAAATGCTGCAGGCACCGAAGAAAACAGCGGCTCCGGCCCTTCAAAACAATCCGCCCCCTTCTCCCGCCACCTGAGCTTCAGCACTCTGGCACCCCGTCTGCTCTGCCCGACTGGAGTCAGCCGCTCTCAGATTGCACCATTTTCTTCGCAGCCCACCCAAGGGCTGAGATGCCGGTTCACTCGGCAGCGTGCTGAGATTCCTGTCCCGGCCTCAGCGTCCCACGATCAGGCTCCCGACGCGCGGTGGTCGCCGAGGTGAATGGGGCGAGGATGGGGGAGGGAGGCTGGGTCGCTCGGCTTCCCCTTCCTGCCTCCTCCTCTAGCCGCGGCGGCTCCGGGACCTCGCGGGCTCGGCCGGTGCTGGAGAGTGAGAACCCAGGCTGAGCCCGGGGAGCTCGGGAAATCGCATCGCCCGGGTGCGGGCGCTGGAGGAAGCCGCTGCCGCGCGCGCTCGCTCGGGCGCCGGGCGCTGCAGCCTTGGCTAAAACCCACAGACGAGAACACGGAGCGCGCAGCCAAAAGCTAGTGATGTCATCCGTGCAACGTGAGCCTCATCTCTTATTTTTCTAGCATCCTTAAAGATAAACTGCACCATTTCCCAGGCATGAAGTGTCTAAGCCTTATTCTTTGACCAGGCAAGTCAATGGTGTCTAGATAGGTATGTGCCCAACCACATCCATATTTATACACATATACATATATGTGGTATGTAGCATGTTTATATGCATTATTATAAATTTAGGAATGTTGCCTCCATCTTCTGTTTATCTCTTTTCACTAGTGGCAAATTCCCTCTAATAGACCACAGTTCTTTAAAGAAAAGACTGCTTATTGCGAAGGCGGCCTTCAGAGGGGTTGAGGAAGTTCCTTGCGTCCCCAGTTTGGGTCGCTGGTGTCTTGGATTGTATTTGATCTTTGTTTTCCCCAGAAAGCCACAGGCGTTACCTTGCTAGCTACAGGCGTTTCCACCCGGGGCTGAGCGCGTCCCCGGGGTTATCACTGCCAGCCCCAGTCCAGCCCACTCCCGCGCCAGACACCCGGACACACACCCACCTCCTCCGGCCGCCGCCTCCCTCCTCAGCAGGAAAAGAAAGAGGAAACGTGACTGACCCTTCCAAGACAAGAGGAAGAGAATTTCAATGGGGGTGGGGGTGCTTAATAGATACTTCGAAAACGTTCCGGGGCTCGCCCTTTGAGTAAGGCGGGGGGTGCGGTAAATGAAACCTCGGTGCGGGATTTGTCCTTATCTGAGTGGCGGCTGGATTCAGGCTCTGCGGGGCTCTGGGAGGTAGTGCGGAACCCCAGACCTTGAGCGGGTGGGCCCCAAGCAAGCCCAGCCGCCTCCCCTACCCCCGCACCGCTCACGTGAGACAGCGCCGCAAAGACTGGGAGCCTCCCTCCCATATTGAGACCCTGGGTTCTCACTCTAATGCTCACCCCTCCTTTTCACCCTCACTTCAAAGTCGAGGGGCCGCACTGCCGGGTAAAGAGATGCCCTGGGAAAAAAGAGAGTGTCCGGCACCCTGCCCTGCACAACGGGGCCTGTGAGCCAAAATGAGCGCACCTCCACCATATTCTTTTTTCCTCCTTACTGCATTTTGAAAACCGCGAACGAGGCGTTTCAGTGCCATCTAGTGGGGGAGGGGCGTGCCTCGCTTTTCGTCCCTGGATGCTGCAATGGGATTTGCTGAAGGGACAGCAGAGCCTAAGGATGTCCGCGCGGGTCTTGGGTGCCCGGCTGGTCGAGGGGCCGTAGGCATGTGCCTTTGCCAGATCCTAGTCCCGTGGGTTCCCTAGGACGATGAGGCGGAGCCCAGCGACTCTGGCCACAACGTCTTCTCACCTTTCTTTCTACCCTACTCTTACCAGTTCTCCCTCCCCTAAGCGTGAAAATACGGAAACAAGTGCAAACACTTGCACATGTCTTAAATTTCTGGAACTATTTTCTTCCAGAAAGTCCAGAGCACATTTAGGCTAACAGAATGCCTGCATTTGACAATAGGAAGGAGGCAGAAAGGTGAAATGACATCTACAAGGTCACCCAGGAAGTTGGGGCACAGCCGGCATTAAAGCCTCAGTCTCCTGATTCCCATATGTCCTCTCCCCTGAGAACCAGCTGAAAGAGGTGCCCCTGAGACAGCTGGAAGTCCAGGCAGTTGCCCATTGGCATTGTGTACCTGTTCATTTTGTCCTTATCTTTCCTCCATCTTCCATTATTCTACCCCTTTCCTGTTCTTGCTTTTTAACTTGTTCTCTCTCCTGGCCTTAGGCCTGCTTCCAAGGATGTGCCTTGCCCCTCCTCCTATGGCCCTCCTCAGTAGTCCTGTGATTAGTGCCCTGCTGGGGGAAGGGACCCAAATGGCACACTGTCCTCCTCTTTTCTGAACATCATTAAAATTCTATTTTGAAATATTTGTCCTTGCTGACATCCCAAAAAGCCTATGAAAGATGTTGATTGAGGTCTCCTTTGAAGTGCAATTTTCTTGGACAGCCCTATACCATTTTGGGATGATCCTGGTCTTTGGGGCTAAAAAGATGGTGGATTCGTCCTCTAGACTATATGACTACATGACTTTCTTTTCTTGAGTGAGTGATCTACATTTCTTCCCTCTGTCTTCTTCCATTTCCTTCCACCTTGTTAGCTACAGCAGCACTATCTCTGTATTTCCAACCTGTTCCTTCCCATTTGCAGCTGCACTGTCCTAGGATCATAAAATCTCAAAATCAGAAGGGACTTTAGAGTCAACCACGCAATGATGCATGAATCTCTCCTAGAACAGTCCCCCAAAAGTGATTGACGAGCTTCTGCTTGCACACTTGCAGTCATGGGGAAATCACTCTCTCCACAAGCATCCCGTTCCACTATTAGGTGGTGTAAGTGGTTAGACAGTTCTTCCTTATACTGAGACTTATCCTAGGTCCCTGTAATGCTACCCATGCCTTCAAGCAGCCCATGGATACCTGATTCCTCTTCCATATAATGGTCCTTCTCATACTTGACATCAGCCATCATGTTCTCCCTAAGTCTTCTTCTCTCTAGGCTAAATATCCCTTGTTCATTTCCTTCTTGCACTTGCTTCTCTTGGATTTCTCATACCTCATGATTGTTAGTGCTTCTTGTATGCAACCATGTTCCTTGATCTAACAGTCATGTCAACCAATGAAGAAGAAAACATGGTCAGTCATGTTTTTACATGACCCATGTAGAGTTCTAATGATCCTCACTTCCTCTTCTAGGAACTTATAAGTCATCCCTTTGAAATGCTATCCTAGGATCTTGCCCCAAAATGACATTAAGATCATTGATTTGCAGTTTGTGAAATCTACATTTTTGAAATTTGGAATTCCATTTGCTCATACACAACGTTTTAAGCAATGTTCATATTCTCCAAGCTTTTTTTAGGCAATGTTCATATTCTCCAAGATTTCTCTAAGGTCAACAACAGAGATTCAGAGATATCGTTAAAAGCTCTCCCAGTTTCCTGGGGTACAGTTCATCCAGAGCAGATAGATGCTTTCCTACAATTTCTTCACCCATTGTGAACTGTCTTCAGTCATCATCTTTGTTCTACACTAGATCCCAACTTCAGTCTGAAAATCACTCTCCTTGATGTTGTCAATTGGAAGCAAAATAAAAGTTGATGAGGTATGCTTTCTCTTTGCCATCTATCAATATTACATCATTTGCCCAGAGCAAAGCCCCCCTATATATTCTTACTCTTGTTTTCCTAATTAACTTTCCACAGTTTGGACATTATTTGAAACCCAAAAGTTATCTTCTACGTTAGCCCTCTTGACACAGACCCTCGAGTCTGTGACATGCTAGTATTTATGCTTGAATAGGTACCCTTCTCTCTAAATCTCAACTCGTCAGAGAGTCATGTTGGTTTGTTTAGCTACTTTCCTTCGTTTCTTCCTTATTAGGATCATTGTAGAAAAAGGCTATTTTCCTCTCACCCCTGGGTATCTAAGTCCTGTCCTTGATTTTATTTTCTTCTTCCTCCACCACCCAATCATATTAATCTTCTTAAACTCTACAGTTATCCTTTACTCGGAATTCTGCAGTAGTTTCACCTTGCCTGTACAATAAAGTTCAACCTCTTTACCCCGATACAAGGCCCCACAAAGGTTTCCCCACAAAAGGCTGAAACAAAGGTTTCAGCCTGTTTCCTAAAGCTGACCATTGTGCTTCCTTAGACACACCCTCTGTTCTAACCAGGCAGCCCTCTAAACATGTTTTGAAAAGCCCCACACTGGCATCATTCCTCTTGCCCATAAAATATTTAATGCTCTGCTTTTTAATGTTCTTACAATTACAGGTGCCTCATATCAATAGGTCAAGTAAATATCATTTGATCATCTTACTAGAAGCTGAAAAGGCAACCAATTAAACCCAACAAACATTCTTGATATTTAAAAGCTCTTCCTCAACTAGGAATGGTTTAAAATGAATAAGATCATCTCTTGCATAAAGAAATATTTCAAACTAGTAGGAATAACACAACAGAAAAAATAGGCAAAGATTATAAAAAGAAAATTTATTGAAAAGAAATTCAAATGGAAAATTAACATGTGAAAAAAAAACAACTTCACTAGTAATCAGGGAATATAATTTTTTTTAAATACTGCTCTTTACCCATCAGATGGGAAAAAATTTACATGTCTGTTAATGTCAAGTGTTGGCCAGGCAATAAGGGAACATGCTCTTAAGCACTGACGGTTGGAGCGTAAACTGAGACCACCACTCTGGAGGGCACTTTGGAGTATCAGAAAGATGAAAATTACATGTTTCTTATGACCCAGCAGATGGACCTCTAGGTATCTAGCCTGTAGAAACACTTGTGCAAAGGGCAAAGAGTATCTTTAGTTTGATACTAAACTAAAGGGCTTCTATGACAAAGTACAACAAACTAGCTGTCCTAAAACATCAGAAATTTATTGTCACATGGTTCTAGAGGCTAAAAGTCCAAAATCAAGGTGTTGGCATGACCGTGCTCCCTCTGAAACCTATAGGGGAGAATCCTTCCTTGCCTCTTGTAGTTTCCAGTGTCTGCTGGCAATCTTTAACATTCCATAGCTATAAGGAGCTAAGGAGGAATTGGAGGCTGTATCCAATCTCTGCCTCTGTCGTCACATGACCATCTTCTCTCACATCATCCTCTCTCTGTATCCATTTTTCTCTCTTCTTATAAGGACACCAGTCGTATTGGACTAGCAGTCCACCCTACTCCAGCATGACCTCATCTTAACTAATTACATCTACAATGACTATTTCTAAATAAGGTCATATTCTGAGGTCATGGGGATTAGAACTTCAACATAACTTTTAGGGGGATGCTATTCAGCCCATAACTCTACATTTCTCGTAAAAAAGAAGGGGACATAAAGGGCCACCTCCGTGGTCTAGTGGTTAAGTTTGGTATGCTCCGCTTGGGCAGCCTGGGTGTGGACCCACACCACTTGTCAGCCATGCTGTGGTTGTGACCCACATACGAAATAGAGGAAGATTGGCACAGATGTCAGCTCAGGGCTAATCTTCCTCAAGCAAAAAGAGGATGATTGGCAACAGACGTTAACTCACGGTGAATCTTCCTCACCAAAAAAAAAAAAAGGGCGGGGGGACGTAAGAAAATATACATGTATCTGCTTATTTGTGCAAAATGAAAGGATAGTGGAAGAACCGAGAAGCCAAGCAGGCAACAGGAAGCTGATAGCAGAAAGCCACTACCACCTCTAGGCTGAAGGCAGGCTTACCCCTAACAAAGAGCCCAGGGCAAGCATACAAACGGAGGCCCACATACCATATGTCTCAACTTTTAAAAGTTGTAAGTCAAATGACAAATTGTTACATAAAATTGTTCTGTGCTTCTACTTTACAAATACCTTTAAGATAAAAAATTTTTAAATATGTGTAAAGTTATGTTTTTTTGTATGAATAAAAGATGGCAAAATATGAAAGACAACCAAATTAATTATGATTGCTCATGTATTGATGGGTTGGTGATGTTTAGGAAAGTAATAAAGGCATTCATAATTCATAACTTACAATACATATTTCCTAAGACTTATTTTTCTTGACTTTTGTTTGACTCGTGACTTGTTTCAGAAAAATCATTAATTCTATTGTTATAATCAAGATTTTCACATAACTTTATATTCTACTGTGGTAATGCCAAATGTTTTGACAACTGTTTTTGATTCATCGTAGTCTTTAGATACATTTTCTTTTTACTACCTTCAATTTGGAGGAACTTCACTCTACTGAGGCAGTAACTCTTCTGTTGAAGCGTCAATAAAATTCTTAAAGCAATACTTATATTTGGAATTTTCCATGTTACATTCAAACATTGCAACAATCACATATGACAAGTTATTGTTAGTGCAGAAAATACTATATTTGACTTTTATCTTATAAATTATTATCACATATATCATGATTTTTACTACCTCAAAGTAATATCTAGATTAATACAATATTTATTAAGTTCTTCTTTCAAATATTCCAATGCTAGAATGAAGAAAACCAAAAATGGCAGTAAATTGCTTAATTTGTTCAAACTATCTACAATCAATCAATTATTTGAAACCCAAAAGTTATCTTCCACGTTAGCCCTCCTAACACAGTCTCTGGAGTCTGTGACATGCTAGTATTTATGCTTGAATAGGTACCCTTCTCTCTAAATCTCAACTCATCAGAGACTCCCTTATGCCCTGGCCAACACTTGACATATCTTGATCCATAATGACTGGAAAATGGTTTCTACAGACATTAATTTGGAATTATTTGTATGTGAGTCTTCTTTAAAATTATAAAAACATTCCCATTCCCTTGTTCTAATTTTGTTATATTTTATTGCAATATTACTTTTGGTTTCACATGTAGTTTATTTCTATTTAGAAAAGCCATTATCTTTAAAATTTTAAAATACTTTTAATCCCTATAAGTGAGAAATCAACCAAACTTCTTTTGTTTATATTATTAATAGTAAGCAATAGTTTATATCAAAAAAGTTGTGGATAGCCCAAATCCAAAATTAACTTCATTTTTCACCAAAGACCACATTTTGCACTGTTTGAGGATCTTCTATCGTTTCATTTAGCTATCCTAGTATATCTAATATCCTTTCTAAATTAAATGTAATGGCTTTAACAGCATTTAGCTGACATTTCCATCATACGCCTTTATAATGTGTTTCATCTATGGATAGATTCAAGACATACCATAAATAATCTTTTAATTTCTCCAAAGAACTTCATGACAATTGGCTCAGTTGAGGCCACATCTCTAGTACAAAATTCAAACTATGTGCCATACATGTTATAAAGAATGTTTCTGAACCAAAATTCAGGTTGGGTCTAGAAATATACTTATAGTTTAAGAGCAATATGAATTGTTTAATACTGCAAAACATTCTTCAGTTACCATGTGCCAATGTTCAAAATACCGCCCTAATTCATGTGTAACTCCAGAACCATGAATGGAACACAAAGGGAAGCAAGAAAATGGATGCTCATCACTGCTGGGAAGTGATACTTCCTTACTTAAAAATCTACTACATGCATGCTGTCTGGGAGGAAGGATTTGACAAGTTAATTGTTTCGTCTTTTCTTTTATCAAAGTGCTTCTACCCTCAGATCCTCTCTGCACTCCAAAGCAGTATCTATCCCCAACATCAGCAGCAACACAACCCACAAAACTTCATGGCATTCGGATGCAGTTGTCTTTTGTTTTGAGGACACAGGGCAAGAGGTGTAAAGAAGCCTTCCCTGGGTACTGTATTAACCAGAAGAGTAGATGTTTAGGGCCATCTGTTTTTCTGGGCCAGTACTGATGCAAGATTTCAAGACATAGAGGCAACCATGAGTTCTTCAATACAGTTGTTATGTGTGTGTGTGTATGTGTGAGATATGCAGGGCCTCTAAAATATGGAGTCTAGGGCAGGGGCCCTCCTGCTTGGGACTGAGGGCAGCCTAGCTGGAGGAACAAAAAGAGGAAAGGGCATTTCCTGAGCCCAGGGACCAGGTTCACCCAGCAGAAGCTGGAATCATGGAGATACTGGTCCGGCCAGAGCTGGAGCCATGAAATGGAGGCAGCTGCTGCTGTAGTGGCTACCTGTGGCAGAGAATAGGGGAGAAATACCCTGGCTTCTCTCTTTCTTCTGCTCACCAATCTCTGGCCAGACCTCCCCTGGCTGAACTCAGATGGACACCAGCTGCCATGGGAGCCTTGGGATGCAGCCTGCAAGTTTCAGCCCCCTGCAGTAGAACAGAACAAGGAAAATCAAGGAACAAGTCTGAGAGCAAACAGGCCAGGACAGACTAGCACACAGTCCCATAAAATCAGGACCAAAACAAATATGCTCTCTCTACCATCACTATTTAGTATTTTGAGGGTCATGAATAGGGCCAGCAACAGAAATAAGAGTCACAACAATTGGAAAGGAGAATGCAAAACTTATATTCTATGTGGATAGTATGACTGAAAACTCAAAAGAATAAACTAAAAACTATTAGTGCTAATAAGAGAATTCAATAAGATGGCTTAATATAAGAAAAATACATAGGAATCAATACGTTCCAATATAATAGCAATTAATTGTTGGAAAATATACTGGAAAACTATCCCATTCACAACAAAGAAAAAAACTATAATATACTTAAGAATAACAGTTACAAAGAAAGTGAAGACCTTTTAGGAAGAAAACTATAGAATCTTATTGAGAAACATAAATGACCTGAAAAGATGTAGAAACCTACCTCGTTCCTGAATGAAACAACTCAATACTGTAAAAATGTCAATGCTTTACAAAATCATTTATAGATTTAACAAAGTTCCAATCAAAATCTCAATAGGTTTTATTGGAACTTGGAAAATAATTCTAAAGTTTATCTGAAAAAATCTAGTGAGAATAGCTAAGGTATTTTTATGCAATCATTTCTCTCTCATAAGTATTAAAATATTTTTTAAAGCTGCAATATTTTAAACAGTGTGATATCCACATTTCAGACCCTGCACTTCCTCTCCAGAAGCCCCAAGATTTTTTAAAAGTAAAAAGAATAAGGAACCCAATCTAATCATTTACCAAAAATCAAAGGAGCACATGATTTGTATGAAATTAGACCTCTTGGGGCCTACAATTCCACAAGATCTGGAAGTGTGATGAGTGGACAACATCCTCCCAGGCAGGCTTTGAGCGATACGGGCGCACTGCGATGCCGCTTGGCTGATGCGATACCCTCATGTTTTCCAGGCATTGACTCCTGGGCTGAGGAGTCACGGTCTATGTAGACAGTGTCCTATTCTACTCCCTGACCCGACATCTCATGAGTCTGGATCCTGTGAATCCTTGACCAGCTGCTACATCATCTGCTATGGACTGAATGTTTGTGTGCCCCCAAAATTCATATGTTGAAGCTCTAATCCTCAATATGATAATATTTTGAGACGGGGCCTTTGGGAAGCAATTAGGTTTAGATGAGGTCATAAGGGTGGGGTCCCCATGACGCAATTAGACATCAGAGAGCTTGCTTCCTCTCTCTCTCTGCCATGTGAGGACACAGAGAGAAGGCAGCCGTCTGCAAGCCAGGACGAGAGTCCTCACCAGAACCCAACCATGCTGGCACTCCGATCTTGGACTTCCAGCCTCCAGAACTGTGAGAAAATAAATTTCTGTTGTTTAAGCCACGCAGTCTATGGTATTTTGTTATGGCAGTCTGACTAGACTAATACAAAGAGGAATCACCTCATAAAAGAAAGAAATTTGTATAATCTTTGGAGGGTACCAGAGAATTTCAGGGGCTGAAGATCTTGTTTACCTACCTCTCTCACTCATGTACACACACCCACAAACACACCCTGGCTCACCAAGTCATGGCCAGGGCCTACCCAGCCAACCCCAGACTCCAGCACGGCAGTGGGGCCAATCTTACTGAGGAGAACCTTGGGGGTGCGAATTCCCTTTCCTCTACCACTTCCTGCAGATGCTGGCCTTACTAACAAGCACCCTACTTGGGAAAAGGAATTACTTGTCAACAACACCTGTGCAAGACTTGAAGGCACTGCCTAGGGCATTGTATTACAGGGTGCTCACATGGCCACAGCCTGCAACAGCTGACACAGATGCAGAAAACAGTTCATTCATAATAAACCAGCAAGTTCCCCCGTGTCAAGTTTACCACTTCATAAGTGCCATGCAGCTAAACTCACTGGGAAGATACTTCCTAGAAGGAAATAAAAATAGTCCTGCCAGAGAGAATCCTCCACCCAAAGCACCCTCGGTCATCTAGCCCCACTGCAGTGGACCTTAATGGTGCAGCATGAACAGCAGCCAGAGCTTCACAAACAGCCAGAGGACCTTGCAAATGTAAAGTGCTCAAAAAGAATCTATGTTACGGGTATAAATGGATAATTACCCAAAAATAAAGGTTCAAATATTTACATTGAAGTATTATTTGTAATAGGATTCACAAATGTCCAACAACAAGGGTTAGATGAATAAATCATAATACAGTCATTCAATGGAATGACAAGAAGCCATTAAAAATAATGTTCTGGAAGAGCATTTAAGAATGTAGAAAAACACTCTAGAGATACCGGTAAGTGCAAAGAGTAGTATATAAAACTGTGGATGAAATATGATCCAAATTTTATAAAGAAAAATAAATGACAAAGAAATACACCAAAATGGTAGCATTATTTCTGGATTATCTTCTCTTTAAAGGCTTTTGTATTTCTAGATTTTATATAATGAGCATGTATAGCCAGCCACATTAAGATAATAAAGGTACACATGTTCAAACTCTTATATGTATGATTAATTCCCCATGTAGCTAGGCTCCTCTAGGTTCCAAATGATCAAATTCATTCAAAAGTGCAAAATCTATAAAACAGTCACTGACATCCAAAATTAAAAGTATTCTCCTTAGAGATAATTCTGCTTCTAAATGCTTTGAACTGTATATTTTTGCCTTACTCTTTTTGACAGTGAAGATTCTTTTCAGGAGAAAAAACGTCGTGTTTTTTCCAGGATTCTCTGCTCATTGCTTTAAATTTTCCATCCTTTGATAACATGTGTGAGGCAAAAGCTGTCTCCTCCCTCAATAAAACCACTATGTTTCGGTCTGACAAGCTCATGCTTTAAAGAAGCATCAGCATGGTACTTTATTTTTATTATTTTTTTTAAAGATTTTTTTATTTATTTATTTTACCCCCAAAGCCCCAGTAGATAGTTGTATGTCGTAGTTGCACATCCTTCTAGTTGCTGTATGTGGGACACGGCCTCAGCATGGCCGGAGAAGCGGTGCGTCAGTGCGCGCCTGGGATCCGAACCCGGGCCACCAGCAGCGGAGCACACGCACTTAACCGCTAAGCCACGGGGCCGGCCCAGCAGCGTGGTACTTTAAATGATTTTGCCAAGGCTCCAAGGCTGCTACCGAGGGGCCTGACGGGAGTTGAGCTCTAATCTGAACTAATCATAAGCAGTGGAGAGGCTGAGTCACCACCCAGAACTAGAATCACAGGAACAGAATCAAGAAGCAAGACAATGGGGCCCAAAACATCCACAAAGTGAGGTAGGACAAGCAGCCAGAGAGGATGCAGCAACTGTGGACTGCAAGCAAGATTCTGGACCAGGACAGCACAATCCTGCAAGGAAAACCAGAACCTCTAGAATCAACTCAGGTAACTGGAAAGGAGGGCAGGTCAGAAGAATATCTATGAGTATCCAGCCCCCATTTGTTGGTTGCCTACTTTGTGCCTGGCATCACACAAAGGACTTTTCATTTAATCGTCACAAAAACTCTATAAACCGGAATTACCCACAATTATCAGATGAAGGGAGCCACTCAGAGTGACTTGCCAAAGTTCATCCAGCTGGTAAATAATGGGGCAGGGATTTAAATCTAGAAAAAGCTGACTCCAAATGCCACTCTCTTTACATTGTAAATCTGCTACAGACCATAGAACTAGGAGACAGTAGAAGGGAAGGTGACTTCTTAGGGTCAGAGGTGGAGAATACATGGTAGGAGTGTGGCTATAATATTCACGATGGTCAACCAACCCCAGGGGCAAATAATCTGAGGTACGATGCAGTGACTGTGTACAGAATATAACATGAGTCTATCTGAAGTCAAAGTAATCAGTTTAGAACCCAAATCAGAAAACACCTCCTTCCAGAGACCAGACAGGGGGCCATCAGACAGTTCAAGGAAAACAAAGGTGATTTAGGCTTTAACAAAACCATATAGCCCTGTTTGTAAATCTGAAAAAAACTAGATTGATCAGAGTCAATACCATAAACACCTAAACTTTGAACCTTCAGCATTGTAGTCAAGTGTGTGTATGTATGTAACTGACTTGTATAGTTTCACTTGTTTAGGCTGATGATAGAGATCAATGTCAAAAAGAAACTGATGTCTCTCCATTGATGGCAACAATTATCAGGGTTTATTCAAAATGAGACTATGAGGAAGAGAGGGGGACAGGTTTCTGTATTGCTCTGTCATCTGTACTTTGCCTGCATACAGATAATTCACCTTGGAAATACCAAGCCGGGCCACCCAAACACTACCAGGGGAGGATCTGTCCTGTTCTCGATTTCACCCCCATCAACAGGGCCCTAGAAGACTTATAGGCTTATTCACTTTAGCTGTGATCTTTTAACAAGTGTTTCTGTTACTGGACTCTTGCCAAACCTACAAGGTTTTTAAAAATCATGTTTAGTGCTTTTTTCTAGAAAATTTTACAGAAAACTTAGAAAACTCAGAGAAGCAAAAAAAAAAAAGAAAGAAAACTTACCGGTCAGCATTTTGCTGTATAGACTTTGTCTAGATAGACGGATGGATAGATAGATAGATAGATAGATAGATAGATAGATAGATAGATAGATAGGCAGATCGATAGATAGATGTACAAAAATAGATATTTACAAATAGATATATACAAAAATCATTCTCAATGTACTATTTCATCAAATGCTTTCTTTGCGTCTATTGACAAGATCATATGATTTTTCATGTGGAATAAACCCCATTTGATCGTGGCATATACTTCATTTTATACATTGTTAGATTTGATTTGTTAACATTTTGTTGAGGATTTTTGCATCAATGTTCATGAAGGATATTGGTCTGTAGTTTTCCTTTCTTGTAAGTCTTTGTCTGGTCTTGGTATTAAGGTAATACTGGCCTCATAGAATGAGTTAGGAAGTGCTCCCTCGGCTTCTATATTCTGAAAGAGATTGTACAGAATTGGTATAATTTCTTCCTTTAATGTTTGGTTGAATTCACCAGGGAACATCTCTGGTGCTTTGTGTTTGGGGAGGTTGTTAATTATTGATTCTGTTTCTTCAACAGATATAGGCAAAATCAGATTATCTCTTTCTTCTTGTATGAGTTTTGGTAAATTGTATCTGTTAAAGACTTGGTCCATTTCATCTAGATTATCAAATTGTTCATAATATTCCTTTATTCTCCTTTTAAGATCTATAGGATTAATAGTGACCACTCTTTCATTTCTGATATTACTAATTTCTGTCTTCTCTCTTTTTTCTTTCTTTTTTTTTTTTTTTTTTTTTTTTTTTGTGAGGAGATCAGCCCTGAGCTAACATCCGCCAATCCTCCTCTTTTTTTGCTGAGGAAGACGGCCCTGGGCTAACATCTGTGCCTATCTTCCTCCACTTTATATGGGACGCCGCCACAGCATGGCTTACCAAGCAGTGCGTCGGTGCGCGCCCGGGATCCGAACCAGCGAACCCCGGGCCGCCGCAGCGGAGCGCGCGCACTTAACCGCTTGCGCCACCGGGCCGGCCCCTTCTCTCTTTTTTCTTAGTTAACCTGGCTAGAGATTTATCAATTTTATTGATCTTTTCAAAGAACCATCTTTTGATTTCATTAATTTCCTGTTTTTAATTTCATTGATTTCTGCTCTAATTTTTATTATTTCCTTTCTTCTATTTACTTTAATTTGTCCTTCTTTTTCTAGTTTCCTAAAATGGAAGCTTAGATTATTGATTTTAGATTATTTTTCTTTTCTAATATATGCATTCAATGCCATAAATTTCCCTCTAAGCAGCGCTTTCATTGCATACCACAAATTTTGGAAAGTTCTATTTTCAGCTTCATTTAGTTCAAAATATTTCTTAATTTCTCTTAAGACTTCTTCTTTAACCTATGTGTTATTGAGAATTGTGTTAACTTCCAACCACTTCAGGATTTTCCTGCTATCTTTTCGTTATTGATTTCTAGTTTAATTCCACTGTGGACTGATAGCATACATTGTATGATGTCTATTCTTTTAAATTTGTTAAGGTGTGTTCCGTGGCCCAGAATGTGGTCTCTCTTAGTGAATGCTCCATGTGAGCTTGAGAAAAAAATGTATTCTTCTGTGTTTGGGTGAAGTATTCTATAAATGTCAATTATATCATGTTGATTGATGGTGCTGTTCAGTTCAACGATGTCCTTACTGATTTTTTGCCAATTACTGATAGAGGGGTGTTGAAGTCTCCAACTATAATAATAATAGATTCATCTGTTTCTCCTTGCAGTTCTATCAATTTTTGCCTTATTGATTTTGATGCTCTGTTGTTGGGTGCATATATATTAAGAATTATTATGTCTTCTTAGAGAAGTGACCCCTTTATCATTATGTAATGCCTCTCCTTATCCCTGTTAATTTTCCTTGCTCTAAGGTCTGCCCTGTCTGAAATTAATATCACTATTCCAGCTTTCTTTTTATTGGTGATAGTATGGCATATCTTTCTCCATCCTTTTACTTTTAATCCATCTTTACTTTTAATCTATCTTTTAATCTATCCACTTTATATTTAAAGTAGGTTTCATGTAGACAACACATAGTTGGGTCTTGTTTTTTAATCCACTCAGACAATTTCTGTTTTCTAATTGGTGTATTTAGACCACTGACGTTTAAAGTGATTATTGATATAATCGGATTAATATCTATCATATTTGTTACTGTTTCCTATTCATTGTCCTTGTTCGTTTCTTTTTTTTTTTTTTTTTGTCTTCTACACTTCTTCTGCCTTGGTTTTAATTGAGCATTTTATATGATTCCATTTTCTCCACTCTCTTGGCATATCAATTATACTTCTTTTTTTTTTAATTTGTTTTTAGTGGTTGCCCTAGAGTTTACCACATACATTTACAGTTAATCCAAGTTCACTTTCAAATAACACTATACCACTGCATGGGTAATGCAAGTGCCTTATATTCCCAATCCCTCCCTCTCATCCCATAACATTACTGTCATTCATTTCACTTATCTATAAGCCATAGTCACCAAATACATTATTTTTATTATTACAACTGTTATCTGTTGCATCAACTCAGAATAAGAAAAATAAAAGATTTATTTTACCTTTATTTATTCCTTCTCTAATGCTCTTCATTTCTTTATGAAGACCTGAGTTTCTGCCCTACATAATTTTCTTTCTCTCTAAAGAACTCGTTTTTTTTTAGTGGGGAGGGTTCCTGAAGAACTTCTTTTAAGAAGAAGGTAGGTCTACTGGCAACAAATTCTCAACCACCACTAACCAACCAACCATTGTTTGGGCAAATTATTTAACTTGTCTCTTTTCTTGGTTTCCAAAAAATGTGAAATTATCTTCAGGCTTACTTTCTGCTCTGAAATTCTAGAATTCTAAGTAAAATTTTATTCATTAAGTCAAATAGTTTACTCACTATGGTGAATATTAACAGGAAATATAGAGAAAGCTTGATTAAAGTGAAAAATCTTTTTTAAATACAAATAATCACTCTCTCAAATACTCATTTCATAAATCTTGCTTCTCAAATACAAGCTTCTCTTGAAGTGAAACTCACTTAAATGTCTCTGCTTTTCCTGTATCAGTAAGTACGGAAAATCTAAAATGTAAAGGTCAATAAACTGTGGACTTGAGGGAAATATTAAATGTTTGTTTTAAAATAAACAAGGAGCTGGAACAGGAACATTTCTAATATTTTCATTTTGATTTAGTGGCTACCAAATATATTTGGACCCAAAATTCACTCAGGAGCATAAATATTAGATATGAGGCTTTTGAAGGAAAAATCTGACTTGATGAAATGGAAGGGAAAGGAAATAAATTGCAGTGGGAAGAATTAACATAACAAGGCAATGTAGTTAATTCTTGGCATTGGGGATTTAGAATTCAAAGTTTAGTCTACTCTTTAGTGATCCTAAAGTCTGCATCACGTAGTAACAGATCATTTTTCTAAGACATTAATTTTCAGAATCCTATGCCCCAAGCGGCTGGTGCATGGTCTCAGGATCCAAGTTCCAGGGCAGCTTTTTCTGTCCTTGACTTGTGCCTATGGATGTGTGTGCTCTCACATGTACTTCACTGCCTTTAGGAAGGAATTGTATGCTACAATGGTAATAACAATTAGGGATTCATGAAGGTCTCTATACAGTCTAAAAAATCATAAAGGTTTACTATACTTAACAAAAAAGAAGAAGAAATGAATAGATTTTTTAAGATAAATTTTTTACAACAGTGGCACCAGCTACCATGGATAATACAAAGTTCTGTAGTCTGTTAGATGCAATGTCAGCTAAGACTCTTCCTGTCACAAGATGACAGAAACTCAACTCAAACTCGCATAAGAGTTTTTGGTCTGTTACTAAAAAGCCTCAGGATGATTTTTAGGCATGACTTGATCCAGGAGCCCAAATGATGTTATCAGGACGCAGTTTCTTTCCCTCTCTTGGCTCTGCCCTCATTGTGTTGGCTTCATTCCCATTCTCCACTTGACAGCCCTCTAGGCTCTCACGCTCCCAGGTTGTATTCCAACAGAGAAGAGAGCACCTTGTCCTATTACCTCCTGTATTAGTCCCTGGATTCACACTGATTGAATTAATTTGGGTCACTGCCCACTCCTGAGTTTGTCAGGCCATGGTCATATGTTCCATCTCTAGAAAAAGAAAGAAGCCCCATCCAATCCACAATCCACGTGGATTGAGTCATGGAGAAATGGCTCTCCAAAGGAAATTTAGGTGCTCTGACCTAAAGGAAGAGCAAATGTATGATGGATGACCAAAACAGTAAATGTTGCCTCCGGATGTTTAAGATAAAACTGAAGTAACCTGCAGCTTCTGCATATAAGAGTTGGATCCTAAACAACCATAGTTTCAGTATCAAACTCTACCTGTTTGGAAGGCAAGGGAAGGTCCTAGAGCTCTGGCAAAGGCAAATGTCCCAGGAACTGTGGCAAAGTGTAGCTGCTCCATGGCTTCCCCCGCAAAACAAATCCTAAAACTTTTTTAGTACCTGCTGCCTCTCGGTGTTCAGAAATTTAACCATTAATGTAATTATCAGAGAAACCCTGCTGTCAGTTCACCATTCTGTGTCTGAATGGACAACTGCATTTTTCATTGAGCCAGGCTTTAGTATTTCCGAATTTATTCATAATGTGTTTATTTTTGTATTATTAGCAAGACCCAGGAGTGCCTACGTTTATTACATGTTCATTTTTATGCTTTTATTTTTTTTTTAAGATTTTTACTTATTTTTCCCCCCAAAGCCCCAGTAGATAGTTGTATGTCATAGCTGCACATCCTTCTAGTTGCTGTATG
Organism: Diceros bicornis minor; assembly: GCF_020826845.1. Lineage (NCBI taxonomy): Eukaryota > Metazoa > Chordata > Mammalia > Perissodactyla > Rhinocerotidae > Diceros > Diceros bicornis. The sequence goes on along the minus strand of NC_080742.1, from coordinate 88,380,545 downwards.
TGGGACGTGGCCTCAGCATGGCCGGAGAGGCGGTGTGTCGGTGCGCGCCCGGGATCCGAACCCGGGCCACCAGCAGCGGAGCACGCGCACTTAACCGCTAAGCCACAGGTCCAGCCCTCATTTTTATGCTTTTATGCACATCTTAGAATAAACAGTGAAACAGCTTTTAGGGAGAAAATTTATTTTATATTATTTGAATTTTTGAACTAGCATTAGACTATGTAAAAGACTGACACTGTGCTTTAAACATCACTGGCTCAACCAGGAAACCTTAACCCGGTGTGTGCATTTTTTTCTGAGTCAGTCCACTTGTACCTGGATGGGGCCAATGACTCAGAGTGTTAAGAACCACCAGCTTAAGCCCATGACCCACAGAGCACCATTTTGCCCATCTTACTGGGAAGGCCATGGGACATGATGGTGACATGCAAGGGCCATGGAGACAGACTCAGTTGACCTAACTCTATTCTGTGACCTAAGGCAAGTTACATAGCGCCTCATTTCTCTCATCTGTAACATAGAGATAAAAATAGCTCCTACCTCAAAGGACTGTGGTAAGAATTAAACAAGATAATTCATGTCAAGTATTTAACTCAGTAACTGACGTGTAGTACATGTTGAATAATTATTAATATTATAATTGCATATACTTGGTTTTCATGTTTCTCTTCCCTAAATTTTCAAATTCTGTTTGCTACAATATAACTAATCCACAGTTCACTCAACCTCAATAGTCAATCACCCACCATATATATTTACATAATGAGGACATATATACCTGGAATTTTGGGTTAAAAATTAACAAAATAAAATATCTTTTATTTAATACACATGTCTCTAGCATGGACCATGTGTTGAGGCTGTTATTAAATACCTTACTAATATCAACCCATTTAATCCTCATAATAATTCTATGAGGTAGGTTCTATTATTATCCTTACTTTATAGCTGAGGAAACTGAGGCCTAGAGAAGTTAAGTAACTTGCCTAAGGTTATACAGCTAGTAAGCATTAGATTTAGGATTTGAACCTTGAGAATCTGATCCTGGAGTCTGGGCCCTTACCCACTTTGTCATTTGCTTTTCATCTTTGCTGTTCAGTGACTGAGAAATTAATTATCAACTTCTGACACGTTTTAAGTACCTACTATGCTGGGACTTTCATACCTACTTATTTCAATACTTTAATCTCCATTAGTACTTCTAAAGAACAATCATAAAAAAATTTTTATAGAGCACTTAAATGCCAGAAATTATTTCATTTAATCCTTTAACAGCCTTATGAAATAGATGCTATTATTATCGCCATTTTAGAGATGAAGAAAGTAAAGCTTTAAAAGGTTCAGTAACTTGCCCAAAATCACGTGGGTAGTAAGTAGCAAAGCTGGGCTTCAAACTCAGATTGTTTAGCTCTGAAACTCTTGTGTCTAACCACAAGAGTCTCCTATCTCCCCGACCCTGTGGGGTAGGTATTATTATGCTATTATTATTAAAAATTCACATGAATATTTATTCAGAATCTATTCAGAGGATACCGACCACTGACACTGTTATCTATCACTTTGAAGATGGGAAAATGAAGCTAGAGACTAAATAGATACTAGGCAGCCCCAGTGAAGCATCCATCTAGTCATTGGGAAAGCTAACTGCAGGCAAATTCGTGAAGTAAATGAATATTTCCTTTGGGGTTTCAAAACTCTCTTTCAAACCCTTTCTCTCATCCTAGTAACTCTGACTCCCCACAGTGCTATTGGAAAATAATATATTCTCTCCAAATTATTATGACTCAATTAAGAAGTCAAAATGGGTTGGAGAGGATATGATGAAATATAAATGCGGAGTTCTAAAAATGCTAATGCTGTCAGTAGACAGTTCAAAGGCAGGACATTTCAGTTAAATAATAATTTCTAACATTCTGATATGTAGCCGAGGACGAGAACTCCTGCCATCCAGGGCAGAATAGTGGAGAAACTGGAAACTTTGAGAGAACTTTTGGATTCAGAAATTAAGAAATATGGAAAACATTTTAAGAACAGATGACTCAGGGAGTCTGATCTAATGGTAATAAATATCCAAAACAGAGTTTCATTTATGGAATTTCTGTTGATCAAGTCTGGAAATATTAAAGTTCAGGTAACTCCTAGGACGGCAGGTTCAACGTTAAACTGAGAGGAATGACTAATAGCAAACACCATGTAGTTCATATATTACATTTACTAAGTCTCACAATTGCCTTGCTAAGTAGCCATTACCAACCTGTTTTACTGATGAGGAAAAAGGCTACAAGAGTATCTAAGTCTCTTCCCCAGGGGAGATAGAATTCACACCTAGTTCTATCTGTTCCAAAGCCTTTTTTTTTTTATCATGCTGCCCCCTTGGAGCAGAGAAAGAGCATGCCTCTCCCAGGATCACAAAATCCACTCCAATCGTGGAATACAATGGTGAACTACCAAAGGCCAAGGTGAGAGGAGGAGTCAGTCAACGCAGCAGAGACTGGGCCAGCATAACACTAGAGAGTGTGTCTGTAATTTACAAAAGGCATCACGCTCCTTAAACGAGAGCCCTTCTAAATGGCCCATTGGCTATGCTAGGCTGCACTGATTTCTGGCACACTGCCTTCTACCCAAGCGGATGTAAATGATAAGATTCCTGGACACTAATAGGGACACACTTTCAATGACCTCAATGAAGTCAACACGTTTGGATCCTTTTTCTCTAGTATTGACATGCGTGACTTTTTGTTCTATTGGAGTTGTAAGTTCCAAGATTTGAGTTTGGGTTTAGGAGTAAGAAGGTGAAGTTGCCCCTTATTTGAATATTCGTGAATCCTCAGGCCAATGTACCATGATAATGTCACTGTCTATCAGCACCTCATTAGAAGGTCCTCAACAAAGTGGTTTTGCTTTTACAAACAAAAATGAGTCCCAAACTTTTAGACATGTATACTTAAATATTTGCAGATGAAATTATATGATGTCCATGATTTGCTTCAAAATAATATCGGAGGAGGGGAAGATTGGCCATGAGTTGATATTAGTTGAAACTGGGGGATGGATACATAAGGGTTCATTATATCACTCTCTCTGCTTGTGTATGTGTTTGAAATTTTCCATAGTAAAAACATTTTAAATGCATTCTTGCCACCAAGTGTTTGTTCATAACGTTCTGTCAGTCTGCTATGCATTTCTCTTCCTCTTTTTGAAAACTCAGGTCCATCTTCTCTGTGATTCTTTCTCCAGCTATTCCAGCCCACAGACAGAGTCCTCACCCTCCTCAAAAGTCATCACTTCCTTAAAGCACATATTAGAAAAGAAGAAAGGTTGAAAATCAATGTGCTAAGCATCCATGTTTATAAGTTAGAAAAAAATCCCAGCAAATTCAACCCAAACAGAAAGAAGATAATAAAGATAAGAGATGGAAACAATAAAATAGAAAACATACAGTAGAAAAGATTACCAGGTTCTTTGAAAATTGATAATCCATGGCCTATTGTTACAATAAACATTAAAATTTAGGTTATACAGACAATTTTCTAGAAAATATATAACTTATCAAAATTGAATAAGAATAAAGAAAAATCCAAAGATTCCTGTTTCAGATGGTCAGTGAGTGGAATTTCAAAAAATAACTCAAGAATAATGATGATTAAAAAAAAAGAAATCTGTAATTTAAATCTTTTCCACAAAGAAAACCCCAGGCCCAGATGACTTCACCAGCAAATTCTACCAAACGTCTGTGGAAGAAATAATGCCAATCTCAAAACTCTTCCAGGGAATAGAAAAAGAGGAAACAAACCCTGTTGTTTTATGGGCTAGTATAACCTTGAAACCAAAACCTGATAAATACATTTTAATAAAGTAAAACTAGAGGCTAATCATACTCATCAATATAAATGCAAAATTCCTAAACAAAATATTTTCAAACTGAATACACAAATATATACAAAGAATAGCATATCATAACCAAGTTAGGTTTATCCCGGGAATGAAAAGCAAATCAGTCACTGTAATTTACCACATTAACAGAAAAAAGGATTTAAAAAAATAATATGATCATGTTAATAGATGCATAAAAATATGTGATAGATTTCAACATAGGTTCATGGTTTTTAAAAAACTCTTAGCAAAGTAGAAATAAAAGTAAAAAGCTTTAATCTGATAAATCATGTCTATAGTAAACATCAGCAAGCATTATACTTAATGGTAAAAAGTTGGAAACTTCCTCTGAGATCAGGTATAAGACAGGACTCCCATTAACACTACTTCTATTTAACATTTTACTGGAGTTCCTAGAGAGTGAAATAAGGCAAGAAAAAAAAATAATACAAGGATTAGAAAAGAAGAAATTAAACACAAGTAAATTCAAAATTATTTATATATAATGTGATTACACATAAAAAATCCAAAAGAATCTACAAATGAATTATTTAAATTACTGCACTTAGCAGGATTGCTGGGAAAAGGTCATATTGTAAAATTCAATTCTGTTTTTCTATATCAGCATCAACAAAAAATTAAATTTAATATAAGATACAATTTACAATAGCATCAAAAAGTCAAATATGTAGAAATAAATCTAACAAAAGATGTATAAAACACAGAAAAATTTGTAAAACAGTATAGAGAAAAATTAAAGAAAGCCTAAATTAATGGAGAAAAATGTTTATTTATTGTACACTCAATATAGCAAAGATGTCAATTTTCCCTCACACAATTCTATAGACTAGATTACCCCCCAAAATCCCAAATGTTGTGTGTGCGTAACTTGACAAGGTGATTATAAAATTTATATGAAAATGCAAGGTCCAAGAACAACTAATTATACCCTTGCAGAAGACAAGCTTGGAGTAGTTCTTCTATGGGACATCAAGGCTTATTAAAAAGTTACAGTAATTAACACACTGTGGTATTGATGCAGGAATGAACTGATAGCCCACTGAAATAAAATATAGAGTCCAGAATAAAACCCATGCCTATTTTGACATTTGATTTACAATAAAGGTATACATAGACCAGTGGAGGAAAAAGAATGGTGCTTTCAATAAGTGGATCTGGGGCAAATGCTATAGTCATATAATGGAATATTACACAGCAACTAAAATGAATGAACTACAGCTACATGCAAGGAAATAATGCTGAGTGAAAGAAGCCAGATACAAATGAACATACTGTATAATGCTATGTAAATAAAGTTCAACACATGCACAACTCAACGGTGTTTAGGAACACATATTAATGTGGTAAAACTATAAAGAAAGCTAAGAAAGAGATTTCATAAAAATTAGAATACTGGTCACCATTGGTGAGGAAGTTAAAGTATAGTGAGCAGGACAGGGCATGAAGGGGACTTCCAGAGTGTCGGCAATATTATATTTGTCAAAAAAGAGGTCAAACTGGAAGGCAGTTATACCAAGGTTTGCTTTGTGATAAATCATTGAGCTATATATATTATGTCCATTTTTCTGTAAATGTTATATTTCACTATAGAAAAGTTAAAAAGAAATGTATTCTCTGCTTATGCCCTTCCTGGTGTCATCAAGCACAGTGTCAACCTGCACAGAGATGCTGGTAAGTTCGTGGACCTGCAAGTGTGGTGGAAATTCTCCACCAGTTGATGATTCTCCATCATCAGTGCCAAGGACCACTGTGTCCACTCAGAACACGGGCAAGGTTGACAGGTCATAAACAGGATCAATGGTCAGTCTAAAACCTCTGCTATCTGTGGGACCATTTGCAGGGTGGGTGAGTCAGATGATTCCAATCTCCAACTGGCCAGGGCAGATAGCATCATCTCAAAGAACTTCTAACTACAGTCATGGATGTGGAATGTTTGTCATAAATAAAGAGTAAAAACACCAATAATAATAAAAATATGTAGAAGCTATTACATATGAAGAACCAACAAGATTTGATGAACAGAGGAAGAGAAACATGACCTTAAGATGTCATGCCTACACAAGCAAGGGAATAATATCATTGACAGAAATTAGAGAAATATAGAAGAGGCTGAGTTCGAGTTTTATACATACTGTGTGTATCAGCTAGCACCCCAGCTGGATGCAGATGGCATGACGGAGAGAACTGAAGAGAGTTTAACGAGGCATAAGTGAAGGTACAAAGGTACAGGCTGTCGAGGGAACTAACAAGGGAGGGTGAAGCGCCCTAAGTGGAAAGCAGAAAGTTGTTGCCACCCCTAGGCCTGAAGGCTCCAGGGGACAAAGCAGTTATTGGAACTCAGCGAGAGCTGGGAAAGTAGGAGAGGGCTGCCCAACAGCTGTGGCTTTGGGTACAGGGACGTAGCCACTCAGGCTGGAGGGACCCAAGGGGATAAATACCCCAACTTCTCTCCCCTCCACCCTCCAATCTCGTGCCTTCCAATGCCTGGACCCAAGGAACTCAGCCTCCTAAAGCATAGAACAGAATGGAGAACGCATACGGAGGTGCAAATGGGAATACCCAGCACATGGTCTTTGAGGCAGTAGTGGAACACTCAAGTAGAAATTCCCAGCCCATTCTTAAAGATGTGAGACTGGAACTCAACTAGAGCTCAAACAAGACACCCTTCCTGCTCTCAGAGAAGCTACACTGCAGCTGGGGGAGGGAAAGGCTAAAAGACTCCAATATGTAATTGGGTTAAATGATGTGGGTCACATTATAAGTACCATATGAATGTGGAGGGGAGGGACATCAGTAAGAACCAAAAATAGTCAGGATGGTTTCAGGTCAGCCATGGAACTTAATCTGAGCCTTCAGGATAGACAGTTTGGTTAAATAGAAGTGAGAGGACAAGACATTCCAGGAAAGGGGGGAAATAGTATAATTATAATAATAATCAGCATTTACTAAGTGCTAATTATGTGTCAGGCACTGTTCTAAGTGCTTTACATATTATACTACATTTAATCCTCAGAACAATTCTATGAAACAGACACTAGCACAAGTCTGACTTAAAAGATGAGGAAATTAAGGCACAGAGAGATTAAATAATGTTCCCAAGATTTAGGCACAGAGAGGTTAAGCAACTTGCCTAAGGTCACACAGCTAGTAAATCACAAAAGTGAAATTTGAATCCAGGGGATCAATCTTCACAGCCTATGCTCTTAACCACTCTGCTATACTACCTCCTACAATGAAAACCACCATAACGTGAGAAAAGGTACAGGCTTGGAAATGAAATTATTTTGGAACAGTAAAATAGTCTGCTAAACCTAAGCTACGTGGCATCCATTCTGTTTTAGATGAGCAGTGAGTAGGATTGCAAAAAATAGTTTCAGGACGATGATGATGATAAAGACGACAACAGGACAACAGTGATGGTGATGATGATGATGATGGTGGTGGTGGTGGTGGTGATATGATGATGGGTTTCCAGAATTCTTGTGAGCAGATGGAAGACGAGATTCACTGTAAAGGGCTGTCATGTAATGGGTCATTATCCCATTAGTAAAATTTTAAGAAAAAAAGAACAGTACTGAACAAGAAAATACTGGCAAGAATCTATAATGTGCTGATCATAGGTGCTTGATTAAGAGAAACTGGCTAAGGACCCAGAAACCAGAGCAATTCTATGGATAAAATTAGAAATAGCTAGAGAAGAACACACTTTCAGTCAAATTGGCTTTAAGAATATCTACTACACAATCCTTCAATCAATCTGTAAATTCTGATTAAATTTTTACCATCAGGCTCTACACCAGCATTGAAGGATACAATGACAAACAAAATGCACACAAGCTCTACCCAGTAGGAGCCTAAAGTGCAGAATACAAAGAAGTGAACACGTCATTATAACATATAGAAATGAGTGCTAGTTTTATGTAGCAAACATTCATTGAGCGCTTACTCTGCAGCAGTCACTATTCTAAGCATATTACACATATTATGTGATTCTCACAGCAATTTCTATGAGGTAAGTACTGTTACTATTGCCATTTTCCAGATAAGGAAACTGAGTCATGAAGAAATGAGTTTGCCCAGAGTGACAGTTAGGAAATGGCAGAGTCAGGATTCTAACCAGGCACTCTGGCTCAGAGCCCACAGTCTTTACCTTCCTGCTATGCTGTCACTAAGTACGCGCGCGCACACACACGTACATACACAGTCCTAAAGCATCAGGAAAGGCTTTCCAAAGGAAATGATATCTCAGCTGAGAATGAAGTGGGATTAGCCAGAGGAGAAAAGAGAAAGAGTGTTCCAGGCAGAGACACATCCTGAAACTGAAAGCGGCTCAGTCAAACTGGGGCAAAGATTTTGAAGAAGAAAATTTTGTAGAGGTGTGAGGCTGTAGACAAAGCCAGCTTGTGATGAGACTTGTAAACCATGCCAAAGAATATGGACAATGGAAGCCACTGGAGGATGTTGGGATGTGGGTGGGAGATGACATAATTAGATTTGTACTTCAGAAAGATAACTCTTGCTACAATGAGGAGAATCAACGAGAAGGGGGTGCACTGGAGGAAGGAGACTAGTTGAGAGGTTATTATAATACTGCGGGAAAGAAATAAAGGCAAAGAGGACTGGGAGGATACATGTAGGGGAGAACTCAGGGATGATGCCCAGATTTCTGGCTTGAACATCTGGAATAATAATGGTGTCATTTATTCAGATAAATAACATGGAAGAAGGAGCAGCTTAGGGTGAAAAAAGAGACAAGTACAGAGACAAATGACACACAATCTTACTAATAATCCAGTATATGCAAATCAAGTTATTTCTCCCCCAGATTCATAAATCTGATTATATGAAATATTAGATATGGGGAAACAGGAGCATTTATACATTATTAGTGGGATATAATTGGTGCAACCATTTTTTAGATCAATTTAGTCATGCCTAATAAAGTGGAAAACCATACCCATCAAACCAGCAATAACATTTCCAGGCACCTCATCTAAAGAGAGTCTTATCGTGTGCTGAAGGCGACTTGCACAAGGATGTTCATCGGATCATTGTCTCAGATAAAAAGTAAAAATCTGGAAACAATTTAACTGTCCCTTAGTGTAAAAATGGTTGAATAAGTGGAATACTCTACATAAACTTAAACAAATGAATTAGATGTGTATATATTAACATGGGTGTATCTCAAAAACACAATTTCAAGTGATAAAGCAAGCTGCAAAAGGTACATAGAGAATAATAACATCTATATAATTTCTAAACAAAAAATAGTTATATATATACTATTTATGGATACACGCATATGTCCCCAAAAGTAAAAACGCACACATGGGAATGATACACACCAATTTCAGAACAATGGTTAACTCTGGGAAGGGGGAAAGTGGGAGAAGAGGTAAGAGGGATAGAGCGTTAGCTGTATTTGGGTCATTTCTTACTGAGTAAAATCTAAGTTTTAAAAAGAAAAAAGCAAAGGAAGCATTCATTCAGAAAACTATAAAAAGAATACCTTTTTTTAAAATTTAGGTTTATTGAAGTATAATTTACATACCATAAAATTCAGCCTTTTTAGGCAAGAGTTTGATGAGTTTTGGCAAACATACGTTTGGGTAACCACTAACATAATTGAAAAACAATTCCATTACCAAAAAAAGTTCCCTTTGCGGTCAATGCCCTCCCCTCGCCACCAACCTCTGGCAACCACTGATCTGTCCCTATAGTTTTCTGTCCCTATAGTCTTGCCTTTTCCAGAATGTCATGCAAGTGAGTTCATATAGTATCGAGCTTTCTGTGTCTGGCTTTTTTCACTTAGCCTAATGCTTTTGAGGTTTATCCACATAGTTGCATATATCCATAATTCATTCCTTTTTATTACTTACCCTTGAATATAGATACCACAATTTGTTCATTCACTTACCAGTTCATGGGTATTTGGGATGTTTCTCAGTTAGGCTTATCATGAATAAAGCTGCTATAAACATTTGAATACAGATCTTTGTGAACACATATTTTTTCATTTCTCTTGGGCGGAATGGAATTGTTGGGAATTTTGGTAAGAATATGTTTAACTTCATAAATCTGCCATATTGTTTTCCAAAGTGGCTGTATCATTTTCCAATTCCACTGGCTCCACATCCACATCAGCATTTTCTATTGTGTGTTTTTTCATTTTAGCCATTCTGGTCAGCATATTGCCTTTAGTTTGCATTTCCCTGATGACCTACGATGTTAAGCATCTTTTCATGTGCTCATTTCCCATCTGGATATCTTCTTTGGTGAAGTGTCTTTTCACATCTTCTGCCCATTTTTTAATTGGGCTGTTTGTCTTATTTTTTAGTTGTAGGAGTTCTTATATATTCTGGACACAAGTCCTTTATCAGATATATGTTTTGCAAATATTTTCTCCCAGCTGTGGCTTGTCTCTTCATTTTCTTAACAGTGTATTTCAATGATCAGAAGTTTAAGAATTTTGATGAAATGCAATATACAACTTTTTCTTTTATGGTTTCTGTTTTTCATGTCCTATGCAAGAAGATTTTGCCTAACCTAATGTCACGGTAACGTGCTTACACATTTTCTCAAAGAAATTTTATAGTTTTGGTTCTTACCTTTCAGTACCTGATACATTTTGAGTTTATTTTTGTATGTGGAAATACAAGTTCTCTGGATTAGACAACAGACGATTTATTACTCAGAGAGCATCTTAGCACCAGTTCTTATGCCCAATTCCCCACAGCGCAACACAAGAGCCTGATGTTACCCTGCAGATGCAGCAGGGTTAAAAGCATAGGTGAGGACCCCAAAATTATGAGACTCAGAGCTTATAAAGGGACAATCTGACCATTATTTTTTCTCCAGAGAACGAGAGAGATTTTTACTCTGAATGTAAGCAAATCATCTTTGGGGGAGAGGTGATGAGTTTCCTTTTGTTTTTCCTCTTTTATTTCCCAGATTTCACCCAAAGGTGGCCCAAGTGATGAACTCTGCAGCAGGCACTGGCAGCAAAAAACTCCAAGAGAAACACTGTCTTACTGTCCTAAGGACCAGGAAAACAGGCACTTGAGAGCCAGAAAGTATGGGGGGAATCTTTTTTTCTTTCCTTCTTTTTTCTTTTCCAGCCTTGTCCCAAGGTTAGCCCCAGTCATGGGGCTGCACTACAATGGTGGGGGTGGAGCAAGCATCTAAAACCTCAAGAGATAACGTATCATCCTGAATAGAGGAGTTGGGGAAACGGGCCTTGTCGTATAGACTGTGGGGGAGCTTCTGTCATGTTTTCTCTCTCTTTTTCCTGATTGCTTGGCCCCCTGGGTGGCCCCAGTCATGTAGAACGTGGTGCAGGTGGCTACAATTCTAAGAGAAATCTGTCTTTACAGCCAGAGGATGAGGAAAAGAGGCCCCTGGGAGCCACAGAACGTGAGAGAAATCTTAGAGAGCAGGAAGATAGAGAAAGAGATTCCTAATTCTCTATATAAAATGACCCATTCCTGGGCTCATCCCCTAATCTGCACATGCTTAGAACTACCCAAAGCAGCATTGTAAAGCCTTTGAAAATTGAACCGACACAGAAACAAACACAGAACTTGCAGCCTGAATACAGCCAAGCTGATTGCCTACTAAAAAAACAAACTAACAAAAATCAACATTTTCCAGAGAATTTTAACAGGACTGAGAGACTCACAACATAATATTCAAAATGTTCAGGATGCAGTCCAAAGTTACTCAACATACAAAGCACCAGGAAACTGTTACCAATTCTCAAGGGAAAAGAAAATGAAGAGATTCCAAGCCCAAGATGACCCAGATACTGGAAATAGCAAAGACTTTAAAGTAGCCATTATAGCCATGCTTCATGAAGATAAACACTCCTTAGCGAACAGAAATACAGAAGTTCTTGCAAAATAATAGAAATGATAGCAAAGACTCAAGTGGAAATTTTAGGACTGAAAAGTATATCTGAAATAAAAATGCCACTGGATGGCTTAATAGCAGAACGGAGATAATGACAAGCACCAGTGAAACTGAAGGTTAGATTGAAAATGGATTATAGAAGTTATCCAATCTGAAGAACAGAGAGGGGGAAAAATGAACAGAGCATTATCAAATAATCTAACATTTATGTCAATGGAGTCCTCAAAAAACAAGAGAAATGAATTAGTACAAAAAGAATATATGAAGAAATAATGGCAAACCTTCCCTAACTTGGTGAAAGACATAAATGTATTCAAGATTCAAGAAGCTCAGAAAATTCCACACAAGATAAACACAAAAAAGAAATCATGCCAGGCACATCAAACCAAACTTCTGAATACCAAAGATTTTTTTCTTAAATCTTAAAAGCAGCCAGAAAAAATGACACATTACATATAGGGGAACAACTACGTGAATGACTGCTGATTTCTCATCAGAAATCATGGAGACCAGAAGACAGTGGAATAACACTTTTAAGAGCTGGAAGAAAAGAACTGTCAACCCAGAATTCTATATTCAGTGAAAATATCCTTCAGAAATGACAGTGAAATTAAGACATTCTCACATGAAGGAAAAATAAGAGAATGCATCACCAACAGACCTGCTCTAAAAGGAGTGATAAAAGAAGTTCTTAAGGCTGAAAAGAGATTATACCAAAAGGACACTTGGGAACTTCAGGAATGAAGAACAACAGAAATGGTAAATATCTAGGTAAATATAATAGATTCTTTTTCCCCTTTATTTAAAATATGTATGACTGTTGAGAACAAAAATTTTAACATTCTCTGGTGGGGTTTTCAATAAATGTAGATATAATACTTAAGACAACTAGAATACAAAGAGTGGAGGGTAAATGGATCTATATGGTTTTAGGCCTGAAATAAGGCGTTGGGAAGCCCAGAAAATAGAGGACCTAGAGTGCAGAGATGCTTTGGTAATGTGTTTTCATATGATTCCTACATGCTGTTAAATTCTTTCACAAAAATTTGGCATTTAAATGTGCTGATATGAGGGAAAATGTATTTAAATTATTTGGATAAAGAAATCATTTTTTCCTACATTGCTAACTTTTATTTACCCTTTATCAACTTTTTTGTCTGAAATGATATATAACAAACATATGAAAATAGGGTGATAGAAACAAGAAGGAAGGATGAAAGTCATTTCATCATAAATTTAAAGAGTGGCAAAGTGTATCAGTGTATCACCAACACTGAAATTTTGAAGTAAAACCATTACATCATGTTTTCAGTGTCCAATGGAATAATAATTTCAGATTCATCATAATTTGTTTTAAAAAATATAAGAATAAGACCTTCTTTAGCAGTGGGAAAGTTTATACCATTTCTTTTCTCCTTGAAGTTACATTCTACACACCACACAAAATTTTACCTTATCCTAATATGTTTTTATGCTTGAAAGTCTTTTCTTGATCATCTACCATATTTCTCTGCAACAAAATATTTGTAAATTGAATTTTAATTCTTTTAAACTTCTGTGATTAAAAGACTCTGTGTTAAAAATATTATTCCTGTAATTGTATTATTACAATTTTTGGTACACAAATTATCAAAATAACTTAAATATATCATGAATTTTGACGAATGCTTATAAACAAAAAAAATTTTAACACATCTCTTGACAGAAGAAGTTTTCCCCATTTGCTTAATGCATCTATGTATGACTACTATTTATTGCTTGAATGAGACAGCATCAGTTCTATTCTTGTTTTGATTTATGTGGATGTAAGCACTGAGAAAATCTATTCACATGAGTAAGCAGATGGGAATGAGAAAAGGTAGGTTATAGCAATATCACCCAATTTTTTGAACCCATTCCAAGTTATGTGCCAAAAATTATATGGAAATCTATCATAAAAATTATTTATAATGATCTATCAGCTGACAACCAGTCCTTCTTTCAATTTTTCTGAAAACAAAGAACTGTTCTCAACCTGACTTTTAAAAGAATATACTGACCTGGAGAATTACATTTTGCTAATAAGGTTCCCACTACAGATGCAAGAAGAAAGTGTCCTCACACTTTCTGTCTGAGTGTGGGAGCCAAGATTGAACGGGGGAATATAGGAGGAAAAAACATGGTAATACAGGGAAAAATAGAGAATTTTTACAACTCAAAAATAACCTTCTAAACAATGAAAAGGCTCCACAAAAGAATCTAAAATTTGAGTTAAAAAAAAAGAATTTATTATCCAGCCATTATAGTCATTCACTTTCATAATGTCTTGGAAATATACCAAAAAGGCAATACTAAGACTTATCAAATCTTTATTTGTTTTGCTGTCATTTAGAAGCAACTTGCTTCACCTGAAACAACCCTTAAAGGATTAGCAAAATGGAAACACTGTTAATTTAATATAAAATATTTTTGATAAAACACTTTTATCTAATCATATGCTTTATATGTTCTTGCCAAATCTTGGAGCTGCAGATATAAATTATTCAATTTACATAAAATGTGTTGTTGGCCACATAAGCTAATTAGTAAAGTCAATCCTCATCGTCAAGCCAATCATCTAAATAAAATTCACTTTGAGAAAAAGCCTGACAATTTTCAATTCAAATAAATGTGTTAATATATGTACACTGATGTATATTTTCTAAAAACTGAGAAATAGATTATTAAATGTATCTCATAAGCTCAATTATTAAAAGCAATCAAGATTAAAATGATGTAGGAACTACCAGAATTAGTTTATATTTTTATAATGTCATAAAACCAAGAATAAATTTATATGGTTTTTCTCATTACTTAATTCATAATAGTAAAACATAATAAATAAATATTATTTATGAATTAGAACATGGTAAAAAGCACAGTATTCCTTTAATAAGTATGTCTATGTGTGTACCAAACTTTGGTTTTCTGCTTTCAGGAATAACTAAATAACTTCTTATTAGCTCTAATCAGTTTTTTTGAAATCATAATAAAAGTTTTTCCTATATATTTAATGAGAATAAAAGTACATGCTATTAAATATTGATCAGTCCAGCAGCTAGCACATAATTTTATTTTTTGTTAATAAGAGGCAGAAAGTATTAAACATGTTAAAAGATGAAATAAGGTCAGGATTAAAATATTTATATATTCATGATAGAATGTGATACATCAGACAGGATAGGCTAGGTCATCCTGCAGTAACAAACAACATTGTATGACTTAAAACAATAGACACATACTTAAAACAATAAAATGAAGGCTCATTTCTAACCCAAGCTATGAGCACGTTGTGGCTGGCAGAACAAGATCTGCTCCCCATAATCACTCAGGGGCCCAGGCTGACAGAGCAATGACTCTCTGCGCCAGAGGGACACTTCTGTTCATAACTCACTGGCCAGAAATAGTCATATTTCTTACCCAATCCTAAGATTGCCATAAAATGCACTCCAACCTTATGCCTGGAAAGAGGGGAAATGGGAAATATTTGGTGAACTACAATCAGTGATTTTCACAACAGGTTTTAACCTTCATTGAACAACACTTATCAAATCTAAGATAAAATTATGTCTGACTTTTTTTGCAACTTATTCCAGTGTAATGTAAGAAATATGATTGTCCCTTAAAATAATCTATTTTATATTTAAAATAATCAGTGTGACTAACCTCTACTACTTCAGCTGTTCAAAGTTGCTTTTCTTTCCAGACAATGACACATCCTACTGTTAAGTAATGAGAATAGCTGAAAAGAATTGCTTATGTTTAAATATCTAAAAAAAATTTAGGGTTCAATATTTTTTTCAATGCTGGCTTTGCTTTGCTCTCACCAGACTCTCCTTCAATAATAATGTACTTCTTAACAAGAAGATGGAAGAGATGTGATCATTAAAGGAGATTTACTAGCACTCCCACATTCACACTCACACAGTATATCTGATTTCAGAAAATCAGAACAAATATCCAATTATTTGTTGATATTATTGATAATAGAAGTATTATCCAATATTTCTGACAGCCATACTTCACCCTTACCTGGAATATATGCAAGACAGAAACAGACAGGAAGCCTAGGAAGGGTTTATGGTGTCTCGATCCATCATTAAAGGAAGCTTCCCCCTAAACATTTTGAATTGTCCCTTTGTTTGTCATACTGGAGGGTTTTACACCACGGCTGATGGATATACCTTTCTTTTGTAAAGTGCGAAAAGAACTACTGTCAATGCAGAAATAGGAAAGAAGAACCTACATGATGCTGGGAAAGAATACTTATGGAAATAGGGGATCCGTACATTAATTTACTTCAAGGAGAAAGTATCCACCTGCCCCCCGCACTATGCCAAACACAAAGAACTTGAAGTTGCTGTGAGCTTTAATTCCTGCTCCGTCTAAACGCAAGGAATATTTGCCATAGAGTACGATGAATAATGAAATTGCTTACAGCAGAGGCTTTCCTTTTTACCACAACCTAGAGTAAGAAGTATATTTGACATTATGGTCCAATACACACACACACATATGGTTTCAGGAAACAACAATTACCCTCATTACATGTGATACACTCTGATATTTCCTATTCTAATATCTTTTAATGCTGGTCACGACCCACTAAATTGATTTCACAACTAACTAATGATTCATAGCCTGCAATTTTAAAACATGGGGCTATAGAAAATAGAAATATGGAAGGCAATCTCTGATTATAAGGTAATCTCTGATTATAAGACATGTCCTTAAGCCTTAGTTTGGAGGTAAAGTGGGTAAGCCAAGGTCTGAGAAGTCAAAGTCCTTTAGAAGGTTAAATTTTATTGTTACGTTAGTTTACCCATCCTAATATTCGAACTTCCCCATTGGTCAGTAACAGTTTCAATGGGCCAATATCATAGGCTTGCTGTTTCCAAATCTGTGGGAGACTGGAAAATGTCCCCACAGATATCAGGTCCTAATCCCTAGAACTTGTAAACGGTCCTATATATTGGAACTGGACCTTTGTAGACAGGAATAAGTTAAGGGTCTTGAAAAGGGGAGACTGTCTTGGATTATCCAAGTGGGTCCTAAATGCAATTACATGTATCCTTGTAAGGGGATGCAGCAGGAGATCTGACACACATAGAGGAGAAGGCGATCTGATGGGAAAGCAGAGAGATATTTAAAGATGCTGGCCTTGAAGATTGGAGTGATCCTAGAAGAAAACATAGGCAGTACGCTCTTTAACATCGGTCTTAGCAGTATCTTTTTGAACATCACATCTCCTCAGGCAAGGGAAACAAAAGAAAAAATAAACAAGTGGGACTTCATCAAACTAAAGAGCTTCTGCAAGGCAAAGGAAACCAGGAACAAAACGAAATGAAACCCACCAACTGGGAGAAAATATTTGCCAATCATATATCCAACAAGGGGTTAATCTCCAAAATATATAAAGAACTCATACAACTCAACAACAAAAAAACAAACAGCCAGATCAGAAATGGGCAGAGGATACGAACAGACATTTTTCCAAAGAAGATACACAGATGGCCAATAGGCACATGAAAAGATGTTCAACACCACTAATCATCAGGGAAACGCAAATCAAAACTACATTAAGATATCACCTGGTGGGGGGCTGGCCCCGTGGCTTAGCGGTTAAGTGCGCGTGCTCCACTACTGGCGACCCAGGTTTGGATCCCGGGCGCACACCGATGCACGGCTTGTCCGGCCATGCTGAGGCGGCGTCCCACACACAGCAACTAGAAGGATGTGCAACTATGACATACAACTATCTACTGGGGCTTTGGGGAGAAAAAGGGAAAAAAAGGAGGAGGATTGGCAATAGATGTTAGCTTAGGGTTGGTCTTCCTCAGCAAAAAAAAAAAAAAAAAAAAGCTATCACCTTATACCCATTAGAATGGCTATAATCACCAAGACAAAAAATAACAAATGTTGGAGAGAATGTGGCAAAAAGGGAACCCTCATACACTGCTAGTGGGAATGCAAACTGGTACAGGCACTATGGAAAACAGTACCGAGATTTCTCAAAAAATTAAAAATAGTAATACCATATGATCCACTACGGGGTATTTATCCAAAGAACATGAAAACACTAATTCAAAAAGATATTTACACTCCTATGTTCATCGCAGCATTATTCAGAATAGCCAAGACTTGGAAGCAACCTAAGTGCCCATCAATGGATAATAGATAAAGATGTGATGTGTGTGTGTGTATATGTATACATATACACATACACACACACAGAGAATGGAATACTACTCAGCCATAAAAAAAGACAAAATTGTGCCATTTGTGACAACATGGAGGGACCTTGAGGGTATTATGCTAAGCAAAATAAGTCAGACAGAGAAAGACAAATACCGTATGATTTCACTCATATGTGGAAGATAAAAAAACCAACACAGATACGGAGAACAGACTGGTGGTTACCAGTGGGGAGGGGGCTTGGGGGAAGGTGAAAGGGGTAAAGGGCACATATGTATGGTAACGGAGGAAAACTAGACTTTTGGTGGTGAACGTGATGCAGTCTATTCAGAAGCTCAAATACAATGATGTACACCTGAAATTTACATGTTAAAAACCAATGTGACCCCGATAAAATAAAAATAAATAAATAAAAAAGATTGGAGTGAAGTGGCCACAAGTCCATGAATGCCAGGAGCCACCAGAAGATGGAAGAGTCAGTCTACCCCAGAGCCTCTGGAGGGAGTGTGGTCCAGTCAACACCTTGATTTTGGCCCAGTGATACTGATTTTGGACTTTTGGCCTCCAGAACTGTAAGAGAATAAAGTTCTGATGTTTTAAGCCACGAAATTTGTGGCATTTTGTTACAGCAGGCTCAGGAAACTAATATGAACCCCATGAAGTTGACTCAATGAGAGTCATCATGCAAAGTGCCCAGAGCACACAGCCACCTGTAACTCTTTATACGTTGCTATGTTTCAAGAAAGAGTTATGATAGCCTACAGAAATTCACAAAATATGCTGATAACACAAATAATAAATAGGTGAAAAGGGTAAAATCAAAGATAGATACACGAAATGGAGCCAAAAACAAGGTTTATGCAAATATACATATAATAGTTGCCATGAGTCCACCACAATTTTGGCTTTAAACTTTCTAACAGCCAACATGCAAAAGAAGCCTCCTTGTTTACGATTCAGTGGCTACTAGATAAAAACAAGCCAACTCCACAGAAACACAAAGGACAAGGTGAAATGTCTACCCCAGACACTTTCTTGGACTGAGCTATGCATGGGATACTCATTACGCCCTGTGTAAATGTAACTGTAGTCTAACTTCTTACACCAGATCCAAATTTATAAGGCTACTTAACATATCATAGGTTGATAACATGTCAAAATTTAACTCAACAAAAGCAAATTCTATACCACAGGTTGATAAAATGTCAAAACACAACAACAAAACAAAATTCTATCGGAGGGAAGCAGGTGTCAATAGAATACTCCCTAGGGATATACAGCTCGCCGCTGATTTGCCTTAATTCCAGGGTACATTTTAGAGCATTTATGAAAGGCCTTGAATAATGCTCAGAAAATAAGTAATGTTCTCAGCCAAACTATCAAACATTCAATAAATGCTTCATACAATGCCTACGGGATGTGGCTTGCTTGAGAGCAGTTTTAGTACAGAGTGTAGTACTTAACAGTGTTTCTACCATCTGCCAAGCGGGGTCTACATAACTACTGAGGAGTCAGATAAATATCCCATCCCTATTCCCGGAAGAAGTTTCCAGGCCAGTGGGAGAGAGAGAGAGACAGAGAGCTCCAAATAGCGCCCCTCATCCAGCAAAGGGGTATCAAGAATGGCCTCCTGGCGTTGATACTAATTGACTATTAGAGGATGAGTAGATAAGTGGAAGGAGAGGGGAATGGCACCCCAGGGGGGTCAGACGACTCTTCTGCCCCTAGGCTCAAGCAATGCTCTTGAATACGTCAAGGCCTAGGCTGGATGAAAAGAGAAAGAAAACACACGGAAAAAAAGCAGAAGAAAAGAAAGCGCATTTCATCCTCCACCACACAGCACACGCTTAACCATAGCTTCAGAGGTTTCAGGGGCAGCCCTGCAGCCACTTGCAACAAAATTCAGTTAGCGAACCCTGCAGGACAAGCCAGTCCTCGTCCTCTCTCTGCCGAACCTACCGCCTCCTCTCGTCCTCCGCACACCCAGAGGCGCTACCCTCCTTGCGCAGGCGCCAGGTAAGACCTCTGAGGCCTCCAAGAGAGGCGTTAGGAGTTCCGGGTCTTTCACTAGGGCTCCCCTCTAGCCCCCAAGCTTCCGTTTCTCTACTGCTCTCCGTAGTTGTCTCGGGCCGGAACTCCGAGCCAGGCTGGGGGCGGGCCTTCCGGGAAGGGGGCGCGCGGGAGAGGAAGGTCACGACTAGGTAAGGCTGTCCCTGACTTTGGGGGGCTCTGTAGTGAGATACGGACGGTGGCTGTAGAGGTCCTGCGGGGGTCTCCAAGCTTCTAGAGTCGTCAAGAATAGGATGAGTCAATTTCATTATTAACCCGCTCGGAGGTTTCAGAGGTATCACACGAACAACTTGGCCTTTTCCTGCGTAAATTGGGGGATTTACCAAACGAAGGACGCTAGCGTGCTTTCCTCAGGCGCAGTTACTCTCTTCCTGATTAGGCAGCGTTCAGGGCTCAGTTTCTCTGCTCATCAGACCGCCTTCTGCACCGTAGCTTTGTCTGGGGGATACAGATTAATTTTGTTACCAGCTTAAGAAAAATATGATAAAGTGACACTTAAAAATATTCCCGAAATACCCTACCGATTCAAACGTCGGTTGACACTGTTGCTTCCATCACAGGCAGGCGTGATTGAGTCAGTTGGAGGAGGCTGAGGATGTTCTTGTTGAACTGAACAAAGCTGACATATATTCAGAGTCGCTCATGTCTCTACGACCCAGTGAAATAATCGGTACCGGGCTTTAAAAATAATAAATCGTGTGTTTAGATTTTTTGTGAAACACATGTGCGCAGTGTGTGAGTTCTTGAGGTCTGATGATTATTAGGACAGGCACTGGGCCATGAGTTTTGCAGGTCAGCGCCACAGCGCAGTGCGGTGGTTTACTGCGGTGGTTTAACTGTCCTCATGTAGCAGATGAGAAAACGGGGGCAAAGAATACATGCTACTACAAACGCGGTATGGCCGTTAAAGCGCAGAGGCAAGATTCCGAGGCGCTTTTCTCCTCCAAAGCTGCTCCTCTCCACTAACCAGTGTTTTTTGAGAAGCTGGAGAAAGCTCGCTCCCCCCAGCAGAATTTACGCACACACGTACACGCATATGTCAGCATACACTTGGCAAGTTCCGCGGGATTCACCAGCTAAGGGATACCCAGATTAGGAACTCCTGCACTTCATCTGCACTTTTCAAAGAAAAAAGGCAAACCTAAACCAAAGCCAATTACTGAAACAAACCGGATCTTGTAAATGCACCAGACCTATCAGAAAGCTCAAAGAAACTTGCCCTTTTATGCCAAAGTAAAAATAGGGGTATTTTCTCGTGTGAGCTTAACATGTTTTGCTCCAGCATATTTGAATAATTTGTTTTTGGATAGCATCTTCAACTCCAGTTAATTTTTCTTCATAATACTGTTTAGTTCACATTTAAAGAAAAGTGACAGTTTTAAGTGTCTATTTTGTACCCCTTAGAATGGCTTCATGTGAATAAAAATGTAATTGACGTGTAAATTGTTTTTTACTTTAATGTCTTGTACATGGTCATCATATTCTTTTTTTTAAGATAAAATTAAAAGATTCTGTAAGGAGGCGTACCAGGGTCCTGAAAAGTCATAAGTAAGGCTTTCCAATGTTTAAAAAATTTAAAGCTTGGGGCTGGCCTGGTGGTGTAGTGGTGAAGTTTGCACGCTCCGTTTCCGAGGCCAGGGGTTCACAGGTTCAGATCAGGGTGCAGACCTACGCACTGCTTATGAAGCCATGCTGTGGCAGGTGTCCCACATATAAAGTGGAGGAAGATGGGCACGGATGTTAGCCCAGGGCCCATCTTCCTTAGCAAAAAGAGGAGGATTGGCAACAGACGTTAGCTCAGGGCTAATCTTCCTCACCAAAAACAAAACAAAACAAAACAAAAATTAAAGCTTGTATAAAGTGGTATTTTGCCAATCTTAAGACCAATATTTATGGACAGCAGAACATTTTAGCTGTTTTAGCTTATATTTAAAAAGAAAAAAAGCATACCAACTTCCTGTGCCATTCGTCATCAGAGACATACATGTCTGTGCTCTGTGGAAGGAGACTACAAAGTGGTAATTGATTATTGTTATAACCATTTTCACTTCCCTTCTATTTTGCAAGTGGTTCTTTCTAGTAAGGCATTCAGGTTTAAAGAAGTTTATTCCCTTTCTTCATCATAAAAGTTTTAGGACTTGGATTTTTGTGGTAAAACCATGTTCCAGTGGATTCTAATGAGATCTTATTATTTATGAGGTATGTGTCCCAATAATTTGCTACATTCCAAAATGGGCATGGAGATAACTTAGCATCTTGTGATGGTTTTGGTGACCACTGTCCTAACGAGTCCCTTTCTCCTTGCTACCTGTCAAGTTACCAAGCTGCTGGTCCCCTCCCCTAGGTTTTAGTCTTTGTAAGTTAAGGATATCATTCCAGGGAGGTACAGGTTTAACTGCGTGGAGGCTGAATCTTTTTTTGCATGATTAAATGAGAATAAGGAATAAACAAATGTGTCTATATAGAACATACGAGCACCAAACCTACAAATGGGTTTAGGTTTTTTCTGTTTTGGGGGTTACCATTTACTGAGTGCCACTATCTTATTTCTCACAATAGTCCTGCAAGCTTTGTTTTCTGAAAAGGAAACTTAGATTTAGAGAGAATAGGTAGTTGTTCAAAATAATCTAGCTAATCAGTGGCAGAGCCAGTACTCAAACCTAGGCCTCAGGATTCCATGCTGCCTCTTCATTCAAAAATGAAGTGATTTGGAATTCAGAACATATTTTCCTGAAAACACTGCAACAAAATGATAGATCCTTACAAATAACTGATTGTGGAAATACTGTGCAATTGCAACAGAAATCTATTCTGATGGTATAATAGTAATTAAGCAAAACAAAGCAAAGTTAATTAAGAAACAGTTTATTTTTAGTTTTTTTATCTGATTTTTGGAAAAAGATAACTTGAGAGGTGGAAGGAAGAGAAAAGATAAAGCATGCAAAGAAACTTTTTGTAACTTCTGAAGGCAACTTCAGGACATTTGCAAAGCCTTTAGAGGTTTATAGCACTAATTTGTTACTATTTTCTATTTAAACATTACACTATTAATGACTTTTTTCTCATTGATGAAAATATAACCCTAACAACCCCAAACCCTTTCCCATCCACATAATGGAGCACGAGTTGGGAGAGAAATGAACCTGGGAACTGAGAGTGCTGACAGGAAAAGCAAAGAGCAGGGCTTACAAATGATCCCCAGATTGGGGGACGGGTGCCCCAGGAAGAGACCTTGGATCTGACAGTTCTCCCATCGCTGGCCTTCAGGTGGCACTACTGGCCTAAGATTCCTTGGTTGGTATTCAGAATGGTAAATGGTGAGATTAATGTTCTGCACTTGGTTTGAGGTCAGCCTCTGCTATTTCAATGGATCTTGAAATGGACATAAAAAATTCCTTAATTGAAACACTGAGGTTTTGGGATTTTTTCTTGCAAGAGCTATTTTGAAATCTACTTGGCACCATTCCTGTTTAGGAGGGTTTTTGTACATTTCTCCTGTTGGTTTTTCAAGATAAGTTTATGTGTTTTTTCTGTTTGCAGATCAACTTCTTTTCATCCCAGCTGAACCATCCCCCGTGATAGTCTCTTAGTCAGCAAAGATTCGCATCTCACTACAAAAATTTCATGTAAATTAGCATATTCTGCCAACAGTAACCCCCACATCTGATCTGGAATGGGGTGAGATAGTTATTCCGCTAGCGACATTCTTGATTTTTGTGTATCCTGTATAATTTTTGATGTATATTGGCTGTAATTTATGCATATTACAGATATCATTCTTATACCTATTTCAATATTCTGTGCCTCAGAAGAAAAAATTACTGTTTTCAGCTATTAAGAACTTAGCCAGTTTATACTGAAGC
Source organism: Diceros bicornis minor (assembly GCF_020826845.1). NCBI lineage: Eukaryota > Metazoa > Chordata > Mammalia > Perissodactyla > Rhinocerotidae > Diceros > Diceros bicornis. The sequence continues at coordinate 88,356,597 of NC_080742.1, read as the reverse complement.
AGAATATATATGATGGAAGATAAGACAAGTAACATCACAATTCATAAGTGCCTTCTATTCAGGACTAAATGAATCTTTTGAGCTGTTGAGTTTATTTCTATAAGACTACTATCTCTGTTTTCCCCAAATGGTTCTCAGTCTCTAAGCAGAATTCAGTCCAGCAGCCTAGAGGCTCAATGACCTCATAACTCATTAGCCGTTCCCAGAGCCATCTGGAGTCCTTGAGGAGGACAGTGTTCAAAGGGCTGATGATAAAGACAACAGCGTAATTATTTCTCTGCCATGATTAAACCTTTAGATGGCAAGCAGTCAGCATATTTATTTTGCAGATTGCTTAGGTGGGTGTTTTTTGAAGGTAGAATAACAACGCTGGGGTAGAATAATACATTTCTCTGTCCTCATCTAGCCTATAGATAGGTAAACTGACTCTCAGTAAATAACCTGTTGAGTCACAAAATAGTGCATTGTAAAAAGGGCAGTACAGCAAGGGAGTAATAGTATGCGAACACCAAATGTAAAAATTGCAAATATAAAGCGAGCAAGGGAAATAGCCACTTGGACTGTGGATATTTCTCAACTCCAAGGCACGTCTTGCCAACACCATGGACTGATTCATGTGTAGCTTGCTGTGTTTCCATTTTCTCAAGTGTTACAATCTGGGAATTTCTTACACTAACCTGTTTATCTTTCTTCTCATTTTCTGTAGGGACTCTTGTCCCTTGCTGCTCAGGAAATGTCCTCACTTTCAGAATATGCCTTGCGCATGAGTCGGCTGAGTGCCCGGCTATTTGGTGAAGTGGCCAGGCCTACTGATTCCAAATCCATGAAGGTGGTGAAACTGTTTAGTGAGCAGCCTTTGGCCAAGAGGAAGGAGACGTATGACTGGTATCCAAATCACAACACTTACTTTGCGCTCATGGGGACGCTACGTTTTCTTGGCCTCTACAGGTAATGACAAAAAAACACAAAGAGTAACCTGTCAGAGATTTTTTAGGAGATGAGAAAAGGAAAAAAATTAGCCTTTCTATCCTTATAGTTTTGTGGTTCTTATAATAGTGCCCAGGTAGTTCAAAAGGTACAGTTTTAGGGGGAAAGGCTTTCAAAATATCCATAGTGGGCACACCAAAAAAAAGGAAACATGAACTTATTGAAAGACATATTTTAATTTTGTCTAAAGCCTGACTAACATTGACTAGATACTGAGCTATAGAGAGATATTTAATTATTCAGTAATCTGCAAGCTCCCTAAAGGAAAACTTCCTAAAGGAAAACTGGTTCGAATGCTGAGGAAGAAAACCTCCACCACCTGGGTTTGGCAGAGCAGCAGGTTCCCATCGGTTGGATGGAGAGTCCCTGCCCGCAGCCTCTCTTCCTACCTGTTGTACGGGAGCCTCCTTTCTTTCCTGGTGGCAGTTTTCTCGGAGTTCTTATTTCCTTCCACCCTCTTCTGGCATATTTAGTTGATACCCTTTTTGATATATTAATTTGGTTTAAATAATCTGTAGTTTAAGAGCAGTATGTCAATTGCACAGGCTCTTAGCACCGTGCATTTGTGTGTCTGCGTATATATAGGAAGCTGGTGCTTAGGACTGAATACTGCTCTAGCAAGACTTACGTGATCATTTTATTTAAAAAATGTCTTAATTACCAAACTAATACATGCTCATTATAAAAGAATTCAAACAGTGCATAATTGTATAAAGTTAAAACGCTTCCTTTTTAAAAAAAATTTAACATGTTTTAATTGCACTTGTTTTAGGGCAGCAATACAGAAATGAATTTGAGACTGTTCACTCTAACATAATAAAATGAATAGTTCATTCAAGATAGGTAAAGATTGGTACATTCATTTATCCAAAAGATATTTTTTTAAGTACCTTCCATGTGCAGAGACTTAAGATGGGCACGAGGGGAACAGCAGTGAGCAAAATAGAATAGATTTTCTTAGTTATTATTAGAGATTATATTCATGACATATTTTGAATTTCTGGAATTGCTTTCAGACTATCTCCCTTGCCATTAAAATTAATCTGGGCTCAGAAAATAAAAATTAATTTTATTATGACCCAAAATAAAATATCATTGGAAGGCAGATCTCCTGAGTAGAAAATTATAACCCATAACAAAATCACACTCAGCTATTTTAATTTTACCTGTTTACTGCCACTCTCCATTTGTTTGAAAAATAAAGCCTTGACTGTCTTTGAAGACAGGGAAAAATTACTTAGCACTTAGTTATCCATGGAAAAGCACGATTATTTTCATGTGTTTAGTCACTAGTTATGGTAAATGATGCCTCTAATGCAAGGCCTCCTGTGGCATCAGGCAGGATGAAACTAGACAATCTTCAATAAAGAAAATATTACTCAAAGACCTACAAAAGGGGGGAGGGAAGCACAGGTTTTCAAAAACAATGATTCATTCCGTCAAGCAGGTGCTTGGGCTGTTTCATCAACAGAGACAAAGATCCCTGCCTTTGGAGCTTTCTTTCTGGATGGGGGATGATGGGAATGGGGGAGGGAAGGAAGAAGAGGGAAAAACATATTAAATAAGTAAATTATGTGGCATGTTACAAAGTTGCACATGCTATGGGAAAAAAAATAGTAGAGCCAGCTGAGCAGGATCAACTGTGCTGACAGGGCAGTCAGTGGGCGGAGCCAGGACGGGTCACAGGATTAAACAGGACAGTCAGGGTCAGCCTACTTGAAAAGATGAGGTTTAAGCTGAGGCTTGAAGGTGGTGAGTGAGCTAAGTGGGACCTGGGGAAGAGCTGTCAAGGCAGAGGCAAGAGCAGAGCAAAGGCCGTGGGTGGGAGTGCGCCTGGTGTGTTCCAGGAGCAGCACAGGCTAAGGGGAGAGCGGTAGGACAGCAGGCAGATCAGGAAGGCCTCTGAGGGCTGTGGTAAGGACTTTGGCTTTTGCTCTGGGTGAAATGGGAGCCATTTTCAGGGTTGTGAACAGAGCAGTTAAATGACTCATACTTTAGAAGAATTACTCTGGCTGCTCTGTTGAGAATAGATTACTTGTGGGCACTCACAGCTAATCCCAAAGAGCTGTTGTATCCATCATGTTCATGAAATGAAACAGTGTACCCTATAAAACCAATCTATTTCTTATTTTTTATTTTTTTTGTGAGGAGGACCAGCCCTGAGCTAACATCTGATGCCAATCCTCCCCTTTTTTTCTTGAGGAAGAGTGGCCCTGAGCTAACATCCATGCCCATCTTCCTCCACTCTACAGGGGACGCTGCCACAGCATGGCTTAACAAGTGGTGCGTTGGTGCACGCCCAGGATCCGAACCTGCGAACCCCGGTCCGCCGCAGCGGAGTGCGCACACTTAACCACTTGTGCCACCGGGCCGACCCCACAATCTATGTTTTAAAATCCTAAGGAGTTAAAAATTGGGCCCAGCAAACCCCTTTCCTACCTTTAATTCATATGCCATTATTATCCGTTATTACAGACAAGGAGACTAAGGTGCAGACAGGGAAGGTCACTTATCCAAGGTCACACAGCTACTAAAGGGTGGAGCTGTGATTTGAACCCAGGTTCAAATGAGTTCCAGAGCTTACATATTTAAACACTATACTGTTCTTTAGGTATTTGCACTTAGAATGCAGACATTTTTATATATTGTAGGCAGTCTTCATCTTTTTTTTTTTTTGTGAGGAAGACCAGCCCTGAGCTAACATCTGGTGCCAACCATCTTTTTGCCGAGAAAGACTGGCCCTGGGCTAACATCCGTGCCCATCTTCTTCTACTTTATATGGGACGCTGCCACAGCATGGCTTGACAAGCGGTGCGTCGGTGCGCGCCCGGGATCCGAACCTCTGAACCCCGGGCCACCGAAGCAGAACTCGCGCACTTAACCGCTGCACCACCAGACCGGCCCTGGCAGTCTTCATCTTACACCCCCTCCACATGTACAAACAGTCCTGGCTACCTTGGTCCCAGGGTACCTGTCTTTTGATTTGGCTTCCTTCTGCCTGAGCCTTTCCCCAGCAGCCGTTTGTGTGAATTATCCACTGCCATTAAGACAGCTTCCTCCAGACCTCTCCCCTTGTAGTAGGTGCTAGTTTATGGGGCTCTCGGGGTCTCTGTGTAGCTGTTGAAGCTTAGACAGTCATGCATTGCTTAACAATGGGGATACTTTCTGAGAAATGCATCGTTAGGCAATTTCGTTGTTATGCAAACATCATAGAGTGTACTTACACAAACCTAGATGGTACAGCCTACTACACACCTAGGCTATATAGTACTAATCTTATGGGACCACCATCACATATGTGCGGTCCATCGTTGACCAAAACATTGTTATGCGGCACATGACTGTACCCGCTTTCTGCTCCCCTCTGTGTTTAGTCTTAGTGTTATAGGGAAGTTTGGGGTAATTGTTAGTGGTGTGTGGCTGGCCTGAGAATTAGCTGCTATTCGTGACATTGTTCCTGTGAGGGGAAACTGTGACTTAGAAATGAACTTTTGGAACATAACCTATCTGTATCTTGGGGACTGCCTGTCCTTTCTGCTCACCAAGCTGAGCATGTGCCCTGTAGGAGTCAAGGATTGATTACTAGAACGACCTAAAGGAACAGTGCTAGATTAGTGTACTTTTCCAGCCTGGTAGAAATACTGGCTAATTATTTTTTCTTTCTCTATTCAGGGATGAGCATCAGGATTTTAAGGATGAGCAGATGCGTCTAAAGAAGCTTCGTGGAAAGGGGAAACCAAGGAAGGGAGAAGGGAAAAGAGCAGCAAAAAAGAAATAGTGTTGGTCCATCAGGAGAGAAAACTTCTTCCTCAGCAACTGAGCGCAGAAGAAAGTGTATTTACTATCTTTCCCATATTGGAGGAGTATAAGCTTCCTAAATTGAAGATTATTTGGAGGAACACAGTCATCTCCGTGTTGAAGTCTAATCCAATTGACTTGTGCCTGGTTTCTTGGACACATTCTAATTCTGCACAATTATTTTGGCCTTGGTTTTGTAATCTGAGGTTTGCCTCATTCCCTAAAGAAACAAATGCATGAATTACTGTTGAATGACGTGTCTGGGGTGGGAATGGGATGTTGGGGAGTGGAGGGGAAACTCACCGACTGAGCATCCCGTAGTCTCCTCATTGCTCCCTTCTTGCTTCCTCATTTAACCAGCCTTAAACTCTTTCATCTCTGCCGTTCAGCCACTGCCTCCACCACTGTGCTCACAAACTTTATGTGCCTTCCACCTACTCCTTTGAGAATATCTAAGGTATATTTGTGAGATAAAAGGCTGTACCTGATAAGAGAATATTGAGTACCTGCTGTATACAAGGTAGTGGGGCCCTGTAACACAGTGGTTGTTAGCAAGAGAAACAGTCCCTACCTCGTGGGACTTTTAATCCTGGGGGAGAGACTAATATTACATAATTACATAAATACAGACTTCTGTGAGAGTGTCGATGGATTGATCCAGAGAGACAGCAAGAGGCCCAACCTCGTTAGGGAGTTTAAAGAAGGCCTCCCTAACGAGATGATATTTAAGCTGAGGTCTGAAGAATAAATTCGAGTTGGGCAGAAGAAAAATGGTGGGAAAAGTGTTTGAGGCATAGAGAACACCATTTGCAAAGGCCTAAGGTAAGAAGAAATTGTCTTGTTCCAGGAATTGAAAAAAGACCACTGACTAGTAAGAGTTGACCATATGAAATAGACAGAGGCTAGACCATGAAGGGCTTTGCAAATTCTGTGAAAAGGCTTGGACTCAACCAGCCTAACCAGAGATCAGAGTGTGTAAGATGTTATCTATGAGAGATGACTGTTGTGTACATTTGGGTAGCTAGCTGCTCATTTTGTTGTATTCTAGCAGTGAGTTTCCAATGAGGATGTGAGGGCTTCTCTGATTTTCTTTTCCAAGAGTTGTTCTAAGATTTCTAGCACTGGTAAATTTTTAAGTACTTTTTCTTCTCTTTTTTATTGTGGTAAAAAATATAAAATTACTGTTTTAACCATTTTTTTTTCTTTTTGGTGAGGAAGATTAGCCCTGAACTAACATCTATTGCCAATCCTGCTCTTTTTGCTGAGGAAGATTGGCCCTGGGCTAACATCCGTGCCCATCTTCCTCTACTTTATATGGGACGCCACCACAGCATGGCTTGATAAGCGGTGCGTCAGTCTGTGCCTGGGATCCGAACCTGCGAACCCTGGGCCGCCGAAGTGGAGTGCACAATCTTAACCACTACACTACTGGGCCGGCCCCCCATCTTAACCACTTCTAAGTGTACAGTAGAGTAGTGTTAACTATATGCACATTGTTATGCTAAAGTACTTTTTAACACCTGTCTCTGCCTCTCGGGAAAAGAGCAAAGTGCATAGGCAAGAGTAGGTATAGCAGCTACTCCAGCTACAGTTTTCTTTCCCTGCAACATTAGAATTATTGGCAATAACTGCCCTGTGAATAATTCCTGAACTAGTAGGAATCACACTACATATGTTTAGATAAATGATATTTTTAAAGATACCTAATCCAGATGGTATGGCTAGGGCCTATATTACAGTTGATAAAAATAAAAATGACCCAAAGTTGGGTGATTTGTATCTGACAGACGTGAATTCCAGCAGAAGGCTGAGAATCCATTTAGATTTCTTTCCTGAGTACCTGACACATGCTAGTTGTAGAGGACACAGATGAACAGACTTAGTCCCTAAGATTGTGTGAATGGGTGTGTTTGTGTTGTCAAGTGTTGGCAAGATCTCAGGGATTTGCTCAGAAAAGTGCAGATGCATGATGACTCTTGGCCAGTGCAGCTGAGCCAGGTGCGTGAATGACTACCCCAAGATACTGGGCTGAGGAACAGGCTCGCAGCCTGAACCCAGTGTATGTTATGTTATACATAACAGTGTATGTTAAGTGGATGTTATGAATTATACCATCTCCAACTTTTGGAGAAGGCCTGAATGTAAGAGGAGCTTAGGGGAATTAGCATAATATTTTAAAGGGAGTAACTGCTTTAGATACCAACAGCTAACCTGGGTCAGAAAACAAGCAAAGAACCAGTGTATTGGTTTGCTGGTGGACCCTGCGCCTCCAAGGAGCCTTAGCACTGGCTGATAGGGAAGCTTGTAGACAACTCAGCAATAGACGAGTGTGCGGCTGCTCCATGCTGAGAATCAGGAACTATAGCTAAAATCTATTTGTACATAAGTTGTACCCTGAAACCACCTGATACAGTAAACGCTGTGCAACTCAAAACTCTGTACCCAACGGCGGACCAGATGGAAAGGAGAGGATAAGAGAGAAGAGTTCATTCTTGACACTGGACACCAGCGACCAAGGCTTAAGAGAAGGACTAACTGCAATGAGAAAAAAAGTCTTTAGCCTCACCAGATTGTTTAATCGGATTTCTCTGGTCAAGACCAAAGCTATTTGTTTTCCCTCTAATGTTGGCTGTTTTGTGCACATGGGACATTTTGCCCTTGATTTCAGTGTGGCATAGTAAAAAGAGACTGGGTTTTAGATTCCAAAGTCATGGGTTGTGATATAGTTCTACTCAGTGGCTTTGTGACCTTAAGTCACTTATCTCTGAACCCCTTTCTGCCTCTGTAAAATCGTGATAGTATTTCACTGGATTAATGAGATATTAAGGTTTGTGAAAAGGACAATGTAAACTGTAAAATGTTAAATGTTTTTACAATACAGTTCTTTATGTGACTGGTAGGGATTGCTACGTCTTACTGGCATATTTTTCTGAGGCAATGTTGAGAAATATCTGCTAAAAATATAAAATTCTGTACATTTACATGCAGCACAATAGGTTCAGGAAGAAGTAGGTGGGAGATGCATTTTATTATTTATGTAATCATGGGTTCCCGAAACTCATTTTTTAAAAAGCATCATATATATGTATGCATATCCCTATCTATGAGCATATAAACATAATGGTTTTATTTGTAAAGCACTTCCCACAAAAGAAGTCAGAATTAACAATGCCACCCTCTTCACCCTTTTCCTCTTTCCTCACACATTCCCCAAAGGTTGTAAGTGCCTCATGTTAGAGATTTGGAGGCGGGAACAAACTTCAAGAGCAATAGATAGAGGGGAACGAGTTCTTTTAACTTGCCAACCCTGTCTCCATGGCCCTTTTTCTTAAGTGCTCATTAAGAAAAGTTCAAAAGAAAGCATTTCTTGAAAAAAAAAAAGAAAAAAAGAACATTAAGATAGAATCAGCAGGGGCCGGCCTCGTGGCTTAGCGGTTGAGTGCACGCACTCTGCTGCTGGTGGCCCGGGTTCTGATCCCAGGCACGCACCAACGGACCACTTCTCCAGCCATGCTATGGCGGTGTCCCACATACAGCAACTAGAAGGATGTGCAGCTATGACATACAACTATCTACTGGGGCTTCGGGGGAAAAAATAAAAAGAATCAGCAAAACAACAGCAATGCCTTTGGGAAGACTGAGATAAATGGAAAAAAACAGTAGAAGCCTGGATACTGAGAGAACTGGGAAAACAGTAAAACATTTATGTTGAATTTAAAACAATGTTTTTTAAATGACATAAAGGCAGCAAAACAGGAGATCATGAAACTACTGGGAGGACTGGCCAAAGCAGCTACCCACATGCAGTTTTCTAACTTAATTGGGATCTGGCAATATGGTAAATTCATATTACAGCAGAAGCTAGAGTTAACCCAGTGTTAATCCTACGGCCTTTTTCATTCAACTTAAATGGAAACACAGGAATGGGAAGATTGCATATTATTAAGATGGTAATTGTTTACATTTATATAATTCCTATCAAAATTTCAATAGACATTTTTGGAGTTTGATAAAATGATTCAAATTTTCAAAATCCATAAGAAAAAATAGGAGAGAACACAAAAGAGATTCTGAAAAGGAAGAATAACGTGGGGACCCATGTTAGATTTTGACACATAATTTGTTTTTAAAAATACTGATATTGGTGCAAGAATTAATCATTGGGAAAAAAAGAACCCAGGAATAGTTTCTATAATGTATAAGAATTAACATATAATAAAGGATGCTTCACAAATTAGTTGATAAATGGTGTTGGAACAATTGACAATTGTAGCGGGGGTAGGAAGAATTTAGGTCATCATATCATACGCCAAATAAATTTTGGATGGGTCAGTAAACATCAAGGAAAAAAAATTTTTAATGGAAACTATAAGAGAATAGAACTGAATCATTAGATGAACTTATACGTGTTATTCTCTAACTTCAAAGTAATAAAAGAAGCCCCAAGAAAAAGGCAAGCAGATTAAAAACAGGTTCTTAGCAAGTTTGAAAGAAAATACCAGAAAAATATTTATGGCATACAAAACAAATAGGGTAATTTTTGTGTGTGTGTGAGGAGGACCGGCCCTGAGCTAGCATCTGCCAATCCTCTTTTTGCTGAGGAAGACTGGCCCTGGGCTAAAATCCGTGCCCATCTTTCTCCACTTTATATGGGACGCCGGCACAGCATGGGTTTGACAAGCGGTGCCTCAGTGCGCGCCTGGGATCCGAACCAGAACCGGCGAACCTGGCCGCCGCAGCGGAGCACGCACACTTAACTGCTTGTGCCATCGGGCTGGCCCCTAAATAGGGTAATTTTTAAAGTTAAATAAGGAGCTCATACAGTTTTATAAGAAAAAAGTCAAGTAACAACAGAAAAAGCAAATGATACAAATAGGTAAACAGAGAGCAGGCACGAGCAGTGAACAGATACACGGGGTGCCTCCAGCCTCCGGGCCTTTGTACCTTATGCCTCCAAACGCACTCTCCCAGACCTGACTCTTAAACTCACTTTTTTTAGGTCTTTGTTCAAATGTCACCTCAACAAGGCTTTCTCTGCCCGCCCATTGAAAATCACAAATGTTACCCACTAAGGTACGTACCCCACTTCTGCTTTTCTCCATAGCACTTTTCACTGCCTTCTTGATACTATTTAGTGTGATTATTGTCTCTTCCTCCTGCGAGAAGCCAGCTCTGTGTGGACAGGAGTTTTACTCACTGCTACATTCCCCGTGCCTAGACCAGTACCTGATTGCTAGTCAGCATCACTATATTTTTGTTGAATAAATTAAATACCCAAACTCACTTGTAATTGGAAAATAAATAAAGTACATTTTTCTCACTATGTTGGAAAAGAAAGAAAAAAAGGAAAAGAAGAGAGGGAAGAAAAATAAAAATTCATCTGAACGGACGACGTGGTTTAGTAAAACTGGAAAATAGTTGTTGGCAATGTAAACTAACCTTATTGGAAAAAAATCTGTCAACATATATACTGAGTCATTAATAACGTTTATATTCTTTGACCCAAAAACACAACTTAGCACCTAGATTTTGATTTCTAAATACCATTCTCCAACAAAAGGAATCATGGCTCCTTGGAGACATAGTGGATTCCAAGGCTGAAACAGGTAAGAGTCAAGTTATGCCAGAAAGTAAGGAAGTGCCCCTCCAAAAAGAGGATGGGGCACCTGTTGGAAGGGCACGAAAGTCAACCTGAGAGAGTTCCCAATGGCCAAGGCTGGAAAAATATGAGCGATAAAATGAGAAGAGTACTGAATTAAAACCCAAAGGTTAAAATAAATATTCTCAAGTCCATACTTGAGAAGGGACAACTCTTTCTTAAAGAAGAATTCCAGTTTAAAAATCTAAGGAATGATGGGGCCGGCCTGTGGCGTAGCGGTTAAATGTGCACGCTCTGCTGCTGGCGGCCCGGGTTCGGATCCCAGGCGCGCACCGACGCACCGCTTGTCAGGCCATGCTGTGGCAGCGTCCTGTATAAAGTGGAGGAAGATCAGCACGGATGTTAGCTCAGGGCCAGTCTTCCTCAGCAAAAAGAGGAGGATTGGCATGGATGTTAGCTCAGGGCTGATCTTCCTCACAGAAAAAAAAAAAAATGTAAGGAATGAGAGGCCAGCCCTGCGGCACAATGGTTCAGTTCAGTGTGCTCTGCTTAGGCGTCCCAGGTCCGCAGGTTCAAACCCCGGGCGCAAACCCACACCACTTTGTCAGCCATGCTATGGCGGCGATCCACATATACAGTGGAGGAAGATTGGCACAGATGTTAGCTCAGGGCTAATCTTCCTCAGAAAAAAAAAAAAAGTGAGGACTGAGGGAAATAAAAAAATCACCATTAGAACACCACAGTAATAATTGCTGCAAGCAAGATCCACTGATGGATACTAAAATTGGCAGGCAAAAGTTTAAGGAGAAACAGGATATTTGTATGCTCTCAAAGTATCTCCCCAAAATAAATATTATTTACAAAGAAAAAAGTAGTAACTTTAAGGTAGAGAAAACTAGCAGACACCACCTTAAGCAAGTAATTCAGGTTAACATCAATAATAAGACATATCAACATAGTGTGCCCCCGATACGATGCACCGAGAATGCCACGACCCCTGTGAAATTCTTCCCAGGAATGTAGAATCTCAACCCAATCATGAGAAACCCAAATTGAGAGACATTCTACAAAATAACTGCCTACGACTCTTCAAAAATCTCAACGTCATAAAAGATAAAGACTGAAGAACTGTCACATTCTTGGAGGCAACTAAGGAGATGTGACAACTAAATACAACGTGGGGTTTGGGATTGATCCCAGAACACAAAAAGAACATTAGTGGAAAAAAACATGAAATCTGAATAAGCTCTGTAGTTTAGTTAAAACTATTGCACCAAATGTTAGTTTTTTAGTTTTGATAATTGTACTATAGTTATTTAAGATGTTAACATTAGGGAGAAGCCAGGTGAAGGGTATGCAGGAATTCCTAGTATTTTTGCAACTCTTCTGTAAGTCCAAAATCTTCTTAAAATGAAAACTTTTAAATTATATTTTCAAAAACTTTTCAAAGAATTACATGTAAGAATATTTTTAAGAATTAATGTAAGGTCATCAAATTAAAGACATTTTAGAAACATCAGAAAAAGAATTACTGTAAAATAAAAAATAATAGAATATAAGGGTTCGTGTACAGAATTCTCTCAATTATATAAAGAAAAATGCAAAGGAATGAAAGACTGGAGGAACTGTGCCCAAATATTAACATTTGTTGCTTATAAGAGAAAAAAAAAAAAGATGAAAAAGCTCAAGAAAAAAAGCAGAGAGGACAGAAATGAGATAGGAGGACATTTCAGGCTGAGGAAATCATGTGAGCAAAGACGGATGAGACATGCAGCCTGGCATGTTCCTAAAAAGAATACGTTGTTCGTGGTAGGTGGAGCATAAGTTGCATTGGGGGAAAATTTGAGAGAGAAAGAGAGAGATCAGACTGATAAGATAGGGCCTTGTAGGCTGACCTAAGAAGTTTAGGTTTTATCCTAAAGATAATGGAGAGCTATTGAAGAAACACAAGAAGGATGATGATGTGATTAGATCCATAGTTCAGAGAGCTCCCACAGGCAGCCATATGGAGGATGGATTAGAAGGAGCTAAGAAAGGTGGGAGGGAGATGAGTTAGGAGGGCACTGGGTGGGCCACATGAGAAATAAGGAGGGACTGATTTGAAGCAGGAGAGGTAGGAATCACGGGAAAAGATCCTTTTAGTTTGGACTATTGGTGGTGGCTATAATTCCTCCCACACCAGTCAGGTTCATTTATGTTTCCATGCAAATGGCCCACATATGACTCCTAGAAGGCTGGTGCTCTCAGGACTTTAGAGATCATTTAGTATAATTCCTTCCCTGTCCAGATGAGGCCAGAAGCCATCCAGAGCCCACAAGCACAGGGAAGCATCTGAGTAGGTGCATAGGGTCAGTATCCAGAGATCCAGGAGCTTTGGGGTCTAGTCTCCCGTTCAAACAACTTGTGAGTTAGTAAAAGAGGACTAGCTGGCAAATCTTCTGCTTCCTGGCCCCAATCTCACTGACAGATCCAACTTTCTCAATACAAACTTTCTCCAAGTTGGAGAGTGGGAATGGAGGAGATCCTGGAGCAGTGGGGAATCCACCAGGGTGTGGAAAGAAAATATTACAACCTCTATTTACATTTATTTTTATGTCATTCATTTTGTATATATATATTATACATAATACAAAAATATAATGCATATAATTTATGAATATAAATAAATATATAAAATAAAATTTTATGCATGTTTAAAACTTTATTCTATTGCACAATCTAAAAAATTTGGCCATCACTGTCCAAGAGAAGGAAGGGAATATAGAAGAGCAGGTTGGTGAAGCCTGTGGCCACCCGGAGTTCTCAGATACCCTGGCAAGGTACAGCTGGGTTTGGGGTTGGTCACTTTCATAATTGGAGATGGTGCACTTGGAGAGCAAGCCCTCAGCTTGCGGGGATACGAGGGGACCAGGATTCTGTGACACATACTGCACCTTCACCCATGCAGGTGTTCCCAGGGGAAGGCCGTGCTGGCAGCACCGTGTCCTGGCAACTGGCAGCACCGTGTCCTGGAAGCAGCAGAATGCAGACCAGGAGGGCATGGGTTAGGCAGCTGGGGGGACACAAGTGAGCCTGGAGTTAGGAATCAGAGAAAGAGGGGTGCAAAAGGTAAAATCAACCTCAGAGTCTGGGAGCATAAGGACAAACCAGAGAGGACAGGAAAGAAGCAAAAGGAACAGGCAAAGCCAGATCCGAGGGAAAGAACCTGGTCCAAAGGTCACAGACTGCTAGCCTGCAGCCCATATTTCGCCCATGAACATGAATTGTCTGGCCCACACGATACTTTTTAAAACTGCGAATTAGATATCAATGTTTTTTTAATCAAGAGATTTTTCATAAAAACCCACATATCCAGCTTCTCTTTAAATAAGAAAATATCTAAAGTCGTGGGAACACTGGGTCTACAAGGCTGCCCCTCCAGGACAGAGAAGTTAGTGGCAGTCTCCATTTATTATGGGGCTGTTTCCCTGCCTGCTTTTCTCGGTTCTGTCACCTGCCTGGCTTTCCTGTAGACTTTTCAGTCTTTAGACGTGTCTCAGGATCTCGCTGAAGCAGCAAGTCCATGCGACGGCCCAGGTTGGGAGTGACGCTAGGCTAGGCACTGTCTGTCCCCGGCCTGGGTATGAATCAGCCTTCTTGGTGTCAAAGGAGCAGGGCTGGTGAGGTGCTCCCTGCAAGCCCCCAGTGCAGCCAGAGCACCCAAGTTCCAGCAGCAGCTCTAACAATCCCTGCCGTCAGAAACAGAGGAGACGGGAAAACGTATTCTTCTGAGAAGAGACCGGCAGTCCTTAATGGTTTCTGGTCTACCACGGCAGTTCTTCTTCAAGCAGCAAGACATTGGCTTACTCTCTGTTCCTCGGAATTTTGTGACAGACAAGTAAAAAAACAGGAGAATAGGATCCAGTGGGTTTTGCATGGACCAGACAGACCTATTTGTGGGGTTTCAGGGCAGAGGAGGAAGGAGGGAGAAGAGACTGTGCACCTCAGGAGAGACCGTTGTCAGGGAACAAAAGATTTTTGGCTTTCTGTCTTTCAGTGTGAGTGCATTTTACCTACTCTGGTAGCAAATACGGGTAGGAGTTGCTGGCTGCAGAGCATGGGCGTGAGCATGAGCTCCACTTGGGAATGGCTTCCGGGCCCTCTGGTCAGTCGACAGTACTGACCCAGAGTGGAGCCAGAGAGGTGACCAGCCCTACCAGGGCAACTGGTCTGACAGGTGGCGTATCCTGAGGAGTAGGCAACAGCTAGGTCATTCTGGGTCTCCAGCCACAACCTGACGGGTCAGCCAGGGAATAGTCAGCAGGGGCAGAGTGCAGGGAGAGCCAGGGCCTCGGGCAGAATGCAAATCCCACACACGGATGCAGGAAACCAGCAGCAGTGTGACCCCAAGAGAGATGTGACCCCAGCTGTCAGTGTGTGGGAGTGCAGCCCCCAGGTGAGCGAGGGGCTCTGCTGCTGGAAGGCAGGTGGCCGTCCATGCTCCTGCTTATCCGCTTATTCCATTCGCAGGTAGTTAAGCTCATGGTAGAGAGGCTACCTGGAGCTGAAAAGTAAAGTCAAGGTGGCAGTCACTCTCATGTGAAAATCAAAAGTAAATATAGCATGTTGAGATTTAAGTAAAGGGAAAGTAAAAATTAACTTGCACAAATTCGATTTATACACAATCTTTCAGAAATACATCCATTATATAAAACTTAGGGTTTGGGGGCTGGCCTGGTGGCGCAAGCAGTTAAGTGCACGTGCTCCACTGCGGCGGCCCGGGGTTTGCCGGTTCGGATCCTGGGCGCGCACGGACACACCGCTTGGCAAGCCATGCTGCTGTGGCGTCCCATATAAAGTGGAGGAAGATCGGCACGGATGTTAGCCCAGGGCCAGTCTTCCTCAGCAAAAAAAGAGGAGGATTGGTAGATGTTAGCACAGGGCTAATCTTCCTCACACACACAAAAAAAACCTAAGGGTTTGTTTATTCTGTGTTTGTTTCCTTTGGACCTCTTCCTTTTGTTTAGTTTTCACTCGTAGTTCTTGGTCAGACACCAGTGGGAGTGAAAACATGACTTTCTTTCCTAGTGGCACGAGACCTGCACTTGTCAATCACAGTGACTCCGTGAAGGCAGTAACACTCAGAGAATGGGCTCAGCCCACCTGCACCAGGGGCGTCTCTGAGTCGGCAGGCTAGGACACAGCTCAGGCATCTATGTTTCCAACAAGCGCTTCCAAGTGGTTAACATGCACTCCGAAGCGTGGGAATTGCCATTTTAGGAATTCTAGTGGAACCAAAATTGAAAGAGAAAAACGCTGGTTCCAAGATACTTCCTTAGTTAGCCACAGGTTGCAGGCATCCAGATGACCTAGTATTTGGGAATGTATCAAAGATGTCTTGAATTGACTTTGAATTGTGATGTCCTCATCACCAATCTCCTTCAGCCTCTGATTTTATAATTCTCTCCAACAAACTCACGTCTGTCTGATTTTATTCTTAGTGAGTCCTTGGCATTAATAATTGCTTGTCATTCAAGTATGATCTAGTATGATCTCGTCTCTGCAGTGGTCTTTGTGGGGGCATGTTCAAGGATACAGAGCTAGTACGGTTATCCCAATCCCTGGGTGCTAAATTCCAGCTATGTGGTCTGCTCCAGGCCATCTGTGCAGGCTGTAAACTTCACCACGGGAAGGAAGGCATGGCCAGAATTATTCTTCTTGTGAAAAATAATCACTTGATCTTTCCTCCTCCTTCATTAGCCTCATAAAGTCTCCCCACTGCATTTCACAACCAGCATAATAGCAGGGAAGATGAAAGTGAAGAAAAGCTCACTGATCTCATTTGTAGATCACAGTCTGTCTTTAGCACAACAGGTGGGCCCTCCAGGATTCTGTTTGCCACATAGCCAAACCACTCACTGGCACCAGCTCCCCAAAGAGAGCAGGGCGAGTGGGTGATGCATGGAAAATAGGAATAAAAGAAAATTAGTCCAGATCATCTACTCAATTACGACCACCCAAAAACATGGTTTACTGTCAAATGTTCTGCAAAGAGCAATTATTACTTCTATAATTTAAAAAAAAAAGTTATTTTTTTAAAAAGAACATTGTCATGAATTCAAAATAGAGCATCTCAACTGATGTGGCTATTTTCTCGCTAAAAAACACCTGAGAAAGCATCATCAAAATAACTCAAAATGGTCATTTGGGTTGTGTTTTTTTGATTGTTATTATTCTGCAGGATTCCCAGTCAATTTAAAACTTGTACAAGTTCCATGCGTCCTGCTTTCCTTTCCACCTCTCCGCCCAGACTCAGGAATTCACCATGGCCCTGCCCCTTGAGCCACAGGAACTGACCTGGCAAGCCTGAACCTTTCCCTTACTTTTCCTGCAGTGCTTGCTCCCATGTCACCTGAACAGGTGGCCTCCAGGGTGAGTCACCCTCGATTTACTGGCTAGTTCAGGTACAACGCAGAATCTGTTCCTGAAATGCCACAGTCTCAAAAGAGAGACTTATAATACTTTTTATTAACCTGCTCACAGCAAAAGACAAATCTGTGCTCTCCGTCTTGCTCTTAAGTTGCGCCAACTAGTAGGCCCAGCTGAAGGAGACAACAGTTTACAGTGCTAGAGGCTTTTTACTGGAAGGGTGGTGCATGGCCCCCTGGGAGCTTGTTAGAACTGTGGAATTGCAGTCCCACCCCAGACTTTCTGAATCAGGATCTGCATGTTAACAAGAACCCAAGGTGTTCTGTATGCACATGCAAGTGGGAGAAACACTGACTTAGATTTGTATTAACCTTCAGAGTCCTTAGAGGTCATAGGTGTACCAAGGACCCCAATGCAGCCTTTCTGCCTTTACTCATGCAATTCATTATTCTCTCTGCCTAAAAATGCCTTCCATCATGGGTCATCAACCTGGTGAACTCCTACTCATCCTTCAAGGCCCTGCCCAAAGACCACATCCCTATTGAAACCTTCCTGATATCCTGAGTCAAAACTAATCATTCCCTCTTCTATGCTCCCTTGATACTTTACATCTATATCCAGTATATACCAATATTAGAGAGTCTTCATACCACATTATAATTATATGCTCACATGTCTGTGTCCACCACAAGAATGTGAGGTATTCAAGGGCAAAAGCATGCCTTATTCATCTATACTCCCCAGCACCCAGCCCAGGACTTGGAACAGAGGCTCAATAAATGTTATATGAAAGATACCTTTTGATCTTTCCTTCCATTGTTTTAGTCATGTAATAGTAACTTTATGCTGTCTGAAGATTTTCACATTGTAATCTTCGATCCTTTAAAAACTATTCTTAGATCTTTAATATGCTAATTTATAGTAATGATTCAAAAATATTTCCATTGGCCTGGACACAATCTCTGAGCCTACATTTCATTGGGATAACTATCTCTGCCCCCTTTCCCTTACACATATCCCTCTCTCACAACAACATCTCCATTGCTGAAGAAAAGCCAGCTTATAAAGCAGATATTTTTAGGGGTGGGAGTGGTAGGTGGTATAATAAAAGGAATTATTGTAGTTATTTGTTTATATTAAGCCTGTCTTGATAACGTTAATTTTTTTTACAGATATATAACTGATATCACTGAATCAATTGTGAGTCAAAGACAAAAAAAACTGTAAAGAGAAGAAAGTAAAGTAGAAGATAAGTAGTGATCCAAGAGTCACAATAATTAATAGCTGTATTCTCAAGACAAACACAGCAGAAAACACGCAGATAATTATGGGGCACTTACAGAGTTGGCATAACCCCTCAGGTTAACAATGAACTCTTGAGAGACTGAATGTAGTCATGTACCAGCCTGCACAAGAAAACACGCAGCCAGAGATGTTCACTGGTAATATACAAGAGGGAAGAATCACTGCTCTGTGCCGGTCAGCGATGCAAAGCTATAAGCAGCTCATGGTCCATAAAACTCATCTAAATGGCCCTCAAATTGGTCTTAGTCACTGTTCGCATTTATTGTGAACATATGGTTCTGGCAGTGGTAATTAAGAGACACTATTTAGGTGAACTTTTGCTTTCTAAAGTGGCCCTTGCAATATTTATCAAAAGGTTAAATATGAATATCCTTTGACTCAGAAATTCTGTATGTCTGGAGCATAGAATTACAGATATAAATGCACAAAAATGTTCATTGCAGTTTTTATAGAAAAATAGGAGACAATCTACATGTTCATCAATAGGAAAGTTATTAAATAAGTTATGCTAGATCCATACCCTGGATAGTAGACAACTAGTTTTTTAAAAGACAAATACATATATATATGTGTACTGACATGGAAAGACATCAATGATATAGCATTAAAAACAAAAGTAAGAGACATTCTATTATAGTATTAACCTACTTAAAAATTATGTGTAGGAACATATATACAGACATATACATACACATACATTTGTATATGCATAGCAAACATTTGTAAGGCTACTCACCAAATTGTTTATTGTGATTATGTTTGAGGAAAAGGATTAAAATAAAAATAAGAAATCACTTTCCCTTTTATAGCATATACATTTTTGTATTTTTTTAACTTTTAATTTTGACAAAATTTCAGATTTATACTGTCGCAAAAATAGTGCAAAGAATTACTTTATAACCTCCATCCAGATTCCCCAAATGTTAACATTATTACATTTGTTTCATCCTTTTGCCTCTCCTCTCTCTCCTCTTGTGTGTGTGTGTGTGTGTGTGTGTGTGTGTGTGTGTAAATTTTACAAACTGAGAGTAAGTTGCAAACATGATTCCCCTTTACCTCTAAACATTTCAGCATGTATTTCCTAAAGCAAAGCACTCTGTTACATAAGCACAGTACAATTACCAAAATCAGGATAATCAAGAAATTAACATTGATAAAACGCTATTAGCTAATCTACAAACCATATTTAAATTTCATCAATTGTCTCAATAATGACTTTTATAAGAAAAGAAAATCCAGATAATAATGGCATTCAGTTGTCATGTTTCTTCAGTCTCCGTTGATTAGAAACAGTGCCTCAGTCTTTCCTTGTTTTTTATGACCTTGATATTTCTGATGAATACAGTCCAGGTATTTTGAAGAATGTTCCTCAGTTTGGGTTTCTCTGATGTTTCCTCATGATTCAAGTTAGGTTATGATTTTGGGCAGCAACATCACAGAAAGAATGTTGTGTTCTTCTCCATGCTCCGTATTAGGAGGCACACGATGTCCATTACAGGTGGTGATAAACTTTGAACAATTGGTGAAGGTGATGTCTGCCAGGTTTCTCCACTGTTAATTTACTACTTTTTTCTTTGTAATGGCTATTTTCTAATTCCTTCATTCCTTCTATATTAATCGGTTGGGATTTTACTAAAACTTCCCCTGTTCCCCATTCATTCATTCTTTCATTCATATCAGTAGGGACTCATGGATTCTATACTACCATTATTTATTTTGATGCTCAAATTGCCACAGATTTGGCCAATGGGAGCCCCGTTTGAGCTGACTCTTACAGCCTTTTGATATGTCCTCTCTTTCTTTAAGCACTTGCTTACTTTCAAACACAAAGATGTTCCACGCTTCTCTTGCACTTTCCCAGCACCAGCCTGGGATCAGCCATTTCTCCAAGGAGATGTGGTTCTTTTTAATGAAGAATGGCACTTAGAAACCAAGATCTGGGTGCTAAGTGTGCTCATTGCTACTAGATGTCATTGCTTTTAGGCCCTCTCAGCAGACAGAGCTAGTAAACATATACCTGCATGCATATATGTAACTCCCTACCCCACACACATATCTAAATCTATTTCTATATCTAGCTGTCTAAATATGTAAAAAAAAATATTATAATTTCATACCCATACTTCCAATTCCAATCCACTACCACTGGTTCACTTTAGCCTTCCTCTTTCTCTATATCATCAACAGTGGGAAACCTAGCTCCCATTAACTACAATGCATTCACTTGGTTGCTGAATCCCAGCATTCACAAAAAGTAGCTTGAGAACTGTTGCTTGAATTTTTTATAATAAGAATTTATGACTTTTCAATTAAAAATTGATGAATAAAGTAGGCCTGTTCCTGGAAGTACTGATTGGTACACCCTTGACATACCTCTCTCTCTTTGAGCACTTCTTTACTTTCTGACACAAAGCAATTAGACAATGAACCTTAGAAAAATGTGGAGTTCATTTGATCCTCAGTTTACTTCTTGGAATTTAGCTTAAGAGTATAATGATATATGTTTACAAAAATTTAGCTACAAGGATGACCATCACATCATTGTTTATAATAACAATAACTTAGAAACTACCTAAATGTCCAACAATGGGTAATTTATTGAATAAAATATATCAGTGTGTCAGAATACAGAGAGGTGGTAGAGTATAGTGGAGTGGTTAATAACAGATTCTTAATCCAAGCAGTCTAGGTTTGAATCCCAGCTCTACCAGTTATTACATGTGTGGCATTGGGTAGGTTACCTACTTTCACTGTGCTTCAGTTTTCCTGTGTGTAACATGAAGATAATACTAGCCCCTTCCTCATAGGGCAGCCATGAAGACTAAATTTAATATATGTAAAACACTTGGAACTGTGCCTGATATAGTAAGTACAATGTAAGTGTTAGCTGTTATTATTAATATTATTATCCTATCATTAAAAATGATGTAAAAAAAAAAAAGTATGATCTTGGAAATATGCCAAAAAGTTAACAGTTACACCTTAGTGAAGACATTGTAAGTGACTTTTATAACCTTGCTTCTTTGAGTTTTCTAACATTTCTACAATCAAAATCCATGACTTGTTTAATTAAAAATTTTTAAAGAATAATAAATAAATAAATGCTACTGGAGCAACTGAAAAAAGTGAGTTTTTCCTTCCCAAGAGCACAAATGCAAGAATTTAACAATCAGTGTTGTATGACTTTAGGTTCAATGACTTTAGGTTCAATGACTTTAGGTCCCTGGTCACTACTAGAGTACAATATCTTTATGTGATTACCTTATTAAACATAAATTTCAGAGGCTCGTTTAAAACTATAACATTTGTTATCACTTTTGAGTTTCACTAAAAAAGCTAACTTTTCTTTCTGTACTTTTCCTGTAATTAGGCAATGTGTCACCAGGTGGCAGTAGTGTCTCAATCGTGGCTGAATTATTTAACCAGTAAGGATTTTTACTACAGGAAAGTGTTCTAACATATTAAGATATGTATGGTTTCATTCTTTGCAATGGTTTAATTCTTTATTAAAATCTTTGAACTTAATTGAATATGATAGAATTTCTTATATACCAAGATTAAGAAAAAAATAGAAAAAAAAATTAAAAGATTTTTTTAAAAAAGAGAAACAACTCAGAAAAGTCAAGAGTCAGCCTAGTCGCACTGCTTAGGCAATTAGAGTCACGTAAAGGAATAATATTAGTTTGTCTTTCTAGTATTCCTTATCAGGTAGAAAGTTCCAGGCTGAAGTGTGTTTTTCACATGGCTAAAGAACAACAAGAAAAGCTATCCTTGTTAGGATTCTCCTAATTGCAGAATAAATAAATTTTAAAACTCCAAGTTTTAGAGTTGGAAGGGACCTTAGAGATTTAGTCAAAGCCCCCATATTACACCTGAAGAAACTGGCATGTCAAGAGCTAGGTGTTTTGAACTAGACCCCAGATTACATAGGGACTCTTGACAAATGTGTTCAAATAGGGCACAAATGTTGATTTGTGAAATCTGTGGTCACTTTATAAGGCTGAGTTTACCA
Organism: Diceros bicornis minor; assembly: GCF_020826845.1. Taxonomy (NCBI): domain Eukaryota; kingdom Metazoa; phylum Chordata; class Mammalia; order Perissodactyla; family Rhinocerotidae; genus Diceros; species Diceros bicornis. The sequence goes on along the minus strand of NC_080742.1, from coordinate 88,334,488 downwards.
AGTCAGTTTTTTACAAACCAAGTAGTTTCTCTTAGTCACTATGCTTGCAGCTCAGACAGGTTAAAAGATAAATTCTAGTTAGGAGCTGTTAGACCAGCCACTAGCCTTTGTCCAAGTGGGAATGATTATGAGGACATACATTATAATTTCAACTAAAAAATAAATGTGCAAGTAGTGGGTGAAACGGGTGAAGGGAGTTGAAAGGTGCAAACTTCCAGCTATAAAATAAATGTCATGGGGATGTAATGTACAGCATGGTGACCATAATTAATAACACTGTATTGCATATTTGAAAGTTGCTAGGAGAGTAAATATTAAAAGTGCTCATCACAAGAAAAAAAATTCTGTAACTATGTATGGTGACAGATGTTAACTAGACTTATTGTGGTGATCATTTTGTAATATATACAAATATCGAATCACTATGTTGTATACCTGAAACTAATATAATATTGTACATAAATTATACCACAATAAAAAAATGTCTAGCTGAATTGATAACCAATACAAATATTTAAATAATCCACAATGGTAAGAGAAAAATAAGCAGGTCTACAGTGTAGATAAAATTTTATGAAATACAAATATGCCTTTCTTACACTGAATTTCAAATTGTATGAATGCTTAATCCAATTTTAATATTCCTTATTTCATTTCAAAAGAGAACTCCCAGCTTCCTCTCACGTAGGCCTCACATCTCCACATAGCTCACCTGTGCCCTGATGCTCAAGTTTTATACTTACTGACATGCTTCTGCTATTATGGGGAGATGCCAAGAGACTCCTGGGTACCTCCGGCCAGCTTTCCTCCTGTTCTCTAACGCTTTCGTTTCTCTCAGTTCCTTCTGAAAATGAGGAACTGTGTATTCTGCAACCCACAGCTATCTGTCAATCTTAGGAAAGGTCTTAAGTCATCATTCCTTGAATCCACAGTTGCTACAAATTTTTTCTAGAAACTCAGAAAAAAGAAGAGAAAGGAGAACAAAAAGAGGTCTCAAGATCAGTGTGCAAGTCCATCCTTCCAGCCAGGAGAAGGATTGTCTAACCACCTCCTCCCACTCCCCCCAACTCTTCACGATCAGCAGCTCCTCGACAGTCACAGGTGCTCCTTTCAACTACTCTTATTGAGGTTTGCAGTCCAACTGGTTCCTAACAGAGGCCAGCTTTAACTCAATGCATCATTACTTGTGCTTTCTTTGAGCTGATGGGTATAGCCTCAGACTTTGGGGGTGAGTATGTGTTTTGTATTTAAAATAGTTTATACAATGAAAAAACAAGAAGAAAAACTTCACTAAATCTCTGGACTGGCGATAGCTTTCTAAGCTTAAAAACAAAAGAAAACAAAAGATTGAAAAGTTGAATTATGGGCTGGCCCCGTGGCTTAGTGGTTAAGTGCGCGGGCTCCGCTGCTGGCGGCCCGGGTTCGGATCCCGGGCGCGCACCGACACGCCGCTTCTCTGGCCATGCTGAGGCTGCGTCCCACATACAGCAACTAGAAGGATGTGCAGCTATGACATACAACTATCTACTGGGGCTTTGGGGAGAAAATAAATAAATAAATAAAATCTAAAAAAAAAAAAGAAAAGTTGAATTACATCAAATATTTAAACTTCTATACATCAAAAAGATATAACTAGGTTTGAAATATAAGTGATCATTTGAGGGAAATACTAAAATAAACATTATGGACTAAGGATTAAATGAGCTCATACATATGAGTAAAAATACACCCTCTAAATTCTCTAGACAATGCACAAAGAATATGAATAGACAATGCACATGCAATTGGATGACAAATATTTGGTGAAAGGATCAACTTCACTGAAATCAAATAACCGAGAATTAAAACTGCAAACATATGATATTTTGTCTACCTATAAATTTAGCAAAGATGTATTAAAATGTGAATGCCCCAAACTGATGTAAATGTGGTGAAATGAGTCCTTCCATATTTTGCTGGTGGTAGGAATAAAAATTAATGCAACTTTTCTAAATAGCAATTTCACAATGTGTTTAAAGAGGCTTTAAAATGTGCTACTTTCTGACCCTGTAATTCCACTTTTAGTAACCCATACTAAAGAAGTAATCCAAAACACACACAAATATTTTGATATTAAGACGATCAATGAAGCATTTTTTATGCAAGTGAAAACTGACATTGACAACATCTAATAATAGAGGTCTGTTTAGGCAAATTCCATAAATAAAACTAGGTAGCCATTTTAAATGATGGTTATATATAATTTTTAAAGAAGAAAAATTCCTGTTCTATAATATTAAGTATAAAAAGCAGGGCATAACTAATTTTTTTTAATGGGTGAGTAAAAAGACTGGAAGAGAGTATTTCTAAAGGTTAATAGTAGTTGTAACTGGGAGGTGGAATTTCAATTAATTTTATTTCTGCTTCTTATACTTTATGCATTTTACAAACTTTCTACATTCAGTATGTATTACTTTTCTAATTTGAAAAAAGAGAGAAATAGAAGAAGGAGAAAAGCCAAAGAACAGGATAAGAATTAACAAAATGACTGTGATTTCCCCACCCTCCCACAACAAAATTTCTTGAGAAGACCCTACAAATCCGCCCTCCAGGTAGTCCTCCTGGCCTGATGTTTACAGAGAGGAGTTGGTTTATTGCAATATTAATGTGGTAAATTGAGAAATGCCCTAGTTCCTGCCACATGACTTTATAGGGTGCTGAGTTCTCTGCAATAACATGCATAATAATCTTTTCAGCAATCCCTGCAATTAGGGCGTTGCCAAACTGGAACTGTTACTTTATTTGAGACAGGAACACATACATATGCATGCACACACAACACTAGATGTTCAGAACCAACTACCCCCTTGAAGAAAAACAGTGTAATTAGTTCCCCTTTAGATGGAAAGATATTCTTCAAAACCTAAATATAAACAGATTTTTATACCTGTTTTTTCCTTCAAAAAAATACAGGTCACCAATTTCCACCCCAGATTGGTCAAAAGTCAGATAGACAGATACCATCTCTCAGTGGTATCATAGTGCTTTGGACCTTAGGACAACAAACTAAATTGGTGGCTAGTAGGATATAGAGACCCATTTGGCTTTAGAGTTGAATAAGCAATGAAAGAAGTTCTCAAGTTGCACCGTGAGAACCAATGTTCTCAAGCAGAACTTAATTACAACTGTATAATTATCAAAACATTTATGGAGAATGCTAACCTTACACCCACTGCTGGGTTTCTATTAAGCTGATTTCCTTTAACTGAAATGTTCCCATCAAGTGTGTGAGTGTGTGTGTGTGTGTGTGTGTGTGTGTGAGAGAGAGAGAGAGAGAGAGAGAGAGAGAGACAGAAAGAGACAAAGAGTTGCAATGACTACTGTTGCTGGTCAATATCAACAACATCAATAACGTGCCTACCCTTGTCTTCCTTAAAGGTCAAATATTTTCTCTCTGTTTGAGAGAAAAATCCAAGTGGGACGATATCTTAGAGAGCACCTAGTACAAGTCCAACTATTGTTTTAAACACAAGAAAACCACTTTTCCAAGGTTATACAGCTGATCAGTGGTACTGGTTTTACTGGAACCCAGTTCTCTGAGCTTGTATTCCATTGTTATTGTTCCATTGCCTTAGCAGTGTGGTAACTTTGGTTGCTTTTCCCAAAGAGAAAACTAAGATATGAATATCAAGATTGTGTCTTTGAATGCAAAGAAAAAAGGAAAATTAAGACAATTTACCAGATAATTCCATAGGGGGGTGGGAATCACCATTTGTGATATGGAGGAGTCTCACTGTTCTGGGAAGATCATCTTGGGGCTGACTCAGAGATGGTCCCCGCACCAAGTACTGGTGGCCATGCAAATGAGGAGCTTACGCCCACACAGGAGCAGAAAGAAAAAGAGGCTTGGCCAAGTAGAAACTGGGCAGCAAGGACAATCAAATGATCTGGGGCAGAAGGATGGGAGTTGGTGCAAGGCAGGCAGATGTAAAAACAGTCTGTTTCAGCTGAAGCATTATTTGGAAATAGGGTCGTGGGTATTTAAAGGAACTCTGGGAGGGAAGTGAATGAGCACCAGTTGGCCTTTTCACCACAGCCTCACACACATATAGACACACACACACACACACACACACACCACACACCAGGGCACCTCTTAGACCCTGCCTTAGAGAAGTTCTGGTACAAACACACACTTCGGCCTCTTTCCTTTTGAACGTGCAGTTTCTTCTCCTTTACTGCTCTGATCTGACTTTTACTTGTCCTTAAACACTTAATTCAAGCAACAGCACTTCTTGATGCTTTCTATGGGCCACTCCCCCATTCCCTCTGCCCTCACCCCGGAGGTTACACACCCCTCCTCTGTGTTCCCACACAACTTAGACGTATTCTACCAATGTGCTTTTCATCCTCCATGGCAATTGTCGGTCTCCCCTAAAGGGACCTCATCTTTCCTCTTTACATCCCACTACTGAACACTGGACTTGTCACATATTATGGAGTAAACGAATTCCTTTATTGAATGGATGATTACTGAGCACCTACTTTGTGCCAGCACTGTGCTAGGTCCTGGGGACACAGCCATGGGCAAGACACGCGTGGTCTCTGCTCCCATGAATCTTGTATTCTATTAAAGGACATTGACACTCCAAAAGCTTCTCTGAAGAAATGATATTTAGCATGATGGACAAATGTCAGATCGGTCTGACATAATGTAAATAATGTCCTATTCTGCAGCATTGTCCTACTTCAATTTACAATAGACTCAAGGAGAAACAATTACTAGGATTTGGGTTTTCTTAGATAAGCTAAATTTTATAAGGAGCACTACCAGAGAGACAACACAGATAAACTGGCCTGAGGGGCTACGAATCTTCCGTAGCAACACCTAAAAAGACTGGATTTATATTCATAGGGGAGAATAAAGACAGTCACAGCCAAACCTCATTTAATTGAATTCTACTAATTTTGAATCTGTGAATTACTCACTTAGAAACGTGCCTGACCTATACTTTGACTTTGCATGCACAGAATTAGATTTCCAGAGGATATTAATAATAACAATAAACCCTTAAATAGCTCTCCAAAGTTTATAAGTCTTTCACATACAACATCTGATTTGATAATGAGACTGAAGCTATTTCTACCCTTGGCATCTTTACCCATCAGTTTTGGCCATTCTCAGTAGGATGTATTCAAGAAACTGAAGTCAGAGAAATCACTGTCCTATCTGAAACGACTGACATGGCCATGACTTGGGTAAGAACACTCACTTCAGGTGATGTTCCCGGTATCAACCCCATCGTCACACCATTTGCAAGGACTCCACGGGTTCTAGTTTGAAATATTATATTTTTTTAAAAATGCAGACTCCTGCCTTTAAGAATAGAGCTGAGGAATCTAAATTCACCACTTCTTTTCTCTTACCATGTCCAATCTTTAGAGAAAAATGCCTCTTCATTATAAGAGTAGCAGAATGTTAAAATGGAATTTTCAGCGAAACCCTAAGGCTATAGATATCTGATACCAAAGGAAGTTTCCAGATGGATCATCCTAAGGGAATTTTTCGGTGTATATCTGAAAACCGGTAGCATGGCTCTTAAAAACCATTTACCAACATTGAGAGTATAAAGGGAGCAAATTGTTGCAAAAGGAAAACTTGTGGCAAAATCTACTTGCAGAAAACTGAGCTGTGATTCTCTCTCCCATCTCCTCAGAGGAGTTGTGGGGGTTCTTCTTCCCTTTATGTCAAGTGAGGAAAGAAGACACACAATGGACTGGTGACTGACTCCCCCCTGGAAAACCCCAAAGCCAGAGAAGTGCTGGCAAGAGCCAGAGTGAGATAAAGACAGCGGGAGCGAAGGGGAGGTGGCTGCTCTGGCTGGCCTGTGCTCTCGGAGTGCGTCAAAGCAAAGGATGCTCCAGCATTTTTTAAACCCCTATGGCCTCTATGTGTGTGTTTGTTGTTATTATCTAGAGACAGAGATTGGATTGGTGGTTACCAGAGGGGAAGGGGGGAGGGAGGAGGGCGAAAGGGATAATTCGGCACATGTGTGTGGTGATGGGTTGTAATTAGTATTTGGGTGGTGAACATGATGTAATCTACTCAGAAATAGAAGTATAATGACATACACCTGAAATTTATACAATGTTATAAACGAATGTTACTGCAATAAACAAAAAAATTTTTTTAAAAAGTAAAAATAAATAAATAAATAAACCCCTATGACCCTCTCAGTAGAGAGCCAGCCTGGAGCCACTTTAAATCCTGCCCCAGGAGACCACATGAAGGAATGCAAGACAGTAGAAGGCAAGAGTCTACGTGGAGCAAACCTCTGAAAAACCAGAGGGAATACTGGCCAACCTGTGGAAAACACCTCTCCCACATCATAGGAAATGCAGCCAAATGTCCCTGGAGGCTGCCTCCAAAGAACCCGAGAGGAGTCCCATGAGAAAAAAAGTCAGCTTTAAATACCTGCTAGACCCAGAGTTGTAAAGCCATCTTCCAAAGGTACCAGTAAAATAACTTTCCTGCAGCGCCAGGCCAAGCTATGTTGGAGCCTGAGGCCACAGGAAAAATCTGCACCCCTATATATACTTTTCAAAATATCCTCCTGTATGTTGAACCAAGTGGAAAAGTTAATAAATGCTCTCAAAACAAAAAACATGATTACAGGGGTGGGGGGTGGGCACAAGGGGTGAAGGGAGGCATACATATGGTGATGGACAAACAAAAATGTACAACCCAAAATTTCACAATGTTATAAACTATTAAAACATCAATAAAAAAAATATAAAAAAAATTTGTGGCTTTGAATCAAGATCTAAAAAAACAAAACCAAAACATGATTACATATGTAGTCTTGGGTTGCCCAATCTGTTCTCACATCATTGCAAACCCTCATAAACACACCCATTGAGGGACACGATGACCCGGTGGCCCTTGAACTACAAGCTGATTAGAAACACTGTCCCATTGCACAACAGCTCAAGGTCACAAAACAAACAAAAACTGACAGCCAGTCTTTATTTACATTTTTGGTATCTTGTTCACCCTGGATTTTTTGCATTAGCTTTTAAAAATATTGCATTTGGGGCTGGCCCTGTGGCTTAGCAGTTAAGTGCGCGTGCTCCGCTACTGGCGGCCCAGGTTCGGATCCCGGGCGTGCACCGACGCACTGCTTCTCCAGCCATGCTGAGGCTGAGTCCCACATACAGCAACTAGAAGGATGTGCGACTATGACATACAACTATCTACTGGGCCTTTTGGGGGGGGAATAAATAAAGTTTAAAAATATTGCATTAGGGCCGGCCCTGTGGCTTAGCGGTTAAGTGCGTGCGCTCCGCTGCCAGCGGCCCGGGTTCGGATCCCGGGTGCGCACCCCGGGTGCGCACCGAGGCACCACTCCTCCAGCCATGCTGAGGCCGCGTCCCACATACAGCAACTAGAAGGATGTGCAGCTAAGACAGACAACTATGTACTGGGGCTTTGGGGGGAAAAATAAATAAATAAAATCTTTAAAAAAAAAAAATATTGCATTAATAATACTTATCTTGATTACTGAGTCCCTTTAAATTTTGCACCTGAGGCAAGTGCCTTCCTGCCAGCCCTGCTTTCCAGCTCTGTTTTTCCTTCTTTTTCCACCACCTTTAACCTCAGACAACCAAGCAACTTTGGTTAGCAAGATGGAGGGGAGAGATGGAAGCACAAAGTGGAGAAGGCTTTTCACCTAAAGATGGTCTTAGCTGGAGGCGAGGAGAACAGTAGGGGGCAAAAACAAAGATGCCTTCTCTGATTACATTCCCAGGGGATTTGCTTGTTCAATGTATTCGTCACATGAAGTTACACACCAGCTTCCAAACAAAATCACACAAATGCCTGGCAGTTGGGACTTGAATTGGGGATAGAAAGAAAACCCTCCAGAATGATATAGTGAAAGAACTTGGGATTTGAGGTCAAAGACCAGTGTTCTACTCCTGGCTCCCCTACATGTGAGCTTGGGAAAATACTCTGGTAGCCTCAGTACCTCATCTATAAATTCAAGAATATTATTGAGTACTTCCAAGATACGATTAAATCTTTTGGGAGAGACATAGGCAAACAGCCAATTGTCTTATATTCAATAAGCCTGATGGTAGCAATATCTGCAGGGTGTTACTGCAATGGAGCCCAGAGGGAGAGCAACCACCCCAACTAGGGAGTTTAGGAAGGTGAGGGTCGAGCTAAGTTGGGTAGAAATAATAGAGAAGGGTTATGTGAAGCTGCAGGAAAAGAATGCCTCAACCAGAGGGAACAGCATATGTAAAAGCATGGAGGCAAGTGGAATCTAAACGAGTCAAACTCAGAAGCAGAGAGTAGACGGCGGCTGCCAGCAGCTGCGGGGAGGGGAAAAAGGTGAGTTGCTGTTTAAGGGTATAAAGTTTCAGTTATGCAAGATGAATAAGTTTTGAAGATCTAACGTACAGCATGGTGACTACAGTCAACAATACTGTATTGTATAGTTGAAAGTTGCTAAGAGGAGAGATCTTAAGTATTCTCAACACAAAAGAAAAGAAGAAGAAAATGGTAACTTTGCGAAGGATATGCTAATTAGCTTTATTGTGGCAATTATTTCATAACGTATACATATATAAAAACATCAACTTGTAGGGGCCTGCCAGGGGGTGTAGTGGTTAAGTTCATGCACTCAGGTTTGGCGGCCCAGGGTTCATGGGTTCAGATCCTGGACGCAGACCTACGCACCACTCATCAAGCCATGCTGTGGCAGGTGTCCCACATATAAAGTAGAGGAAGATGGGCATGGATGTTAGCTCAGGGCCAATCTTCCTCAGCAAAAAGAGGAGGATTGGAAACAGATGTTAGCTCAGGGCTAATCTTCCTCAACAACAACAAAAAATCAAGTTGTATATTTTAAATATATACAATTTTTATTTGTCAATTATACCTCAGTAAAGATGGGGGGAGAAAAGCATGAAGGAGAGCCATGTAAATTCACTGATTTAATGTACAGATTCAATCAGACACTATAATTAAGTCTTGTATATGCAGAAAAGTGCTATAGAATGTCAACAATTATCCTCCTCATCGCCACCGTCCTGTTGTCATTATATATCTGATGGCCAAGACTCAGGCTGCTAAAGACATTGGTGCTGGTTACACTCAACGCACAGGATGTGCTTTTCATATTGTAGTTTTTGTGAATGGCTGCCCCTGGAATTGTGCAGCCAAAGATAGTGGTCCTGCCAAGATTTTATTTCAAGGATAATCCATTAGTCTTAAAAGCTTCCCATGTCTTTAATAACATGGTAAAATGTGCAGGCTTGTGTGTCTTCAGAGTATAACCTTAGAATCCTCTTTGATCCTTGATTTTCCTAGCAAAAAACTTAAAGAATCTAGGGAATGGGGCTCAGGATTCCTGGGGTCCAAGCTGCTCCTGGCATGGAAGGAGTAAGGTAATGAAAAGAGAGGTAATGCCCAGCAGGTGAGAAATAGTAATTACCATGCAGCCTTTGGATCAGGCTTTCTCCTGTGAACGTTGTTTAGCCCGTACAGAACCTGCCCATCCTGACCACAGTCTGTTTGAGTTGTACAGTACTTGTAAAGCAGGCTGCCACAGCATGTGAGTGTAGACTGCCCAAGGGTGACTGCCAACCCAGAGGGCATACTGATAGGGTCTGGAACGTTTGGCATTGTCTTCATCTGATCTCTTACCCACCAAATGCAACTGTCCAGAAATGAAAGACAGGGCCTAAGAAAACGTTCAGTTCATTTTCTGGTGGGCCAGCATTTGGAACCTTGCCTTAGACGGAAACAATTGCTCTTCCTCAGTTAACCATGGTAAGCCCACACAGTGACATATTATGTAAAAATTTTAAATAATTATTAAAACTATAGAAACAGAAAATTCTTGCAATATATAAGAACATCTTAGGGCCGGCCCCGTGGCTTAGTGGTTAAGTGCTTGTGCTCCGCTGCTGGGGGCCCGGGTTCGGATCCCGGGTGCACACTGACACACCGCTTCTCCAGCCATGCTGAGGCCACGTCCCATGTACAGCAACTGGAAGGATGTGCAGCTATGACATACAACTATCTACTGGGGCTTTGGGGAGTAAAAATAAATAAATAAAATTATAAAAAAAAAAAAAGAACATCTTAAAGTGTAAAAATGTTAGGTACACCATTATTATAACTGGATAAAAATGTGTAAGTATCTGGTTAAGGGCTAAAAGGAATATCAAACTAAAAATCACTGTATCAGGCTGTTAATGGGGATAGGGCTTCTTTTTGGGGTGATGGAAATGTTCAAAAGTTAGATTGTGGGGATGGTTGCATGACTCTCTGAATATACTAAAATTCTGAATTGTACCTTTTAAATGGGCAAATTTTATGGTACGTGGGTTATATCTCAATAAGCTGTTGTTCTATTTTTTTTCCAAATAAAATCTTACAAAAAAAATTTTATCAGGCTAGTAAGATTATGAGTCTTAATCTACCAACCCTCCCCCCTTCAACTTCACCCCTCTGAAAAAAAAAAAAAGGGTTTTTTTGGACCTCAGATGCAAAGCGATGAGTGGAATGTGGAAAGATACTGGGGCAACGCTAACGGGAATGACAAGTAAATAAGAAGAAGTAAGTCACTTCTCTTTTCTACAGGTTTCCAGTCTACTGCTAGTGTCACTTGCTGGCAAAAACTAACAGGGAGCCAGCTGACAAAGGAAAAATGTGGTTTGCAAAGTCCTAGCCTTAGCACCACAGAGCAGAGAAGAGAAGGGTAGATTTTGAGCTAAAAGACAATAACTTAAAATCAATACAGATGCCCTTCAACGAGAAGGGGAACTTTGGGGGGAAATCAGGGAATCAATAAATAATGGAAAGTCCAGAAATTGCTGAAAATTAATTTTTAAAAAGTCAGTAAATTTAGGGGCCGGCCCGGTGGTGTAGCAGTTACGATCGCGCACTCTGCTTTGGTAGCCTTGGGTTCGCAGGTTCAGATCCCGGGCGCGGACTGACGCACTGCTTGTCAAGCCATGCTGTGGTGGTGTCCCATATAAAGTGGAGGAAGATGGGCATGGATGTTAGCCCAGGGCCAATCTCCCTCAGTAAAAAGAGGAGGATTGGCAACGGATGTTAGCTCAGGGCTAATTTTCCTCACCCACACACACAAAAAAAGTCAGTAAATTTAAATAACTACTAACTGTAACTTAAAAATAACTAATTTCTTTATGTTTAAAAAAGATAACTTAAAGCTATTCAAAAATTAAAAGATGGAGGAGGATACTTTATGGTTAAAGCAAGCAAGATCTGTACTGTTTTGGGAGAAAGATAGAAATACTAAAACACTTTAGACATTGTTAAAATAATATATATTAAGTATGCAGGTTTAGGGCCAGCCCCGTGGCTTAGCAGTTAAGTGCGTGCGCTCCGCTACTGGCGGCCCGGGTTCGGATCCTGGGCACGCACTGACGCACCACTTCTCCGGCCATGCTGAGGCCGCGTCCCACATACAGCAACTAGAAGGATGTGCAACTATGACATACAACTACCTACTGGGGCTTTGAGGGGAAAAAAAAAAGGAGGAGGATTGGCAATAGATGTTAGCTCAGAGCCGGTCTTCCTCAGCAAAAAGAGGAGGATTAGCATGGATGTTAGCTCAGGGCTGATCTTCCTCACAAAAAAAAAAAAGAGTATGCAGGTTTAACAGTGTGATACTGGGATAAAGACAGACATATAGACCAGTGGAATAGAATAGAGAGCCCAGAAATAAAGCCTCACATATATGGTCAAATGATTTTTGACAAGGGCACTAAGACCATTCAACGGGGAAATGACAGTCTTTTCAACAAACGGTGTTGGGAAAACTAGACATCCACATGCAAGAGTGAAGTTGGACCCTTACCTTACATCATATACAAAAATTAACTCAAAATGGATTGAAGATCTAAACATAAGAGCTAAAGTTATAAAACTCTTAGAAGAAAACATAGGAGAAAAGTTTCTTGAAGTTAGATTTGACAATGATTCCCAGGAAATAACACCAAAAGCACAGGCAACAAAAGTAAAAATAGATAAATTAGACTACATCAAGATTAAAAACTTCTGTGCATCAAAGCACACAATAAAAGTGAAAAGTCAACTCACAAAATGGGAGAAAATATTTGCAAACCATTTATTTGATAAGCGGTCAATATCCAAATATACAAAGAACTCCTACAACTCAACAACAAAAAACCCAAAAAACATGATTAAAAAACGGGCAGAGGGGGCCGACCCAGTGGCATAGTGGTTAAGTTTGCTCACTCCACTTCGGCGACCCAGGATTCACGGGTTCGGCTCCTGGGCACGGACCTACGCACTGCTTATCAAGCCATGCCGTGGCAGGCATCCCGCATATAAAGTAGAGGAAGATGGGCACAGATGTTAGCCCAGGGCCAATCTTCCTCAGCAAAAAAGAGGCTGATTGGCAACAGATGTTAGCTCAGGGCTAATCTTCCTCACCAAAAAAAAAACATGGGCAAAGGACTTGAACTGATATTTCTCCAAAGAAGATATACAAATGCCAACAAGCACATGAAGATGCTCAACATCACTAGGCATCAGGGAAATGCAAACCAAAACCACAATGAGAGACTATCTCATAAACATTAGGATGACTACTATGAAGAAAACTGAAAATACCAAGTGTCAGCAAGGATGTGGAACCCTTGTGGACTGGGTGGGAGTGTAAAATGGTACAGCCACTATGGAAAACAGTATGGTGGTCTCTCAAAAAAACTAAAAATAGAATTACCATATGATTCAGAAATTCCACTTCTGGGTATTTATTCAAAGAAAACAAAACCCTAATTTGAAAAGATATATGCACCCCCATGTTCATTGCAGCATTATTTTCAATGGTCAAGATACAGAAACAACCTAAGTGTCCAGCAATGGATAAATGAATAAAGAAGATGTGGTATATATATATACAATGGAATACTATTCATTGATGGATGAAGGGATCAAGAAACTGTGGTATATATATACAATGGAATACTATTCAGCCATAAAAACAATGAAATTTTGCCATTTGTGCCAAGGTGAATGGAACTTGAGGGCATTACCCTAAGTGAAATGTCAGACAGAGAAAGACAAATACCATATGATCTTGCTTATATGTGGAATTTAAAAAATAACAACAACAACAAAAAACCAAGCTCACAGATACAGAGAACAGATTGGTGGTTGGCAAAGGTGGGGAGGCTGGGGGAGGTGTGGTAGAAATGGGTAGAGGGGGTCAAAAGGTGCAAACTTCCGGTTATAAAATAATTAAGTCATGGGGATGTAATGTATAGCATGGTAACCATAGTTAATAATACTGTATTACATATTTGAAAGTTGCTAAGAGAATAAACCATCACAAGGAAAAAAAACTTTTTGTACTTATGTACGGTGACGGATGTCAACTAGTCTTATTGTAGTGATCATTTCACAATAAGTACAAATATCAAATCATTACATTGCACACCTGCAACTAATATATGTTAATTATACCTCAATAAAAAATATATAAAGCAAAAAATTGACAAAATTATTAGGAAAATTGACAAATCAACAATCTTAGTGGGAAAATTTTAACTTCTATCAGAAATGACAAGATTAAGCAAGCAAAATTAGTAAGAATATAGAATGTTAAACAATAGTAGGCTTGATGAAATGGAGATCAATACACTCCCCAAATAGAGAACAAAGTATCAATGCTACACTTATAAAAATTGATCACGTCACATACTAGGTCACAGAGGAAATCTAAAAAAAAACAGTTTCACAGATCACTCTCTCTTAATACAATGCAAATGAAAACCAGCCAAAAAGAGAGCAATGTTTAAAAATCTCTGCTTTCTTTAAAAACTTTAACATACTTTCCTAAATAACTCATGAGTTAGAGAGAAAATTACAAGATAACTTTTAAAGTATTCAGAACTGAATGACAACCAAAGTACTATATATCAAAACTTGTGAGATATGGTATTTAGAGATATATTTCTGTTGTTTGCCTATTAGCCATTCTTCTCTTCTTCCCTATTAACAGACCCCAGTTTTTGTTCTAGGTAGCAATGTTTCCAGTTAATAATATTCACTTTCTCAGATTGCCCTGCATATTGAAGAGGCCATGTGACATAGCTGTGGCCATGGAGACAAAAATGAAAATGCTGGGCATTTCTGGAAAAGTGTTTTACTAATGATACAACTAATGCCCTTTCTTCCTTCCTCCTGCTTGTAATGTGGGTCCAAAGCATGGAGATGCAGCAGGTATACTGTATATAATAGGCAGCCAGCATGGAGACACAGGCCTAAACATGAAGAAAAGTGTGGGAAGATGTAAGAATCCTGGACCCAAAGAATCCATTGTACCAGACCTGGACTACCTACCTATCCCCAAACTTCTTGTGGCTTAAGACAAATGATCCTCCATCTATTTAACAGCCACACTGAAGTTTTAGGTTACTTGCAGCTGAAAGTATTCCTGATTATGAATTTTATCAGAAATGAGAAGCTGCAAGAAAAAAGAAAATAAATGTGGAATTAGCTAAGAGGAAGTAGGCCAGAGAGTACCAAGGAATCAATAATCATTTCAGGCTGAAAAGCTGGTGAAATTCAGTGTGGTGATGAAATATCTGGGCAGAATGTCACCTGTCATACCTCAGAATGTATACCACATGCTTACCAGGGCTTTTGTCTGTTGGTGAATTATAAGGAATGTTGACATATGCAAGTTTTTGTTTTTGTTTTTTAAACTCAGTAGTTGAATTCTACCATGTGCTGCCACTACTACATGTCAGGCATTGTTCTAGAAACATGAGATACAGTAGTGAATAAAACTGAAAAAAGTCCCTGCCCTCATGGAGTTTCTATTCTAGTGGGGGAAATGAATAATAAACAAATCAACATACAAGGTATAATCTATGAAGGGCTATGGAAAAAAAAATTAGCAGAGTAAGGGAGATAGGAAATTCCAAGGATGGGTGTTGCTTTTATATGGGGCGGTCAGAAAGGCTACTCTGATAGGGTGACAGGTAAGCTAGGACTTGAAGAAAGTAAGAGAGGCAGCCATGAGGCTACCTGGATGCCACTGTGGGAATAGCAGACGTATCCTTGGAGCGTTCATGGAAGGATAAGGAGACAAAAAAAAGAGGATAGTAAAAAGTGACGGAGAGGGGTGTGTGGTGGAGGAGGGGAATGAGAGCATGTAAGGCCTTTCGGGCCACTTGGCTTTTCCTCTGAGGGTGCTGGGAAGCCATAGGTCTTGCCACTTTAAGCAAAGGTCTCCGGAAGAGGAGTGAACTGAGATTCATGCTAGCCAGAACGCATGCAGAACAGGAAGGGAATGTGGGAAGTTGCAGGGCTCAGAGGCCTCTCTCTGCGGGAGCCTACAGTCCTGGAGTTGGGAGATTTGTGAGACTGAAGAAGTCAACTGCTTCCATACCTCACTCTGAGGTCCAAGCAAGTGGGCCATGAAGGAGCAGGCCTAGCAGGACAGAAGACTGGGAGTGCAGAGCTTTATCCAGTACCTTCGTGTTCAGAATTCTCTGTCTGACGAAGAAGGAACGCTGAAAGAAGATGTGATTAATGGTGGTGTCCTGCTGCCTGTTTTTGAGAATTGCCTCATGGCTGGGGCTCTTAAATTCTGGGACTGCGGGATTGGCAGAGCACTAAGGTGGCCTAAGAGCCAAAAAGTCTCAGGCTCAAAAACTATCTAGACAAAAATCCTGGGCTGTGGTCACTTGCACATAGAATTAATTGGAAATAGATAATCCAAAAAACTACTAGGTTTAAGAGAGAACTTTGTTGACTAAAAAACAAAAAACCAAGTGTGGTAACAGCCTATGGCTACTGAACCCTAAAGCAATTTCTGAGCCCCCCAAATAGTACCAGCAGGAAGAGAAGGGCATCATCTCCAATGATGGAGGGATGACGGGCACAGGTTTATCCCGGGGAGAAGACTGGGGGCTGCCAGATTGGCTCATCAAGGAACTCACTTCTCTGCCCTGGTAGAGCACTGTTCCTGTCTAGCAGGATTCAGTAATTGTCTAGCAGGATTTGGTCATTTCTAAAGATCAGTAACTGCTGTAATTTCCCGTTCTCCCTTTCTCTAGTGGGAGTTTTTGTTGCAGTTATCCTGGTCTTCCCCACCACTGTATATTAGGTGTCCTGGACACCAGCAATGTGTGTTTAAGCTTATGGGTTGCAGGACTATAAGAAGCCAAGTCCATACATGATGGAGAAGGTGGTACTCCTCTAGAGACCCAGGAGGCCAAGCTGGATGCAGTCCATGGATTAGACTTTCTTGTTGTCTCCCTTAGAGGAGACACACGCGCTCCATGGAAGGGAAACAGGGGTGTGTACAGAAAGATGTGAGGTAGCAATTGGAGGTGGTCTGACCCAGTGTCGATCTCTAACCCCCCTATCTTGCTTGCTGTACTGTAGAGGCTATAAAGCTATTTCTGGTCTTCCTTGATGCTAAGGGTGGCCATTGTAGGGGAGGAAAAATAATTTTCCCTTTACTCTTCTAGGTTCTTGGCTGAGACCCCTCTCCCCCAATAAAAAAATTAAGAGGAGAAAAACAAATTTAATTATGTACATAGGTACAGGATTCCCACAAAGATACGAGATTCAAAGAAGTGACCAGAGTAGGAAGCTTTTATACCTTTTAGACAAAGAAACAATAAATTGTAAAGAATTGAATAGACAAATGGGTTTGGGCTAGGGGTAGTAAAATGGTGAAAAAGTAACAAGGTTTTTTTATACAGGCTTCTTGGTCCTAAAGTCCCTGTCTCTGATGATAAGGATGCCTTCTACCCTCTTGGTACAGGCAGGATACCTTTTACATGGGAGATTTATCTCCTGCTTTCAGGGAGACAAAGGAAAGTCAGAGTGTCCTTCTTACACTGGCTATTTCTCAAGTACCTTTAATGCAAAATAATATACCAAAGGGTCATATTTTAGGGTAACATATTCTGAACCCCTACACCATGTAACTAAGATTTGAATGAGATGTAAGTAGAAATCTGCTGGGGACTTGAGAAAAGTTTTTGTTTTCTTGATACATGCTTTCTTCCACTCTAAAGCCCTGACTTGAAGTTGTAGGTCGCGCAGCCATCTCCCAACCATGTGCAACAAGATGAGGATAAAAGCCAACAGTCTAACAATGGTGGGGAAGGAAGGAGAGGGAGGGAGGGAGGGAGGAAGGAAGGAAGGAAGGAAGGAAGGAAGGAAGGAAGGAAGGAAGGAAGGAAGGAAGGAAGGAAGGAACGTGGGGGCAAGTTAAGCCCGAGTCCTAAATGGCATTATTAAGTAGCTATACCAGCCCAGGACAACCTACCTATGAACTCGTGTGAAAACACAACAATAAATCTACATGTTTAAACCTCGTAAATCTATATGTTTAACACTAATAATCAGGGAAATGTAAACAAAAATAGTGAGATATCCTTTTACGCTCATCAGATGATCAGATGTGCAGAAATCGTAACATCAGACCACATGAAGTGTTGTCAAGGAAGTGGAGAAACAAGGATTTTCATACATTGGTGGTGAAGGGTACAACCACTTTGGAGAGCAACTTGGAAAAAGCTAGTATAGTTGAAGGTGGGCATAAAAATTCCACTTCTAAATATAAACCCTAGACACTTGCTATTTAATGTATGGTCCATGGAGTCCAAGAATCCTTTGCACTTGTGCACAAGGAGACATACACGAGCATATTCGTTGCAGCATTGTTTACAATAGAAGAAGAAAGGGATAGAAGAGACTTAAATGCCTATCAACAAAAGGATAAATAGATAAATATTGCTATATTCATATGACAATTAAAATGTATGAAACTAGAGCTTCATAAATCAACATGTATAAATCTCAAAAACATAATTTTTATCTAAAAAAGCAAGTTACAAAGCAATAAGTACAGTATGATCTCATTTATATAATTTTTAAAAACTGCAAAATAATTCTATATCTTTTTATGGATATTTATATATATATGAAATATAAGTATAAAAATGCATGAGAATAATAAACATGAAATTCAGGATAGTGGTTACCTCTGGAGAATGAGGGAGGGTAATGGTCTAGGGAGTTCAACCATGTCTTCTATTTTTTTTTTAAATGTAAATTTGAAGTAATTAGGTAAAATGGTAATATTTGATAAAGCTTGGTCATGGGTGCCCTGGTGATTTATTATTCTCTCTAGTTTTCTCTGTTAGTAGTATTTCACAATTTTAAAAGAAAGAGATTCAAGGCAAATACTAGAACAAGAGCAAGGTATCCTCAAGAAGATAAACAGACACAGAGAGGTTGTCAGATGGAGAGAAACATACTGACCGGGAAAAGAACAATCATAGGCTTCAGACGCTGCCTAAGTGCTGCAAACCACTGTCTGCCTTCCAGTTAATTAACCTAGTCTCTTTCTGTGATTTGCCAGATCAGAGAGAATGAAAAGCCTTTTGATGCTAAACTTATTTGAGCCCCAAAGAAGTACCTGAGGCATGAACATGCCCAGGGGAAGTTTTTAGATGCAATTCTTTATTCAACAAACTTGATACTAACTAACATTTATTTTGTGCTCATTATGTTCCAGGCACTATGCTAAGAACTTTGTAAGGATTATCTCATTCCACCTTCACAACACCCCTACGTGGTAAGTAGTAGTATTCCCTACATTACAAAGGAGGAAACCAAGGCTAGTCACAGTCTAGTACGAGCTGGGGCTGTGATTCAAACCTGAGCAGTTTGCCTCCAGAGGCTTCCTTCTTAACCACCTTGCAATGTGCCAGGCACTGTCAGATGCTGAGGGTACAGGACTCAGCAGACTCGAAAGCAAAAAACAACTTTATTGATGCGTCCAATTCTCCTTCACGTAGTCCTGCTTGTTAAATGGAGCAACTATATAAAGTTTAAAAACATGCAAAACAACGCCATAATATTTAACAATGCACGTGTAGTAATAGAACAAATAAATGCATTGAAATGAACTTCATTTAAGTTAAATTTTTTCCTCTCCCCCACGTGGTAGACCGCAGTGGGAAAAGGTAATCTTGGTTGGCTTCTGTTTCTCCACATTATCCTCTTTTTGCTCCCTACTCAACTAGACATGGTTTCGGGCCCCTACAACTTTGGGGTAAGAGAGAGGAAGGAAAAAGTGATAAAAGACAAGAGAGATCTTATCTAGTACTGTAACTAGCCTCTTAATTTATAACAATCTAGTTTGGATTAGTACCAACTTAATTTCAATAGAAAAGAAAACTTCCCTCCTATAAGCTCCATACCTTCCCTGCTCCTTTGTGCTGTTATTGTCATATAATATACATTGTATGTGCATCGACCCAGATTTACAATTGTTGCTTTATGCACCTGTCTTTTAAATCAGATAGGAGAAATAAAGAGTTACGAACAAAAAAATACATTTACATTGTCTTTTATATTTACCTATGCAGTTACCTTTACAAGTGCACTTTATTTCTTCATATGGATTCAAGTTACTGCCTAATGTATTTTTATTTCAGCCTGAAGGACTCCCTTTAGTGTTCCTTATAGGACAGCTCTTCTAGCAACAAATTCTATTTTTGCTTATCTAGGAATGTGCTATTTCTCCTTTATCTTTGAAAGGTAGTTTTTTTCTTTCAGCGTTTTTTTTTTAGAAGATTTTATTTATTTATTTTTTCCCCCCAAAGCCCCAGTAGATAGTTGTATGTCATAGCTGCACATCCTTCTAGTTGCTGCACGTGGGAGGCGGCCTCAGCATGGCCGGAGAAGCGGTGCGTCGGTGTGCGTCCGGGATCTGAACCCGGGCCGCCAGCAGCGGAGGGCGCTCACTCAACCACCAAGCCACGGGGCCGGCCCTCTTTCAGCATTTTGAACAAGTGATCCCAATGTCTTCTGAGCTCCATGGCTTCTGATAAGAAATCAGATGATAATCATATTGAGGATCGCTTGTATGTGATGAGTCACTCCTCTCTTGCTGCTTTCAAGATTGTCTTTGTCTTTCAATAGTTTGATTATGATGTGTCTGGGTCTGACTCTCTTTTAGTTTATCCTACTTGGAGTTTGTTGAGCCTAGATGTAGATTAATGTCTTTTAACAAATTTGGGAAGTTTTGGCCATTATTTTTTTCAAATAATCTTTCTGCCCTTTTGCTGACTTTTCTCCTTCTAGGACTCCCATTATGCATATGTTGGTACGCTTGATGATGTCCCCCAGGTCTCTGGTGCTCTGTTCATTTTTCTTCATTCTCTTTTTTTTTTCTTTCTATTCCTCACACTGGATAACCTCAATTGAAGTATCTTTCAAGTTCATTGATTCTTTCCTTTGTCTGCTCAAATCTGCTGCTGGGCTCTTCAAGTCAAAATTTTCATTTCCTTTAGTGAAATTTTCAACTCTAGCATTACTACGTATTTCTTTTTTATAATTTCTATTGCTTTATTGATATTCTATATTTGATGACATATTCTCATACTTTCTCTTAGGTATTTAGACATGGTTTCCTTTAGTTATTTGAACATACTTAAATTAGCTGATTTAAAGTCCTTGTGTAGTAAGTCCAACATCTGGGCTTCCTCAGGGAGAGTTTCTATTGAATGCTCTTTTCCCATGTATGGGCTACACTTTCATATTTCTTTGTATGTCTCATATTTTTTTGTTGTTGTTGAAAACTGGACTTTGAGGTAATAAAATGTGGCAGCTCTGGAAATAAGATTCTCCCCCCTTCCTAGGGCTTATTGTTGGGTTTTTTTCTCAATGTTTAGTGACTTTTCTGAACTACTACTGTAAAATCCATATGCTTTGTCATGTGTGGCACTGAATTCACTGCTCAGTTAATTTAGTGGTAAGCAGCTGACTGGACAGAGATTTCCTTAAATGCCTGGAACAAGTAAGTCTTTCAGTCTTTGCTAAGGGGCTCTGTTTTGAGTCCTGGGGCATGCCTTCAACACTCAGCTATACAGTTTACAATTCTGCCTTAGCCTTCGACTCATGCTTTCACAGAGCCTCATGGTTAGCCAGAGATGAGAGGTTAGGGCATTCTCAAGTCCTTTTTGAGCATGTGCATAGTCCTATGGATGAGAGTGTCCTTCTAGATTCCAAGGAATATATCAGAGGTTTTTAAAGCCCTGTGGAAATCTCATTCCTCAGCTTTTTCTTTTAAGCTTTATATTTAGCCTATTGTTTGCCCCAACTGTTATTCACTGCCACAGTCTGCTCAGAGTGTTAAACAGTTGCTTCTGATTGTTTTCAACAAATGCCCCTAGAAAAAAGGCTATTTGCACTGGGTGAGCTCTGAGTCAGGTCAAATATAGATAGCCTTTTCAGTGGGGTCTTTTAGAGAACCACCAGATAGGTCAAATAATGACAAATGTCCAGGAATTGGGCTTTGAAGGAACTCCAACCCTGTCCTGCCCCTCCAGTAGCTGCCAGGAAGCTGGTTTTCACCATGATTGTGGGCTGTTTGTTTTCAAGACTACCATGGAGCTGGGAAGTGAGAATGGGAATAGAGGAAATTAAAATGCCCCAAAGTTCACTGTTCTTACAACATTCAGCCTTTTTTCTTTTTTTTTGCAGGCAAAGATTTGCCCTGAGCTAACATTTGTTGCCAATCTTCCTCCTCTTTTTTTCTCCCCAAAGCCCCAGTATACGGTTGTATGTCCTAGTTGTAAATCCCTCTAGTTCTTCTATGTGAGGCTGCTGCCACAGCACGGCAACTGACAGACAGGTGGTGTGGTTCCATGACTGGGAAATGAACCCACACCGCTGAAGTAGTGAGAGAAATGAACTTTAACCACTAGACCATCAGGGCTGGCTCCAGCCATTTTTCTTGAGTAAGCAACCCTAGGTGATATAAGCCTTTGGTTGATTTCTAGAATTCTGAAAAAGTTGATTCTGAAAATTTTTGCCAATATTCTATTTGCTTTTATGGAATAGAGGATTTTTGGAGGTCCTTATGGCACCATTTTAGCTGATGTCACCAGTGATTAAAGATTAAAGCATTCTAAGATTCTTTTATTGTCTAAGAGGACAGTAGTGCTATTGATTAACTTTAGGTTTTGCTAAATATATGTTAAAAATTTTAAGGTAAACCACTAAAAAAGAGAACTAGGGTATATAAGTGTTCAAATATTTGAATTAAAATTGGAGTTAAAAACTTATTTCAAAAGAACATAGGAAAAGAGAGAAAAAATAAACCAAAGCATAAGACAGCATCGAAAAGGAAGTAAAAATAAACCACATAATAATATTATATCCAATATATAAGTAATTGCAATAAATTTAAATGGATTAAAGTCATTAGATAAAAAGCAGACATTCTAAGTTTGGTTTTTTTTAGAAAAGAGAGAAAAAAAGCTATATGCCACTTAAGAGGCATACCTAAAATACAAGTACACAAAATTATGAAAAAAGTGATAGAAAATAAATATTCCACGCAAATATTAACCAGAAGGAACCTAAGTGTAATATGAAACAAAATAGATATTAAGGAAAAAGTTTAAAAGCATTATTAAAGATAGAAGTTTCACTGCACTTTCCTCTTTTGGCATCCATGAAACTATACTCTTTTAGTTTTCTATGCTTTATTGCCTGCTCTTTGTCAGTGCCTTTTATGACTCCTCTTCATTTCCATGACTCCTAAATGTTGAAGTGCTCCAGGTCTCAGAATTTGACTCTCTTCTCTTAATCATCTTTACTCTCTCCCTAAATAGTCACACCAGATCCAAGACTTTATAAGAAGCTGTCAGACCCTTTTCCAAAAGGGTTGCTCATTTTACACTCCAATCAACAATGTATGAGAATTCAAGTTATAGTTGTTCACATCCTCGTTGACATTTGGTGCTGTTGTTCTTTTTAACATTAGCCATTTTGGTGGGAATATCGTAGTATCTTGTTGTGGCCTTAATTTAGATTTTTTTTCGTGACTAGTGATGTTGAAGACTTTTTTGTACGCTTTTTAATCACTTTCCTGTGAAGTGTCTGTTCAATTTTTTGCCCATTTAAAAAGTTGGATTGTTTGTCTTTTTTATCATTAAGTTGTAGGAGTTCTTTATTTTCTGGGTACCAGTCCTCTGTCAGAAAATAATTTTGTGACTATAGTTTCCCAGTCTGTGGCTTGCTTATTCATTTTCTTAAAGGTGTTTTTTGATGAGCAGAAGTTTTAAATTTTTATTAAGTCTAATTTACCAATCTATTCTTTCTTTTTCAGTTTTATTGAGGTATGATTGACAAATAAAAATTATATATATTTAAGGTATACAATGTGATGTTTTCATATATGTATACATTGTGAAATGACTACCACAACCAAACTAATTAACATATCCATCACCTCACACAGTTACCTTTTGTGTGTGTGTGTGTGTGTGTATGGTGAAAACACTTGAGATCTACTTGCAGTAAATTTCAAGTATACAATACATTATTTTATTTACTATAGTGATCACGCTGTACATTAGGTCTTCAGAACTTACTCATCTTTAACTAAAAGTTTGTACCATTTGATCAATATCTCCCCTTTTCCAATCTATTCTTTTATGGCCAGACAAGTCCATGTTCTAAGAACCTTTGCTTACCAAGTCACAAAGATATTCTATCTTTTCTTTTAGATGCTCTGTAGTTTCAGCTTTTATGTTTAGATCTACGATCAATCCAGAATCAACTTTTTTATATGGTGTGAGATAGTTGTTAAGGTTCATTTTCTTCCATATTTGTTGTTCCAGCATGATTTGTTGTTCCAGCATAATTTGTTGAAAAGATTTCCCTTTCCTCATTGGGCTGCTTTGGCATCCTTGTTGAAAAGCAAATGATTATATAAATGTGCGTCTGTATCTGGGGTTTCTCTTCAGTTCTATTATCTACTTGTTGATCCTTATACCAGTACCACACTGCCTTGATTATTTTAGATTTATAGTAAATATTGAACTCAAGTAATGTTAGTCCTCCAACTTTGTTCTTATTTTACAAGATTGCTTTGGATATTCTAGGCCCTTTTTGCTTCTGTACAAATTTTTTAATGAGCCTTTCAATTAAAAAAAAAAAAAGCCTAGTGGGACTATGATTGAGATTGTATTTGGGGGAGAATTGACATCTTAACAATATTGAATCACATGTTTAGGAAAAATGCAGTCCTCCTCCTGTGTGTCTCTCCTTTACTCACACACTACTACCACATTCACAACACTTCTGACACCAGATGTATGGGAGTTTTTCCCACACTAAACAATTCTCTGTGACACCAGCTGGGTGTTCTACAATTTAACTCAATTCTGACACTATCTACCTGCAGACAGAGTCAGACCCCATAGGTTAAGGACTCAGTCCCATGAGACTGCCCCTAATTCAGATACTAATCACAAGTAGGAGGTCCCCAGGTTACCTGCAACTTCTGTCTGACTTGGCTACAAATCAGAGGATCCCATGACCTCTTCCCCTTTGGATTTAATTATTTGCTAGAACAGCTCAGAGAACTCAAGGAAACACTTACTTACATTTACCTGCTTATTGTATAATAAAGGATATGATAAAGGATACAGATGAACAGACAGATGAAGAGATAGATAGGGCAAGGTCTGGGAGGGTCCCAAACACAGGAGCTTGGAGTTGGGGTGCGTCACCTTCCCAATACATGGATGTGTTCGCCAGTCTGGAAGCTCTCTGAACCCCATACTATCGGGATTTTTATGGAGGCTTCATCATATAGGCATGATCAATTATTAACTCCATTTCCAGCCCCTCTTCCCTCTCTAGAGAATGGGGGCTGGGGCTAAAAATTCCAAGCTCCTAATCATGGCTTGGTCTTTCTGGTGACCAGTCCCCATCCAGGAGCCATCCACAAGCCCACCCAGAGTTGCCTCATTAGAACAAAAAACACTCCTATCAACCTAGGAAATTCCAAGGGATTTAGGAACTGGGGTCAAAGATCAAATATTAGAACAAAAGATGCTCCTAAGTACTTTTATCACTTAGGAAAGTACAAGAGTTTTAGGAGCTCTGTGCTGGGAACTGGGGTCAAAGACTAAATGTTAGAACAAGAGATTCTCCTAGCACCCCTGTTTACAAGGGTTTCAGGAGCCCTGTGTCAGGAACACAGGGTAGAGAAATATATACATATTTCTTATTATTTCATACCACGAATATGGTATATTTTTTCATTTATTTAGATCTTAATTTCTCTCTGCAATGTTTAGTAATTATCAGTGTAGAGGTTTTACACATCTTTTGTTAAATTTATTTCTAAGTATTTTATGTTTTCTAAAATTATTAAAATTTTTTTAAAAATTCATTTTCCAATTGTTTGCTATAGTAATAAATATACAACTGATTTTTGTATATGGCCTTATATCCTGGGACCTTGCTAAATTCACTTATTAGTTTTAGTGATTGCTTTGTGGAAACCACAGGATTTTCCTCACCTTCAATCATATTGTCTGCAAATAAAGACACAGACTCAACACTTTATAGCTCATCAATATTCTAATCTCTCCTAAATTTATACCTCTAATGTGACCTCTTCCCTAGGCTCCAGACTTGTATACATAACAAATTCTTGACGTTTTCCCTAGGTTTTTTTTATTTTGCAATGTCTTTAGATAAAATTTACGCAATATAATATTCACCATTCTAAAGTGAACAATTCAGTGGTTTTTAGTATATTCACAAGGTTACGCAATCATTACCATTATCTAATTCCAGAAAATTTTTGTCACCCTGAAAAGATATCCTGTACCCATTAACAGTCATTCCTCATCCCCTCCTCCCCTCAACCCCTAGCAACCACTACTCTACTTTCTATCTCTACGTATTTGCCTATTCTGGACATTTTATATAAATGGAATCATTCAATATGTAGCCTTTTGTGTCTGACTTCTCTCACTTAGCATAATGTTTTCTAGGTTCATTCATGTTGTAGCATGTATCAGTACTTCATTCCTTTTAATGGCTGAATAATATTCCATTGTGCGGAATACTGCATGTTACATATCCATTCATCAGTTAATGGATATTTGTGTGGTTTTTTTGGCTACTATAAATAATACTTCTATGAACATTAATGTACAAGTTTTCATGTGAATATATATTTTCAATTCTCTTGGGTACACAGTCATGGTGCTTAATGATGGCGATATGTTCTGAGAAATGTGTTAGGTGATTTTGTTGTTGTGTGAACATCATAGAGTGTACTTACACAAACATAGATGGTATAGCCTACTACATACCTAGGCTATATGGTATTAATCTTATGGGACCACCATCACACATGCAGTCCATCATTGACTGAACCATCACTATGCAGTGAATGACTGCATACCTAGGAGTGGAACTGCTGGGTTATATGGAAACTATTTAACTTTTTTAGGAATGGCCAAACTGTTTTCCAAAGTGGTTGCACCATTTTATTTTATTTTATTATTTTTTTTTGGTGAGGAAGATTAGCCCTGGGCTAACATCTGTGCCAGTCTTCCTCTATTTTGTATATGGGTCGCCACCACAGCATGGCTTGACAAGTGGTGTGGGTCCACGCCTGAGATCCGAACCTGTGAACCCAGGCTGCTGAAGTGGAGCATATCAGGCTTAACCACTAAGACCCAGGTCCAGCCTGGCTACAGCATTTTACATTCCCACCAGCAATGTATGAGGGTTCCATTTTTCCCATAACCTTGCCAATACTTGTTATCTATTTATTTTTTTTAATTACAGCCATCCTGCTGGGTGTGAGTTCATATGTCATTGCTGTTTTAATTTGCATTTTCCTAATGGCTAATGATGTTAAGCATCTTTTCAAGTATTTATTGGTCACTTGTTTATCTTCTCTGGAGAAACTATTCAAATCCTTTGCTCATTTTTTAATTGGGTTGTTTTTTTATTGTTGAATTGTAAGAGTTATTTATATATTCTGTAAACCAGACTCTTACCAGATATACGATTTGAGAGTATTTTCTCCCATTCAGTGAACTGTCCTTTAACTTTCTTGGTAGTGTTCTTCGACACATAAAAGTTTTTAATTTTGATGAGGTCCAATTACCTGTTTTTTCTTCTGTTTCTTATGCTTTTGATTTCATATTTAAGAAACTGTTGTGTAATCCAACGTCATGAGGATTTACTCCTGTGTTTCCTTCTAAGGGATTTATAGTTTTGGCTCTTACATTTGGGTCTTTGATACTTTTTTGAGTTAATTTTTGCATATGGTATGAGGTACATTCTTTTGCATGTAGATATCCAGTTGTCTTAGCACCATTTGTTGAAAAGACTATTCTCTTTCTATTAAATGGTCTTGACACTTCTGTCCAAAATCAATTGACCATAAATGCATGGGTTTGCCTTATGCATTTAATAGACCAACTGTCCAAAGAACTCCTGGTTTCCCCCTCTGTAATAGATACGTACAGTTCTTGTTTATCAGAAGGTACATAAATCATAAAGCTCACACACAAATTAGCACAAGCAAGCAAATGAAAAAAACTATGAAGAAAATACACCAGAGAATGGATGGAAGATGAGAAGATAAGATTGGAGATAAAAGCAGGTCTTGTTTATATAGGGCCTTTTAGGCTAGGGTATGTAATTTGAGTTTTGTTCTAAATGCATTGGGAAGCCATTGGATAGTTTTGAGCAGGAAAATGAGATAAAATGATTTATATTTTCAGAAGATCATCTGTCTGCCAGGTGAACTCCGGAGCATAAAGTGGCAAGAGTGGAAGCACAGAGATCTTTAGAACGTTATTAGTATTTAAGTAAGAGATGATGATCATTTAGACAAGCGTGGTAGAAGTGACAAAGGGGAGAAGTAGCTTCACGATATGTTTTGGGGGTAAAGATTTGGAGGTAGAGGTAATGGTTGGGGGTGCTGTGGAGAGGGCAAAAGAGGAATTAAGGATGACTTCTAAGTTTATGGCTTGAATAACTGAGTGGATGATTGCCCAACTACATCCCAACATTTGCTGACATGTATAAAACCAGGAGAGGAGAGGAACCAGTTTGGGGGGTTGGGTGAGCTTACCGGGAATTCATGTAGAGGACAGGCCTAGACCCTGCACTCCACAGGAGCAGTCATCATAGTTGTAATTAAGTTAAATGTGCTCAGATGTGTCTTGTACATTGATAAGATACGTGACTCTCACACTGAGAAGGTAAACAAAAGATGACTTCAAGGATGGGAGAAAAGCTTCTGGGGTTGGGAGAAGAAGAGGAGGTGAACAAGGAGGGGAGGTGCAGGAGCTGAGGAGCAAGAAGGATGTGTTGAAGTAGAGGAGGTGATACGGGTATGTGTATATATATGTAGAAAGGATTATGTACTTTTATTCATTATGTATTAGGGATACTGGAAAAGCCCACAGGCGCATTGCATAATCAAGCTAGTCTTCAGGAACAAATGATATCTTTTGAATGTGAATGGACACTAAATTTCTTCCACTAAGCCACTGGGACCTGAGAAACATTATAGATATTCTGATCAATGATATGAATAGATTTTGGGCAAGATACTTATAATACATATTTACAGTGTTGCTGGGAAGATTAAATAAGATTATCATTTATTTTACTGCCTGGCATTTAGCAACCTTTAATAAGTAATAATAATTATTATTAATCAAAAAATAAAAGATCAGGGGCTGGCCCGGTGGTGTAGCAGTTAAGCGCGCATGCTCCGCTTCAGCGGCTCAGAGTTCGCAGGTTCGGATCCCAGG
Source organism: Diceros bicornis minor (assembly GCF_020826845.1). Classification (NCBI taxonomy): domain Eukaryota; kingdom Metazoa; phylum Chordata; class Mammalia; order Perissodactyla; family Rhinocerotidae; genus Diceros; species Diceros bicornis. The sequence goes on along the minus strand of NC_080742.1, from coordinate 88,305,808 downwards.
CGTGCACTGATGCACTGCTTGTCAAGCCACACTGTGGCTGCGTCCCATATAAAGTAGTGGAAGATGGGCACAGATGTTAGCCCAGGGCCAGTCTTCCTCAGCAAAAAGAGGAGGATTGGCATCAGATGTTAGCTCAGGGCTAATCTTCCTCACAAAAAAAGCAAAAAAAAAGATCAGAATTAGGAGAAATTGATGGTGGTGACAGCAATACACTAAAAGGTGCATTTAATTGAGGTTCTCTTCTTTCAGTTCCTTCTCTACAAAATTAGTGCTTTCTACACAAAAAAAACATAATTTTGCTTTACTATATGTACATGTGATTTTTTTTTCTTGTGCTTTTACCTGTGTCTCATAAGCCTGCAGAAATGAAGAATGCCAGATTCCTTAAAGATTAGCAGCTTGTGATGTTATTTATAATAAAACTGTAAATAGTTAAGTACAATGGAATTATTTTAATGTGATACTTTAAATTTTAGTATCCCAAACATGATTATTTTATGAACTGTCATACAAAATACTTTTTAATACTCTTAAATTAACAAAGAAACCAAAAAAAACAAGAAACGACAGAAAAACAAAGACACCAAACAAGCATTGCTTACATGTGAATTATTCCTGGTTTCCATTTCCTCCATATTCTTTCTTCTTTTTGGTCAAAATGTTTTTCAACCTTATTAGAAATTTTATAGATCTGTCATTTGGTTTAGAACAAGGGTGTTAACAAATGGAATCTGCTTCTCTGCTGATGATAAGAATTTTAATTTAAGAACATTCGTCGACAAGAAAATAAGAAGAACCAAACACTACTCCCCACAATACTCTGAGACAAAACAGCTTGACAAGTGAGAAAACATTTTCTATTTCAGTATAAGTTTGACTTCACTTTTTCCCCAGAGCAAAGGGTACTCTTAGCAAGATTCATATGCTTAAGTGAACACATCTATTTGTTAAAGGCACAAGCATTTATTTTCCAAGTTTTACTTTGAGTTCAGAAAAGACAATGAAAATAATTATACTTAACTCAGATGTATTTCTCACTTTTCTCCCCATTATTTTCCATCTGCCATACAATTGCCTGCTTTACCTATTCTGTGGCTTTTTTAAAAGGTTTCTTTGATATTTCTGATGGGGAAATACACTGTCCCCCTTCATCATCAAAGACAACTGAGAAATGTATTATGTCTTATAACTTCAATTATTCTCTCTTAATAACATAAAACACATGTTATTTGTAAAGACTAATAATAGTAATAAACCTGAGTCTAATTAGGGAGAAATAAAGGGAATAAAAATATATAAGATTAGGAATGAGAAAGGATTAGGAAAGGAAACATACCAGAGACAGAGTGATTAAAAGAATTCTAAAAGAATACCACATAAAACTTTACGTCAATATATTTGAAAATGGGGGATAAATAGATGATTCTTATATAAGCAAAACTAACTCACGTAAGATGTAATTGGAATATTGTTAAAATTTAACATTACAAAATGCGCCAGAACCAGATAGGTTCCTAGCTGATTTTTATCTATTCTTTAAAGAGCATAAGATTTCGATATGATTCAAACTGTTCTAGGCTATCAATGAAAAGTTAGAAAGCCCACTAATTCATTTTATGAAGTAAGCCAACATTAAATCTAAACTTAATAAAGACAATACAAAAAACAGAAAACTGTAGACGAGTTTCATTTATGAGTAGAGTTGCACATTTCCAAGTTTATGAATACAGATGTATGATTCCAAACAACTACATTTAATCTAGCAATGTAATCAAGTAGGTTTTTTCTTTGAGGTAATTCAATAATAAGAATTCTATCAATATAATCCATTATATCAACAAATTTAAGGGGAAAAACTATATCATCATGTCAATAGGTGCTGAAAAGATCTTTGATAAGATCCAGTAGCCATTCCTAATGAAAGTAAGATAGAATTAAACTCTCAATATAATAGATTACCAAAACCCAACAGAAAATATCCTAAATAGCAAAACACCAAACCATTTCACTAAAATCAATAACTAGTCAGGGATGTATATCAGCATTATTATTTAACATTGTCTTGGACAGTCTAGTACATTCAGTAAGACAGGAAAATGGTATAAATATTAGGGGAAAAGGAGACAAAACTCAAGAGATGATGGTAAAAAATCCTACTAGAATTAATAAGAGAATTAGGTAAGATGACTGAAGACAAGGTAAATATATAAGAGTTAATGGCTTTTCTCTATTCTTTTAATAAGCATTTTTTTAAACTTTTATTTATTTATTTTTTCCCCCAAAGCCCCAGTAAATAGTTGTATGTCATAGCTGCACATCATTCTAGTTGCTGTATGTGAGACGCGGCCTCAGCATGGCCGGAGAAGCAGTGCATCCGTGCGCGACCGGGATCCGAACCCCGGCCGCCAGCAGCAGAGTGCGTGCACTTAACCGCTAAGCCACGGGGCCGGCCCTTAATAAGCATTTAGAAAAGGAAATGAGGTGAAATACTCCATTCACAATAGGAGAAAAACATCTAAATTACTTAGAGATAAATTTGACAAGAAAAGCACAGAACTTAAACGAAGAAAATACTAACATCTTATTTCAGAACACAAAGCAAACTCCAAACAAAAGGAGAAGCATTCATGTTCTCAGATGAAAACATTAATATTAAAAAGTCAATGTTCAGGGCCAGCCTGGTGGCGTAGTGGTTAAGTTCAGTGAACTCCACTTCAGTAGCCCGAGGTTCACAGGTTTGGATCCCAGGCACGGACCTACACCACTCATCAAGCCATGCTGTGGTGGCGACTCACATACAAAATAGAGGAAGATTGGCACAGATGTTAGCTCAGGCCCAATCTTCCTCAGCAAAAAGAGGAAGACTTGCAACAGACATTAGCTCAGGGTGATCTTCCTCACCAAAAAATAAAAATAAATAAATAAATAAAAAGTCAATTTTCCCAGAACAATGTATAAATTTAGTAAAATTCCAACTAATACTCTAATAGGGTATGGGTGCAGGTTTGAATTGGATAAAATATCTTCAAAGGTTATATGGAAACATAAATGACTGAGTATAGCAAAATAAACAGTGAAGGGAGACTTAGCAGAAATCAGAACACATTGAAAGTAGCTGTTATCAAATTCTTACAGAACTCTAGAAGATCAGACAAACATATCAGTGGAATGGAATCCAGAAAGACATCTCAGCGTATATATGAAAAGTAATATGTGATAAAGGTAGTAGTTGAAATCGTTGTGGGAAAGATGAATTATTTAATAAATGGTGCTGGCACAAATAGCTATGTATTTAAAAGAAAATAAACTTAGATTTCTTGGGCCAGATATAAAAAGAAATTACAAATGGATAAAATACTTAAAAATCAATCATTCAAACAAAATCCTTGAGGGAAAAAAATCTAGGAAAATATATATTTAATCAACAAATAGAGGACATTGGAAAGCCAGAAGGTATAAAAAAAAATAGAAATATATGACTCTATAAAAATTTAAAACTTTTGTATGAATATATGTGGAAGAGATATCATAATTTCAATAGATAATAGATTCAGAGAAAATATTTATAATACAGAGGAGAGATATTCAATAACTATAACATATAATGAGCTCTTACAAACTGAGGTGAAAGAGAATAAAAAACTGTAGAAAAGTGGGCAAAACTATGAACAGACAATTCATAGAAGAGAAAATCTAATGGCCAATAAACAAATGAAAATACAGTAAATTCACTGGTAGTCAGGGAAATGTAAATTCAAGTAACAGAGATATCACTTTAAATCTATTTGTTAAAAATTTAAAAAAGCAAAGCAATAATGCCTATTGTTGGCAAGAATGTGGAGAGGAGATTCTCATATATTATTGGTAGAAATAGGAAGTATCAGAGCCTTTTTGTAAAAGAGTTGGCAATATCTATTCAAATTACATTTATTTGTACCTTTTTCAAGCAATGCCACACCTGTTTTATATCCCAGAGGAGTAGAAACATCAAGAGGCAAGATTACACATAAAAAGAGGTTTTCTTCAGCTTTGTTCATAGTAGAAAAAATAAAGTAGAGCTCTACCAGTTGACTTTGAGGGATTACCAGGTATTTTGGTATTACTGGGTAAGAAAAGCAAGATGCCCAATGTGGTCAATTTGCCACCAAGTGACCAACTGGTCGCCTCAATAAATGGTGCTGTATCAGGGAGTCAGCATTGGTCTCTGTAGCCAGCAGGTGTGCAGCAGCAGCTAGAGCAGCCTTGGCAAGTGGGAGCCCAGGCTGTTTGGCCCATGCATAACCTCAAGTCTCTGCCACCATGGCCAATTCACTCATGTGCCCATTGTGTCAGCACTGGAATGTCCTATGACATAGGCTGGCTGACATCAACTGGCCTAATCATTTTGTCTATTTGGTTGTTTAAAGCCTTATCCATGGAGGATGCCCTCTGGTGGATGTTAACATTTGATAGGAAGATCTACACACTTTGTGGGAACTCTCAAATGCCTAGTCACAAGGCTCTTCCCTAGACTTCTGTATCCAATCTGCCAGCCTTTTGCTTCTAGGCCCCCGATCATTGACCACTGCCCAGGAATCTGCATATATTCTCATCTTGGCCCACTTTTCCTTCCACATAAAGTGGGTAACCAGTCGTACTTCTTACAGCTCTGCCTATTGGGAAGATTTCTCCTGTCTACTATTGTTCAAGGCCATGTCTAAATGTGGATATAATGCAGCCATATACATACTCAGTTTTCACCCATGTACCTAACTGACACAACTGTGAACCAAGTTTGGGTTTTTCCCTCCTCTTTTAGCTTTTATAGCACCTGCCCCCACAACACAGCCATAGGTTATGAGCTAGGGAAGGGTACCTGTGCAACTGTGGTGGGTGACGTGGGGGTCTAGGCTACTTGTTCCTGCTTTCTGGTCCTGTTTAAGCCTGATTTCAAATATACCATTTCTATCTTTTGATACCGCTGGGCCTATCAGACTTCATTATTTGGCAGGTCTGACAGAATCCCTAATGGACATTTCTGGACCCATTTCCCCTTGGTCAAATATTCAGTTTCTACCTGAGCCCAGAAGTGGGCCAGGAAATGTTTCTCAAAGGTGTATAATTCTTTTCTTCAAATGGCATGGTCTTACTCCTGAATGGTCTGCAGTGTGTTTCTCCAATGAAGCTTGCTGTAAACTCCATACTGAACAGATTTAAACTAAATGTGACCTTTCTGCAGATTTACCTCAAAACTCAGGTACGAGTAAGAGCTATAGGAATGGAAAATAATCTGAATAATAGATAATATACTATCATGAGAATCACTCTGTTCAACACTGGTTCATGGTCTTTGACCCACCTACAAGGCACTCCAAGACCTCATATAAATGAGGTGCTGGCAGGTATGTCCCACCAGTCCTCCAAATACACTTGAATCTGGAACACGGCTTAGACTCTAGCTGGGTCCCTGCCATAAGAGAACACAACAATATCTGACAAGAGTGTATAAAACTTAGTAATCAGGATTCCCAGATGTTATCAGGCCAAAGGAATAAAATGAGGATATATTAACTCAAAACTCAAAATCACAATGGCTTGAGTCGCTACCAGTTTGATAGTTTGAACCTCAGCAGCCCATGTAAAGCATTTTATAATTACTTCTGGGAACCTCCAAAAAGGATGATTCCCAGGACTAGGTAGCAACATTGCCCAATTCAAGGAGGTGCAACTGACTTTGTATTCTTGGTGAATGTCACTCCCTGGAGCACAACTGAGACTCACATTGAGCAAAATGTGAATGGTGTCCCTGGAATGGTGTAACATTGACCCTGTGCCTTTCAGGTGTTCATAAACCAGTTCCCACTCAGGATTTACCACTTTCTTCCTCTTCTACTTCAGTTGCCCCTCACCATTGTCCATTGCCCTTGACACTGCCTGAAGGAGAACCACCTATGCTAGTGTTGAAGGCACCCTTTGCATGCTCCCCACTACTCAAGCCAAGGATGCAGCCCCTTGATAATCCCACAGCCATTGTTTGCACATTGCCAGAACAGAGCTGGCTTCTGTGCAGACATGGGGAGAAAGGCCTGCTCCCTATATCCATGGCACTTTGCTTCCTGGGTGCTCAAGCCCAAACTCACAAAGTCTCTCACCAAAGTGTCCCACCAGCTTCCTCTCGCCATTCATTCTTCACCTCCTGCAAGCAACTCTCAACACTATCCTCCACCAACAAGTGTTTGCGTTAGCCACGGAAATAAGCAACTGGTTTAGTGTAATCTGCCTCAATGCATAATACACCAACATCTCCAATATGCCTTCTCTAATCTCCATCCAAAAGGACAAAGAAGTATATATCTAAATCAGAACACTTACTATCCGCGGTCATTTTAATGATGACTTTATATATGTATGTACGTAGGTAGATGAAAAAAGGATTGGGTACTTGCTTTATATCTAGACCCATTCTAGAAATAAAACTTTGTAACTTTTCATTTTTAAAAATCTTTAATTTACTGAACATATTTAATATTACAAACTATTTTCCTATGATCTATTTTCCCACAGAGCATAACTAAATAAATCACATCCAAAGATGTGCAATTAACTATATGCTGAAAACTTGACAATGAAGTAAGTCTTCAGGGACAGAGAAAGGAAAATTGGTTTTACGCCTCCCATAACATCAAGTTTCCAACATCCAGCAAGGTCAAATTACAAGGACAAGTGTCTTGAGGAAAATTACAAAGGCCTTGAAGTAATTGTTCCAGTTTCACATTATCAAGGAAACTTTAATATTGTTTATTGCTCACAAACACCTTGTAAACAGGCATGTCAACTCAATGAAGAGAATAAATAGATACCTTCAGACTTAGTAAAAATAAGCCAGTGAAGAAGATGGATGATCTTCACCTTGGATACTTCAACACTTAGCCATGTCAGTTCTTGAAGCAAAAGGCTTTTAAATTTCTTTATTGTGTCAATTTTGCCTTTAACTTGTTCATTTTTAGCTGGAGACCTCCCTAAGCACTCTTCTATATAGCGTTGGGAGTTTCAGTCTTGATCTGTATCTTAAAAAACTTGTAAAGGTAGAGTAATATTATGAAGCTGCTGTCTGTATTTATCAGTACGCTGTAAACCAGCAGCAGTAAAATCGAGCTTCTGGTTGAGTCCAGCCGGGCTGTCTGCCACCACTACAGCCCTGTGCCCACAGTCTCCTGCTTATAACTTTTAAGCGGCAGTTTCAGCTTCATCTTCTCTTCAGTGTTTCAAAAATCTCCGGGCCTAGTCTCATCCAGAACAATCCACCGCACTGACGTTTGGAAGGTATTAAATAACACGAAACGCAAAAATAATAAAATATTCAATCTTCTAATTAAAGTAACAGTGTTCTTGGCTCCTTAATTTCCTAACATCTAACTTCTTTCATTATTTTAGCAACTAATAATCTTTCCTAGAGAGTGAATGATTGTCTCGTACAAAATCAGGGAAGATATGTTTATATTCATGTGAGAGAAGTTCTTATATGAAAAGTGCCACCTATAAAACCACACTAATTCTGAATAGTATGAGAGACATGCTAATATATATGTATAAAATAAAGGGTCTGAACAATTAGTATATTTGTCTTCCAAAGCTACTATGTTACTTCAATACATAAAATATATAAACTGTAATCAACATGTATACTAATAATCTAAATCATATATGTTTATAAAAATGTTAAATTAACATTTGGCTTAAATTCTCTAATATTGAGTCACTAAAATAAAAGTGCAGGGAAGTGATCATGACAGATACTGAAACAAGAAACCAGGAGCAAAAAAGACAGGTAAAAAAGTACCAAAGTAATAAATAAAAGAGTTTTAAATGGGAAAAATCCAGATTTTCCTTCAGAGGAGGACACCTAATATGGACAAGATGCAAAGGTGAAGAGATATACGTTTACCAATCTACTGTTGAAAAACTTCAGAAGTAGCTGAATTCGATTACTAAAAACGATTACAGAAATTAACTCAAAGATTTTTGTTATATCTGCAACAGAGAATAAAGGCTGTAATTAGTATTTACTTTTAGATATGAAAGTCAAAAGATGGTGCCATCAATTGAGATTAAAAAATTAAAAACAGGTGTAGCAGTGGTTGAAGCAGAAAGTGGGGGATGTAGAACTCAGTTTGGGACCTGTGGAGTTTGCAGTGTCTGTGACATATTCAGGTACAGACATCTAGCAGGTAGTTGGATACTGAAGGCTGAGGCCAGGGGAGATATCTAGACTGTGATACAGACTTAGAAATCTTCATTGTAAATCACCCAGTGGAATGGGTAAGAGGGTAAATACTCCCATGAGAAAAGAAATGGGCAAAGGATGCAAGCCCAGGTTACACCCACAGTTAAACTGTAAATGGTGAAAGCTGACCCCAAAAAGGAAACCAAGGAAGAACTGACCTTTTATGAGGAGTGTATAGAGTCATAAAATCTAAGGCAATAGAGATTTTCAAGAAAAAGGAAACAGCCAACAGTATCAAGTGCATAAAGAGCAGCAACACTTCATACTGTGAGGTAGAGAAGGAGATAAGAATGAATAAAAATGTATAGAAGTTTGTACTTGGGAGAGCTGGAAGCTAGAGAGTTCATGTCTTAAAGCCTCTATTTTCTCTGTGAAATAGGAAGCAAGATCTCACAGAAAGGTTTCTGTACCCAAAATCAAAGACAAAAGCAAAATACAGATTTGAAAATTGGCATTAGGTACATTAAACACAAAAAACAGTAATAGAGGTTCTGATGCCTATAAGGCCGGGTACTATTAGAGATTTGCTCTTTAACAGGTTACTATATACGAGACTCTCCCAGAGAAGTGGTATGTGTTAAAACAAACAAATAAAAATCTAAGACTCTCATTATTGTTCAGACTACATAAAAGCCTAGTGCAATGTCGGGCACTCAGTAGGTATGCAATAAATATTTGTGGAATGAATGAAGAAATGAACTATGAGACATCATAAAAATATCTTAAGAACAAGAAGATACCAAGACAGGTTTTTCTGCAAATGTTTATAATAAAAAAAATATGTATTCCAAATACACACTTAGAATAATATAACAACATTTAAGATATAACAAAATTCCTACTTGATAGGTAGAGAAACATTATAGGGTCTTATTAAAACCTGAGAGAGACACAGTAAAAAATTTTGTTTCATGGACTCTTTTTGTCTGTGAATCATGATGCAAAATGATTTAATTCCAGTGTATCAGAAAATAAAAAGTATTATCAAACTAGATTTATCAGGAATAGATCCTAGGTAGACAACGTAAGAAAGTAAAACAATGCAATATTAATAGTAATAGATGCCTAGTAAGTTTTTAATTGCCTGAAAAAAATTCCTTTGGAAACATTACGATGTTTTATATGTATGTATTACTTTTATATAATAAAAGAAAAATTTCTTCCAACATCTTTTGAAAATTTTCAAATGTACAGAAAACTTAAAAGAATAGTATTACAAACACATTACTATATCCTTCATCTAGATTCCCCAATTGTTAATATTTGTTGCCTTTTCTTTATCTCTATCTCCACTTTTTTCTGAACCATTTTAAAGTAAGTTGCAGACATAATAACATTTCAGCCCTAAACACTTCACCACTCATTTCCTAGAAATAAGGATATCAACATTAATTCATAATTATCACAGCCCATATTTAAATTTCCCCAACTGTCCCCAAAATGTCTCTTACAGTTTATTTTCTTATCCAATATTCAGTTAAGTTTCTTGAATTACATTTGGTTGTTATATCTCTGTACTCTCTTTTAATCTAGAATAGTCCTCTAGCCTTGACTTTTTTGTTTTTCTTGATATTGAATTTTTGAAGAGTTAGTGTCAGTTGTCTTATATAATGTCTCACATTCTGGATTTGATTGTTTCTTCATGGTTACATTCAGGTTAAACATTTTTTGGCCCACATACTACACAGATGATACACCACTATTGAATTGTCCCCCTACTGGTGATGCTGAGTTTAATAGCTTGGTTAATGTAATAACTGCCAGATCTTTCCATGGTAAATGTACACTTCCCCCTTTATAATTAATAAGAGGTCTCTGTGGTGGTATTATGAAACCATAAGACTGTCCTGTTCCCCAACATTCTTTTACCCAAAATAGTCTTAGCAACTATTAACTGTCCTGACCTGGAGTAATTATTACATTGGTGGTTGCAAAATGGTGATTTTTCCAATTCTATCATGTCCTTGCTCTCAAGTATACCAAGGCACATTCTGTGCAAGCTCAATTTATGCATTTCCTGCCCCAGACCTGGAATCAACCATCTCTCAAAGGAGCCCCTGTCACTTTTAGTGGAGAATGGCATTTCAAAATCAGGATCCAGGCACTAGGTATACTTATTGCTACTCTTAGGCACCTCTTTCAGTAGGCAGAGCTAAGAATATATGAATCCATATCTAAATTTACATCTATACCTATACATAATGTGTATATATATATTATATAAGTATTTACATATATATAGTATAATAAGCATATAAGTACTTATGTGTGCATATATATATACTATAGACATATAGATTATATAAGTACTTATAAGTATATATATACTTATATAGCATATGTACTTATATAGTAGATATACTTATACAGTATATATATTTTTCTAATTCTATCATTCCTTTTCTATACATTAACTAGCATATATTCTTTTAAAAGTTATATAATGTGTTTATGTATGTGTGCGTATACATATATTTTTCCCCCAAATCCTACATTAATACTGCTACTTCCAATTCAAATCCAACACCACAAAGTTGTTCTTCAACTTCCCCTGTTCCACATGTGTTTCTTACTTTTTCCGTGGTAAGTACCCTGATTTATATGTACCCATTTGCTCTATCCCACAATAAATACAATTTGCTTCAGAATTACAAAACCAATATCACTACCAATAATAAACCCTCTAAAGTTAAAGATGTATCTGTAGTTCATTTTGTTCTTAGAATATATTCCAGTCAGTACTTAATCAGAAGCAGAAGCACTAGGAAATGCAAATAATAAGGAATTTGTTATAGGGATTTGATCTTATATAATCGCGGAACTGCTTAAACAGTCTGTGCTTCTGGGTCTGCTACTGGAACCTAAAATCCTCAGGGCAGATAGTCAGGAAGGAAAGATGGAAATGAAGGGGGAAAAGCAAGGATAAAGTGAAATCTGTGAGGCTGAGCTGGAACCCATGAGAAGGGATTGCAATACAAGTCAGACTCTCACGACCTCAGACTCTCATCAGAACTCCAGTGATGGAGGTCCTGCAGGAGAAGCCGGCGCTCTTCACCACAGAGTTAAATGTGCATTCCACAGAAGTGGTAGCTGTTACTGGCATTTCTGGCTTACAGAGGAGAGCCAACACAGAGTTCTAAGAGTGACCCTCACAAACGCATTTCTTACAGCCTTGGTGAAGCGAGTTTGCTCTGTAACCTCTCACGGAATATAGTTAAGGAGTGGGTCAGCAGGTCTTCCATGATGGAAGAGGATCCTGGGAAACAGTTCCAGCTCAGCTAATTTAACATAGTATAAATCCACGATAGTCTACAGTCAGAAAACTACATTCAAAAGCTACTTGAATCAATCATTTTCTTTGTGTAGTTGTTATCAATTTGATATACAGTTAGGTTTGTTTGGTTCTACTCTTTTCATTTACTTACATGTTTCATAAAGTAAAACTATATTAAAAGATACATTCAGAGAAGTCTCACTTCCACCCTATCTCCTCCACCCTGTTCTTAGCCATCCCTTATCAGGTATCATTTTCATTATATATATATATATATATATATATATATATATAGTTTCCACTTGTTTCTTGCCGAAAGGTAGCATACTGTATATAGTCTACTGCATTTTACAACAAAAGCAAACTTAAGAAATTTAACACCCTAGGGGGCCAGCCCCGCGGCTTAGCAATTAAGTGCACGCGCTCTGCTACCGGCGGCCCAGGTTTGGATCCCGGGCACGCACCGACGCACAGCTTGTCTGGCCACGCTGAGGCGGCATCCCACATACAGCAACTAGAAGGACGTGTAGGGCCGGCCCTGTGGCCTAGCGGTTAAGTGCACGCGCTCTGCTGCTGGCAGCCCGGGGTTCGGATCCCAGGCCCACACCTACGCACCGCTTCTCCTGCCATGCTGAGGCCGCGTCCCACGTACAGCAACTAGAAGGATGTGCAGCTATGACATACAACTATCTACTGGGGCTTTGGGGGAAAAAATAAATAAATAAATAAAATTATAAAAAAAAAAAAGAAAGATGTGCAACTATGACATACCACTATCTACTGGGGAGAAAAAGGGAAAAAAAAAAGGAGGAGGATTGGCAATAGATGTTAGCTCAGGGCCAGTCTTCCTCAGCAAAAAGAGGAGGATTGGCATGGATGTTAGCTCAGGGCTAATCTTCCTCACAAAAAAAAAAGAAAGAAATTTAACACCCTAAATTACTAAATTTACAGAGACTATTTCAAAGAACTCTGTATCTTATTAGCACACCCAAGGGTATTTTAAGCAACATTTTATAAAATGCAATAACATACTGATATAAACATCCCTTGGTAAATGTTAGAAATATAATATCTAATAAATTTCATGAATCTAGAAGCAAGGTCTTCCTTCAAGAATTAAAAAGTCTGGGAAATATAAGATTAGTAGAGGAGATGACAACGATGCTGAAAAGACTGAAAATCTAGACTTGATATAATAGCATTTTATTAAAAAAAAACAAGGTTTTTTTGTTGACTACAAGCTTCATATGTACCAATAATGGGGTAGAGTTGCTTATATGATTTTTGATTGTATTAACACAAGCATGACTCCTAGGTTATTGCAATCAGAGATTTTATTCTTTGTTGGTTGGACCAAATCTGGAACAGTGTTCAATTTATGGGACTACGTTTTAAGAGGAACACTGAAAAGAATACACAGAAAGAAGAGAAAATGCTGTGAGGAGAGAATTAAAGGGAACAGAACTCCCTTCAAATACTTGAAAGCAGTTACATAGAGTAAGAAATAGACTTGTCCTGTGTTCCTCTAAAAGGCAAAACTCAGACCAGAATATAGATGTCATAAGAGGAGGATTTCAATTCAACTTCAGAAAAAAAATAGCTACAGTTGAATGTACTGTATTAGTGAGGTCCCCATCACTAAAATATTTGGGTAGAGTCTGGAATTCCACAGAGGAGATTCCAAGTGTCCCTCAGCGGGAAGGTTGTGCTGAATCAACTCTATGATTCCATTTTCTATGCACACCTAAATAGCTTCTGAGAGTAGCCTTCTAGTAAACGATACAGGATGGGTTATTCATAATGATGACCTTAATTCATACAGAAAATATTAAACTGTGACCAGCTATACATCATTGAACGTGGTGGAGCTGTAGAAACTTCCTAGAGGCTGCCTGTTTTCCAGTAGTTGACCATATTAATGTGAGATCAGACCTGGCTGGGCAGGTCTGGCTGACGGGTGGGACTATCCAATGTCCATTAGAATGCAGCATTCAAGATAGAAATGCCAGTTGGAAATAAACTCATCTCCAGGGACGAGAGGGTCAGACACATCAGCAAGGCTTCTTAATAGTGTCTCAGTCATCAACTAGAGTGATGTTCTGAATAGTGCTTCTCATCTAGATTTGTTTTCCAGCTTCCTGTGAATACATGAATGCCTTAGGGGAAAAGCGAATTGTGAGCAAAACCTAAAAGAACTGTGTTGACTATAACATCTGTAAGACTTTAGAATACAAGATAATATTGCTTTGGTGCCCATATGACACACTACAACACAAAAGGGAGGTGTTCTTTCTGTTTCTGCTCAGAACACAAACTGACTTGGCTCATTATAGGCTCCAAGAACACAGAGCTACTGTTTTGTGTAGAGCGTTTCAGCACATCAACACTGCCTATGGCAGCATTGGGATTTGGGGGAAGTGCCCAGGAGGAGACAGGCTGTGTCCAATGGCCAAGGACCTGCATTTACTGTTGTATGCAGTGGGGGCCTTAGAAGCCAAAGAAAGAAGGTAAGGATCTCTTCATCAGCATACTGAGATATGTCTTGGCGCTTCCCAGTAATAAAAGGGGGAGAATTTGAGTGCAGAATCCCTTTGAGAGAATGTGAGCGTAAGTAGCCATTTCTACAGAGTAGCCAGTTCATTATTCTAAACACAACCTGTCTGTAAATGAAACATGTCTATAAACTGTCTGACATTTCTTCCACTGAGAGGTAGGATCTACATACCCTCTCTTTGAATTTGGGCTGGACTTAGTGACTTACCTGTATCCAATAAAATGCAGCAAAAGTGATGCTCTGTGACTTTGGAGGCTAGGTCATAAAATGCAATACAGCTTTCACCTTGCTTACAGGCACACTAGCATTTGGAGTCCTCAGCCACCTTGTAAGAAGTTTGACTAGACTGAGGCAGCCATGCTATGCAGAAGCTCAGGCCTCACGAAGAGAGTATGTGTAGGTATTCTGGCTGACTGCCCCCACTAAGGTCCCAGCTTCAACTACTCATTGAGATAGCCCTAGGCATTGAGTTTTCCCAGCTGAGGTCCCAGATATAATGGAGCAGAGATAAGCCATCTCTCCTATGCCTTGTCTGAATTCTGACTAAGAGGGTAACTTTATATTTTGTAAAGGACAAAACTATAATGTTTGATCCTCACAATAATACAGTTAAGTAGGTTGGACCGGCATTATTACCACCCTCATTTTATAGATTAAAACAACAATAAACAGGAATTTGAGCTTACCTGCTTTGAGATTATATAGCCAAAATGTAGCATGCTGACACTAAAATCCTGATCTTTGGACAGCCAAGTTTATGCTTTCTCTATTGTTTCCTATCTGGATACTGTGGGACTTTAGAATGGCCTACAGGAAATCAAATAAGATGTATATAGAATTTGAAGACAAGGTCAGAAAATATTAAATGAACAGAAACTAACAAGAATCAATATTAAATGGAGGAGACCAGCTATCCTGCAGAGAAATAACCACGTAAGATATGATCTACAGATTGTTGCTGATAAAGAAGGCTACAATTTCAAATTGAACCAATGAAAAAAATCTTAGGATTTTTTTAATGTTATGAGGAAGTGTTATGATAATATAATATTTTTAGGGGCTGATTTTTTTAAAAAATGAAATAGGACTGTTAGAGAACTAAAAACTCTGCCAGTTGTGTTTCTCATGAAATCAAGGGGAAAACATGCCATGACTGGCTGATGGTGCTATTTTAGTCTGCTTAGAAGCATGTCCTTGGGCTGGCCCGGTGGCTTAGCGGTTAAGTGCACGTGCTCCACTGCTGGCGGCCCGGGTTCGGGTCCCAGGCGAGCACCGACGCACCGCTTCTCCGGCCATGCTGAGACCACGTCCCACATACAGCAACTAGAAGGATGTGCAACTACGACATACAACTATCTGCTGGGGCTTTGGGGAAAAATAAATAAATAAATAAAATTATTAAAAAAAAAAAAAGCATGTCCTTATAGTAAAGAAGGGCGCTTCAGACTAGTACAGCTTGATGACATTATTCCTTATGATAATCTTCATGTACTCTACTTTTGCCAAGCCACCTTTTGATTTAAATTTAGTTCCTCAAGGAGACTTTTGTATTTGGAACAGAAAGTACAATGAAGCTAACAAAGCATAAAGTGCTCCCTCCACAGGTCATATTTCATATTTTTCAATCAGAGGAATATTAGTATTCTGATTAATTAAGCAGCCTTACACAACTCCTTACCTTGGGAATAAAGATCAGCTCCCAGGCTCACCGTGACTCTATCAGTATGCAGACATCTGCTTCAGAAGTCAGTAGGGCAGCTTTCTACCTCTTGAATTATCGTGAATACGATAAGGAGGTCACTGGTGACTTCTCCCTTCACGAGAAGTACAAAAATGGAGAGTCCATTCAAAGTTTCTCATGACTTGATGTTTAGGTTACTTTGGTGATTAACTGCACACCACCAGGAGCCCACAGTAACTTCCACTATGTTTCTCACTCCTATTTCTCCCTTCCTTAATTGTTTTTCCCCAAATACTCCCCTTTCCTTTTAAATAAATGTATTTTTAATAATGAAGTGGGTTTCTTTAATTCCATTCTGTAATGGGACCTTCCAAAGAGAATTCATCTCTCCTGTCTTACTTGTTTTCATGCATATTTTGCACAGAGAATGCCTTGGAATATTCTGTTTATGAAAGGCACAAAAGTTATTTATTTTCAATAATTTTTCTTGAAAATAAAAATGATTCAGACGCCTAGAATGCTCTGTGCCTTGTCTAGGCCCTAGCACATAGAAAGTGCTCACTTGTTATTTGTTAAATGAATGAATCTGGAAAACGAAAAATACACTAAAAGAAAACATTTTATTCCTCAACGATGGGAAAAGCTTTTAGACTTCCATTTAGACCCATGTTAACAGGCCAAATCCTTTAACGAAAAGGATACAAGCATCACTCTGATAATTTAGCTGTCCCTAAATATATTTCTATCAATTTCTGCTTGGATGTTTCAGCCTCGGGGGTTTCAGGTCTTATTTTTACGACAGATTCGTTCCTTATAATGGAAACAACACAAGTGGTATGTGCTTCCCTGTCTTCCTCCCTCTAGGATTTCAACTTCTCCTGGAACATCCCCCCTGCTCTTCTAGTAAATCCCGCATTACAGAACAGGCTTAGGACGGAGCAGAAAAGAATAAAGTAGGACATCGGAGCCATGGAAACAGCGGAGCGCAGCGGAGCGGGGGAAACTAGTGAGCACGCGAGTGGGCAGGAGGGGAAGGAACCCTCTCCTGGCGACGGCGCGAGGGCGCTCCTACGATTACGTCACGCACACCAGGTGACGTCACGACCGTGACACGCGGGTGACGCCGTTGCCGCGGCGACTTCTAGTCGTCTCCGCCCCCTTCCCCCGCCCCCCGCCTAGCGTCCTTCCCCCAATCCCCTCAGGCTCGTCTGCGCCGGGGGCCGCGGGCTGGTTCCTGAGGTAGCCCGGGCGATCTCCCGCTGCCAGCGCTGCCCGGGCTGTCCCTCCCCGCCGCCCCCCGCCCTCCACCTCCGCCTCCCCCCGCCCTCCGCCTCCTTTCCCCCTCCCCGCCCAGCAGCGGTCGCTCCGGCCCCGGCTCTCGGTTATAAGATGGCGGCGCTGAGCGGCGGCGGCGGCGGCGCGGAGCAGGGCCAGGCTCTGTTCAACGGGGACATGGAGCCGGAGGCCGGCGCCGGCGCCGCGGCCTCTTCGGCTGCGGACCCCGCCATTCCCGAGGAGGTGAGTGCCGGCGCGCCCTGCACCCCTCCCGTCTCCGGGCTCGGTTGGCTGGTGTTTATTTTGGGGAAAGAGGTGGCGGTGGCGGCTCTGGTGCCTTCAGCCTCCTTCTCCTTTAGGCTGTGCGGGGTGGGAGAGGGGCATCTCCCCTTGTCCCTCTCCATCATGCAGCTCCTCGCTACGTAAACACACACAATGGCCCGGGGGGGTTTCCCTGGCCTGCACCCCAGATTGGGGGATTCGGGCAGCGGTGGTTGAGCAGGAGGCTATCAGTAGGGGGCGAGACTCAGGGTTGGTCCGAGAAGGTCACGGCTGGCTGAAGGTAGCCAGCCTCGCATCTCTTAGATGTTTTCGTTATTTTGGGTGGGGGGTCGGGGGTGGGGGAGGGTGACTGTGGCGGCGGCGGCGACGGCATCATCATCATCCAGGCGGAAGATGTAGGTTAGTCGCCAGGCCCGGGACCCCAGGCCGACTTACTGTTGTGTGTAATTATTACATGGTCATGGAGGTGATGGGGCGGATCATTCCCTCTCTACTCTCCCTGACTGTCCCCCTTTTCAGGCCGCTGCCCTCCCTTCCACTTTTCTGCTGGTTTGGGGTTTCTGCTGGTTTCACGTCTTTTAACCAGCGGATGGTTTTGATTTAGTCTTTACCTTTTCAGCCCTAAATCCCACTGTTTGCACTCTCTTTTCTATCCCAGCCTCAGGCCCCGGTTCCTAATGTTTGTCAGTGCTCTGTCGCTGGCTGGTAACCCACATCCCATTCCCATCTGGCGCCCCACTCATTTGCCAGTTATCGGACCTGCCTGCCTTCTAACCTCAGGTCTCCTTAAGACCATTTTTGCACTTCTCTTATGCTAGTCCTCTTGAGGCCCTCTACATCATTCCACCACTCCCTAACATTGTTATCTGTTATCTTCACAAATCCATCTGGACGCTTTGGAGCTACTTACTTTCTGAATCCTGAAGCTGTCAAGATTCCATCAGGTTTCACTTGTACTACTGGCACTTTTTGGTTACTCTTCTGTTGTGCATTCACGCCTCTTTATTTATTCCTACCCATTTTTAATAGGTTTGATTGATTTCTTTCTGTCGTCCTCCTTTTTGTCCCAATTTTTTCTTCGCTTTTTCCTCTTTAGTCTTGGCTTCTCTTAGCCTGTTTTTGCATTCTTTAGCCTCTTATCACCTTGTCAAATTATTTAATTTCGTTATTACATAAAATTTATTACATTTAGTATTTCTTATTTTATCACATAAAATAATACACATTATTATACTTTACAGATAGTGAGAATATATGGCATAATAATTGTGCTTTGTAATTATTGACTTGATAATATGACTTATTCCATTGACTTTGCTCAAAGTTCTCTTTCCTTCCTACTACTTAACTTATATTTTCCCAGTTCTCATAACGCCTTGTTCTTCTGACCATGCAATTCTCTTTTTCCTGCTTCATCATCTTTACTTCGGAAATCCATCCGATATGCTTGCTCTACTCAGTATCAGTTTGTTCACAGTAATGTTTGTTTTCGTCCACCTATGCGCAGGATGTGTCCCGTACCATCATTTGATCTAATCTAAATTTCTCATGTTTTTTCTTCTTTCTTAACAAAATCACACCACTTTCTACTTAATTTCCAGTTTGCACTTCTCCTCAAATCAGTTTCCTTGAACATCTGTTCATTTTCCCCAACTTCTTAGATTCTAAGGATAGAGCTCTTTCCTTCTTCCATTTCTTAGTTTATTCTGTTTTTCTTGCCCCGTTACCATTCATTTGGCCTTGTTTCCTGGCTTTTGGTAGTTAACTTGCTGAAGCTTCCTCTTGTCTTCCCCACACCTCCACATTCCTTCTTATTTATAAACAGTTTTGTTCCGTTGACATGGAAATTTATTTTTAGGATACATTGTTTTTAATGGATAAATACTAGGGGGTCACATCTGCTGTCTATTTTTTCCATGAATCGGATATGCCTTTGTCTTACCAGGCACAGGTGCCTCTAGTCTTACTTTGCTCTGTAGTACATGTGTGGTTTTGTTGAATTCTTTGTTTCTCTGATTATAACATTGTTTACATTGAGAACTTTGTTCCAGAGTTATTAGAACAGTTTGCAATGATACAGAGAAGGCTTTTCTTAAGTACAGTCTCCGCTGCCTTATTTGAAAGGCCCAGATTGTTTGAGCTCTACCCTCTGAAGATTCTGACTCAGTAGGTGAGAGCTAGGACCATGAGGTTCTGTATTTGGCACACTTCCTGGGCAGTTCTCTTGTATCAATGCTGAGAACCTCTAGGCTAGATGAACTTATTTTAAATTGCCATAATTGGAAAGTATATTGGTATCTCCTGAAACTATAAGAATACTCTTAACTAATTTTAATTTGTGTTTCCCACTGCCTCCTCCACCCAGGTTTTAATGTTTAGTGGTGAATAGTAGTTTTCCCTTTATATTTTCTTATAGGAGTTGATAATAAATGTATTTGACTGGGGGAAGGGAATAATAATAAATGATTAAAAATGGATCTTTTTTGAATATAGATATCATTGTTATGGATGATAGAATAAATTCCTCCAAGAAATAATTTTAAATTTTAAATTGGTATTGTTAATTCAAGGAAAACTGAAATATACTGTGGTCTTTTAATTGAACTGTCTTCCTTATATGCACTTAAAGAGAAATAATTGCCAAGCACATGGAAAGAAATGAAAAATTCTGCTTGAGTAAATTGACATGTTTTATTCTAAAGAATTACCTTACCTGACAATAAAATACAGGTTTTTAAAAAAAGTTTCTCAGAGGGAAATTTCACTGCACTAAAAATTACTAATTAAGAGGGAAAGCACATTCATTATTGAAAAATTAGAGAGCTGTACGTACAAAAAGTAAAAAAATCCTCTGTAATCTTGCCACTATGATAAAATTACTATAAACATTTTAATGTATTTCCATATACTCTTTTTTATGCTTGTATAATACAATCTATGTGATTTTGTAATATTTTTTAATTTAACAATATAGCAAAACATTTTACATATCATTATACTGTGATTTTTTTAACTAATATTCTTTGAATATTAGGTTGTTTCTGATTTTTTTTTTTTACTGTTATCAAATGTCTTGAACATATAATGTAGATTTTAGTTTTTAAAATTATGTTGGAAAGTGACCAAATTTCATGTCCTGTATTTCTAAGTATTACTTTGTAGACGTTCAAAATAAAATATTCTGGTAACTGACAGGAGCTTATCAAATATTTATCAAATGAATGTGCTTATACTTTTGGCATTAAACATTTAGTTCTGACCATTTATATTTCCCTGATGTTATTTTCTTTCTATGACCATGTGGTTAATATGGGATAATATGACCATATGGTATAATAAATACATTTATTTAAAAAATATGTATTATACCAGTGTGTGATATTTATTAACTATTCTTCTTGTGCTGTGTTTCTGTAGAAGGGAGCTTCTTATAATTGCATTACAATTAAAATTGTATTATTTTCAAGATCTCTTATCACCAATCTTAGTTAAGCTGTGCAGTTATAATAATGCATTGACTAAGCACTATTCTGGGATGGAATTTCCTTTATAATGAGGTCCACTGTATTAAAACACATCTTTATGAGCCATGCCAAACCAGGTTGGATTACATCATGCTCCTAAAAAGTGGTAGTCCCACTAAGGTATGTGCTTTTGCAGTTCTGGCTATTGCTGTTAATACTTGTCTAGATTTATTCGAAGGCGGACAAAACATGCCTATTAGGCAAAACTATAAAACAGCTGTTTGTCTTTGGTATTTCTAGTGTTGCCTTTCTGAACTCTTTCTCTCTCCTAATTTAATCAACTCCTTCCTTTAGGCGTTCACTCACCTCTTCTTTTATTTAGAAAATTATCTGATATCAGTCACTTATATATTCTGGCTATTAAAGGAATCGATTGTCAGTAAACAGATAAGAAAGGAATGTTGATACTGCATGCTTGAATCCTTGAATGTGATAAACCTGAGAGCAAACTTGATTTAGTCGTATTTGGATAATAGGCCAGAAAAATTATATTAGGATAACAGGCTAGAGAAGTGTGACTTTTCTCAGTTCCCTGTCCCTTGCTTTCTTGATAAGGATGAGCAGGAAGCTGATCTGTTATAACAGCTGGAAACCTATGTTCTGTGAGTGGTAGGGAAGAGAGAAGGAGCAGGGTACATTGTTTTCTGGCGTTTTCTAAGACCTGATGTTTACCTTGTTGCAGAATGAGGCAACTAAGTATTTTTCCTTTTTCCAGTCATAAAGTTGTTTTCTTCTTTAGAATTGCAAAAGTGCATTTTGTTTTCTTTGACACCTTGATATTAATTTAGCTGAGTACTTACTGAACATTTTGTTTCATAATCCCCTTGTTTTAGGAAATCCAGTATGTTCCTATGCTTCCTATATTTCTGCCTCAAATTGTCATTAAAATGTGCCTCCAGGGCCGGCCCCATGGCTTAGCAGTTAAGTGCGCGCGCTCCGCTTCTGGCAGCCCGGGTTCAGATCCCTGGCGCGCACCGATGCACTGCTTCTCCAGCCATGCTGGGGCCGTGTCCCACATACAGCAACTAGAAGGATGTGCAGCTATGACCTACAACTATCTACTGGTCTTTGGGGGGAAAATAAATAAATAAATAAAATCTTAAAAAAAATAATAATAAAATAAAATGTACCTCCATTGTCAGTAACTCGTACTGGATTTTGTCTTCCCCAGAATTTGAATGGTCTTAAGTCCTGTACTCGTTGTCTTTCTCTATTTCATTTGCATTGGTTATTCTGTAGTCAGAATCAGCAATAGTTATAGAACTTCTGAATTCAAAATAGGTGAGCCTGGGGGGCCGGCCCCATGGCTTGGAGGTTGAGTGAGCACGCTCCGCTACTGGCGGCCTGGGTTCAGATTCCGGGTGCACACTGACACACCGCTTGTCTGGCCATACTGAGGCCGCGTCCCACATACAGCAACTAGAAGGATGTGCAGCTCTGACGTACAACTATCAACTGGGGCTTTGGGGAGAAAAAGGGAAAAAAAGGAGGAGGATTGGCAATAGATGTTAGCTCAGGGCTGGTCTTCCTCAGCAAAAAGAGGAGGATTGCCATGGGTGTTAGCTCAGGGCTGATCTTCCTCAACAACAACAACAACAAAAAATAGGTGAGCCTGTTTAGGAGCTTTTCTGTTTTCTAAGGTTAAACAGTGCTTGCATAGTCATAATGTTATGGATAACTTAATGTTAATAGAAGAACCAAAAATACAGCCTCATTTGTTCCGTTCCTCCTTTAAATATTTGGTGGAGGCATTGACATGTTCTGGGAGGTAGTTTTTACTTTT
Organism: Diceros bicornis minor; assembly: GCF_020826845.1. Classification (NCBI taxonomy): domain Eukaryota; kingdom Metazoa; phylum Chordata; class Mammalia; order Perissodactyla; family Rhinocerotidae; genus Diceros; species Diceros bicornis. Next base: position 88,283,172 of record NC_080742.1, on the reverse strand, counting down.
CAGTTTCTTTTGGCTGCCAACCTAATTTACTGTAATATATAATTAGCATGGTAGTCAGAAGAAACTCTTAATACCGCCTCTACCCTAACATTAAGCAATTATTTTTTTCTCCCCTCTACCCTCTGAGATTATTTTGGTTTCCATGTTTTCTCTTGGGCTTAAAAAACTGTTATTCTTGTTCCTTCCCCTATCAAGACTATGCATAGAGAGAGAAATTGATGCTCAGTAACATTGCATTCCTTTCTGGGCCCTGGGAATGCCCTCGATACAGAATATAAAAATTGCTCTGAACTCAATTAACTTTATACCTTCTGGAACCTCTGTAACATCAAATGAAACATCATTTTCTTTCTTGTAATGTAGCTGCAGTTATTGACAGCACTTTTGGGACCAATGTACCGTAGGATAGTTGTTTTCAAATTACTCTAGAGCTCTAGGACAATTTTTTAAAAACACTTTACCACTATAAGAAATAAAAATTTTAAATTGCCCCCGTACATACATACGTGAAGCAATTTTTGTCAGTTTTGTACATTTTTTTGTCCTCACCTTCTGTAACAGTACCTGGCACATATGTACTCAGGTAATTTAGTGAATGAAACCTATTAGATATAATGCACTCTGATTTTCTATACTATTCAATTCTCTTTTTTCGTGCTAGTCATAAATCAGTTTACTAGATAGACAACCCAATTGATTGCAACAGGCAGTTTGAAAAACACTGTTTTGGAAGTTTCAAGACCTTTTTCAGAGGTTATGTCAATGCTCTGTTTAGTCTTCCTACACTTTGACTATTGAAGTTATTCATTTATCTGCTTTACATGTTGGTTTCCTTGAAGAAAGGGTTTTATGGCTGGAAAAATTTTTAGAGCTGTTGGGTATGGAAGAGAGATTTGTGCTGGCATGAATCTTCCCAAGTGTAATAATCTGTGTAAAAAATTTCAACAGCTTGTGTCTAAGGCAAGGGTCAGCAAACTTTTTCTATAAAGGGTCAAATGGTAAATATTTTAGGCATTGTGGGCTAACTACTGTATCTCTGTCACAGATTCAACAATGGCATTGTAGCACAAAAGCAGCTAATAGACAATATGTAAACAAATGAGCGTGACTGTGTTCCCATAAAACTTACTCATGGACACTGAAATTTGAATTTCCTTTCATTTTCATGTGTCATAAAGTACTCTTCTTTTGGTTTTTTTCAACCATTTAAAAATGTAAAAACCATTCTTACCTTGTGAGCTGTACAAAAACAGATGGTGGGGCAGATTTAGTTCATGGGCCAAAATTTTCAGACTGCTGGTCTAAGGGAGACTAACTATATCATGTTTGAGGTTCTGAAGTTAAGGTGTGGTTTAGAGGTCTATAGACAATTCATAATTGCTTTTTTAAAAACATCAGGTATATTGGAATATAATTTACACATACTATAACGTCCTTTTTTTTTATTTGGTGAGGAAGACTGAGCTAACATCTGTTGCCAATCTTTCTCCTTTTGCTGAGGAAGATTGGCCCTGGGCTAACATCTGTGCCCATCTTCCTCTACTTTATATGTGGGACGCTGCCACAGCATAGCTTGATAAGCGGTGCCTAGATCCGTGCCCAGGATCCGAACCTGCGAACTCTGGGCTGCCGAAGCGGATCGCACAAACTTAACCACTGCACCACCGGATCATCCCCTATAATGTACCATTTTAAATGTACAGTTTGATGAGTTTTGGCAAGTGTATATAGTCCTGTAACTGCTACCACAATCAAAATATAGAACGTTACCGTCATCCCCAAAAGTTCCCTAGTTCCTTTTTGTATTCAGTCCCCTCCCTGCACCCTCAGTTCCTCGCAAACACTGGTCTGATCTCTAGTTTTGCCTTTCCGGGAAAGTCACATAAATGAAATCTTACAGTATGTATTCGGCTTCTTTCATTTAGTTTGGTGTTTTTGAGAGTCACCCATGTTGTTGCATGTATCAGTAATTAGTTTCTGTTTATTGCTTAGTAGTATTGTATTGTATGAATGTATCACAATTTATACATTTACCAGTTGATGGATAGTAGGGTTGTTTCTAGTTTTCAACAGTTATAAATAAACTTTTAAACTTTTGTGGGTTGTAGGTTTTTGTGTGGACATTGGTTTTCATTTCTCTTGGGTGAGGACCTAGAAGTGGGATTGATAGGTTGTATCGTAAGTATATATTTAACTTTACAAGAAACTGCCAAACTTTTCTGCCACTGTAAAGTTAGGGTTGGTTTAGGGTTTGCGTTGCCACCTACAATGGATGAGAGTTCCACTTACTGTGTATCCTTGTTGACACTTGGTATTGTCAGTCTTCTTAGTTTTAGCCATTCTAGTAGGTATGTAGTAGAAGCTCATTGTGGTTTTTAATTTGCATTTTCCTAATAACTAATGATGTTGGACATCTGTTTATCTGCTTATTTACTATCTATACATTTTCTTTGGTGAAGTATCTGTTTAAATCTGTTTATTCAGTATTTATCTTCTTAAGGAGTGTAAGAGTGCTATATATATGTTACAAATATAAATAATATCATTTATGATATAAGTTCTTTATATTAGATATATGTTTTGCACATGCCTCCCAGTCTGTGGCTTGTCTTTTCATTTTCATAAGTCTCTTTTGAAGAATAGAAGTCTTATTTTTGTTGGAGTCCAATTTATCAATTTTTCTTTTATGTTTCATGCTTTTTTTATCCTATCCAGTAACCCTTTGCCTAACTTAAGGTCATAAAATTTTCTCTCATGTATTCTTCTAGAAGTTTTATAGTTTTATCTTTTACATTTAGGTTTATGATCCATGTGGAGTTAATTTTTGTATATATTGTAAGACAGGGGTTAAGTTTTATTCATTGTTTTTCATATGAATGTCCAGTTGTTTCACATTTGTTGAAGAGACTAATAACCTTTTTCTGTTGAATTACCTGACACCTTGATTGAAATCAATTGATTATGTATGTGAGTTTTATACTCTGTTTTATTGATCTGTATGTCTCTTCTTAGGCCAGTACCACACTGTCCTGATTACTGTAGTTTTATAGTTAAGTCTTAAAGTTAGGTAGATCCAGATCATAGGATTTTTAGAACTTTAAAATTTGATTTTTGAACTTCCTTGTGTTACTATACTAATGGGAGGAGAAGGTCCATAATTTTCTTCCACTTCTCAAAAGTGTCTTCTACCCAAAAAAGGCTAAGACTCACTGCAGTATTTAGTTAATACACCCCTATCTTGAATTATTTGGTGGCAGGGTTCATGAAAAGTGGCAGATAAAGAAAACATGTTTTTTCCAAAATTAATTTCTTTATAGGAAATGAAGGACATATCCTAATAGGTTGCACCAAAAAATCAGTAATATCCTTTTTACCATATTGCAAACATATTAACTGTAATTAAGATATTTATGGGGGAAAGTGAATATATTAAGATGTTTATTCACCAAAATGTGGAAGATAACTAGTTTATAATAATAGCTATGTTATTCTCCATCTTCATTATAAGAGTTCTTCCATTTGAAGCCTGTGTCATGTTCTGTGATGTTGCAGAATTAGTACCTTTATTAATCTTAGAGGCATCATTAAATCGTTATGTGTTTACCAAGGATAAGCATATGGTAGTTGTTGGTCATATTTCTACCTTTTTCATTGGGGTCCATAGGACCCTTCACCTTGATTGATTGATTGATTGATTGATTTATATATATATATATATGATCAGCCCTGAGCTAACATTCATGCCAGTCCTCCTCTTTTTTCTGAGGAAGACTGGCGCTGAGCTAACATCCATGCCCATCTTCCTCTGCTTTATATGGGACGCCACCACAGCATGGCCTGACAAGCGGTGCGTCGGTGTGCGCCTGGGATCCGAACCACTGAACCCCGGGCCGCCGCAGTGGAGCGCGCACGCTTAACCACTTGCGCCACTGGGCCGGCCCCCCTTCACCTTCTTTTAAATTAGACTGGTGATAACTTTTTACTGCTTAGCCTGGGGAGATTTCCTACAATAGAAAATATTTCTGGTCATGATTTTCACTTAAGAGTTAAAAAACAAAAAATCAGGAAACGTGTTCAAAGAGCATAAGTCTTGAATACCCGGCCAGTACAGGGGCGTGTGACAATTGGGAAGGTAGATACTGTCCAGGCTTTCATTCATGTTGTAAGGTGTGTTATTCCAATTGTATTTGGCTGCCTTGCAAATTTTGAAACTGCGCTTTCAGGGGGAGAGAAACAACATTTTGGCAGCCTGTTTTTAACTGTTTTTCCAAAATAAGTGTTTAAAAAAACAAACAGGTATGTATCTCCTTATTGTAAAGGATGCTTTGGGTTTAAATTGAGAAATATTCTGCTCTTGGTTTATATTTTTTCTTGCACATTTTAAAATATATAACCTTTAAGTTAATAACACCAGAGAAATTCGACTTTCTATTTTTAGTACAGCTTAAATTAAATAAAATTTAAGGGTGCTTTGAATTAGTCACTTACCTTTGAATATTTTGAAACAGTTTAAAATACTGCTTGGGGTTGTTCCTCCCTTGGCCTCGGGTTTTTAAACTGTATTTTCAACATTGCAGCATTTTGTAAAATAAATTTCTGTTTAGGCTTATAGATATATTTTTAATATTAAAGGAGATTACTAGCTCTAGCAGTAACGTAAATAGTTATTAGAACCTGTATTTTTTGTATTGTCAACTTGGGTCTAATCCTTTTTCCTCTGTTTGAAAGTTTATACTTTGTACTTGGAAATTTCTCTGTAGCTTAGAGGGAAAAAACAATTATTAATTTAAGAGTCTTAAGTAGGTATGATTGTTTTTGAAGAGTTCTTATTAGCATAATTTGTAGTAATTTTGTGTGAAGGTAATTTAATTCTCATTCATTATAAAAACATCCTGTCTTTTCTGTGATACCAACCATTGCCTTTATAACTTTTTTTACTAAAAAAGGTAAAGTAGTATTGTTATTTATTGTAAATAACTAAAAATTGCTTTTTTACATATTATACTACTGTATTTCTGTGGGAATAACGTCAGAGAAGGGAAGAGATTACGATTCATTATAGTCCTTATGTTCCTATTCTACAACCACTGAAAGTGTTCATTTCCTTTTAGTTTTTACATGATTCTTCTAACATTTAAAATATTCCACCCATATAGTCTTCTTGCACGTCTTCTCATATTAACAGTAAGTTACACAATCTCAAGTTAAGTTTCATTATACATGAGAATTTAGTTCAGTGTAACTTTTTGATAACTCTTTATTGCAGATGATTTTTCTACTGCTGAGTTTGACACTTAATTTAAGTTTGCATATGTGTTTATGAAGCAAACTTTTGGTTATTGGTTATCGTGGATGGCTCTTTGAGAGAACAGTTTAATCATAGAGTCATAGAACTATTCTGTGTCATAGCCATTCATATGCTGCTTGCTTTTCACTGGCAGCTCTTGAGCCTCCTCTTCTCCTCGTGCTATGCACTGAACTTATAAGTGGATCACAAGAGTAGTATGAGAATAAAATGAGATGATGAATATGTAAAAGCCTTCACAAAATTATAGTAGTGTTATTTTTCTGCTGCTCTTTCGAGACAAAAGTTAAGTATATTCAAAATTTTCCTTTCAGAAATCATTATAGAACTTTTCTTAGAATGTCCCTTGACGTACTTAGCACAGGGCTCTAGTTGTTAAAAACTTTTAGCAGTTCTTAACGTGGGACTGATGACTGACCTAGTAGAACTATTTGAATGTTGACTACATTCCTTAAAAGTTATCTTTAAATCACTGTTCATTTTAAAAAAACATAAAGTTGACATTATGGGTAAGCATTTTATAGGAAAGAGGTAAAATTTTTAATATGATAGTAGAAAGATTGTGTCTCATGGCTTTATAGGAAAAATAGTAAGCATTAGGACTTGTGTTTTGGCATTTTTAAAGCTATAGGCCACCATTTGCCTTGTCATCCATCCAAAACTATATTGATGACTTTTGTATTGAATCATTTCATTCGACAATAGGTATTCATGTATTCAATAAATATTTGAGTGTCTGCTGTATGCCAAGTAGTAATCTAGGTGCTTAGGAGTCCATTTGAAAACAAAACAATACAAAGATCTCTGCCCATATCTAGCTTACATTCTGGTGGAGGTGTGTGTGTTGGGGGGTGGGGGGCTGGGGAGGTGAGGTAAATGGGGAGAGACAGACACACAAAAAGAAAATTATAATATGTTTGAAGGTAATAAGTAATATGGAAAAATGAAAGTAGAACAGGATAAGGTTTGGGGGGTAGGTTGCAATTTAATATAGGGAGATCAGGTTAGGGCCTTAGTTGAATAGGGTGACATTTGAGCAGAGATTTTAGGAGGTCAGGGAAAAGCGTTTCAAACAGAAGAACCACGTTCAAAGGTTCTGAGTCAGGAATGTGCCTTGCCTATTCAAGTAACAGCAAGGAGGCCAAAGGTGCTGGAGTGGCTTGAAAAAGGGAGGTGAGTAGTAGGAGATGAAATCTAAGAGGTGTTGCAGTAAGAGTGGGAGCATGCAAAGGCCATTGTAAGGACTTTGACTTTTGCTTTAAGTGAAATGGGTAGCCATTCCGTTTGAGCAGCCAAAGTTGAGTGACATGACCTGATGTAACGTTTTAACAGGACTGCTCTGGTTGCTATGTAGAAAGTAGACTGTAAAGGGGCAAGGGTAGATTCAGGGGACTGGGGAGGAGGCTCTTGCAGTCATCTGGTCAATGACTTAGACCAGATTGGTAGCAGTAGAGGTATTGAGAAGTGGTCAGATTTTGGATGTTTTGAAAGTAGAGCCAGCAGGATTTGTTGATAGATTGAATATGAGGTGTGTAAGAAAGGGATGTCAGTGGGGAAGGGGAGGGCACAGATTAAGGAATTCAGTTTTGGGCATGTTAGGTTTGAAACGTCTGTTAGATATTCATGATGTTGAATAAGCAGTTGGATATGAGTCTGGAGTTTGGGAGTGATATCCAGTGGTATAGGCTCTTCACCATATCTATGTCTTATTTTCTTCTTGAATATGCAGCTAGACATTTCTCCCTTGTAGCTCAGTGTGGTCATGTGATTAAGTTCTGGCAAATGTAATATGAGCACAAGTGATGTGCATCATTTCCTGGTCTAGTCCATACAAACATCCTCCATTCTGTTTTCCTCTCTGACTGGCTGGAACAGAGATGCTCATTAGGGTAAGTTGGAAGCCATGTGATGTAAATGGTAGACTGTCCATCAGCCTGTGTTCCTGAATACTGCATGGATAAGGACCACCTTGCTAACTTGTTCAACCCCCTAGTACTATTAAGTAAGAAATAAGCTTACATTGTGTTTGAGTCCTTGTACCTTTTAGGTGTATTTATTATAGCAATTAGCAAACCCTAAATTTGGGCATTTAGATGGTATTTGAAGCTGTGAGACTGATGTGGTCATTAAAGGAATTTATAGATAGGAAAAAGAGAGCCAAGGTTGGAGAAAAGAGGAGGAACCTGAGAAGGAGCAACCATGAGATGAGAAATTAAATGAAAAAAGTTTATTAATAGAGAGAGAGTGGTCACTTGTGTAAAAGCTGCTAGGTCAGGTAAGATGAAGACTAAGAATTTATCATTGGAGTTAAAGTGGAGGTATTGGTGATCTAGACGAGTAGAGCATTGAGGTGAAGTGTTGAGGGAGATACTCTGAGTGATTTTAAGGGGGAATAGGAGAGGGAGTGAAGACAATAGGCATTTTTCTATAAAGAGGAACAGAAAAATGGGTGAGGGAAGTGGGGTCAAGGAATTTTTTTTAATGATGAAAAAAATAAGGGCATATGATGATAAGAATGAACCATTAGAGAGTAAAACATCAGTGATTTCAGGAGAGAGAGAGAGAGAATTGCTGGAGCGATTGTCTCCAGCATTTGCCTCTGAAGAGGCAAGAGGGAAAGGGATTTAGTACACAAGAGGAAGGATTGGCTCTCAATAGGAGCGTGGACACATTGTTTATGATAATAAGTGGTAAGGCAGAGTATGTGGATACAAATGGTGAAGGTAGGTAGATTTGATGCTGGGAGTCTGTACATGTTCTCTTCCAATTGCTGCCTTTTGTTTTTGTTTTTGTTTTTTTTGTTAAGTGAGATTCAAGGTTATCAGCTAAGTGTGAGTCTTGGGGATATAGTGTTTTAAGGAGAGAACTGAAGGTGTTCAAGTTGTTCAGGAACATGTGAGAGTGAATGGACTAGGGACAAATAGTAAAATCGATAGGTAATATTAAGTTGTTTTATCACTTGTCCAGGCAGCATTGTTGGCCTCTTAACTTTTTGGTGCAGGTCCTCAGATCAGAGTTAAATGTAACTTGCCAAGGCAGTTTAACAGTTTTTATGAGTCATTCTCATTTTGACTCACCAACATGGAAACATTGGGACTAGAACTTGAAGTATCACTTCTTCATGAAGTATCTGCCATTATCCTGCCATGAATTTAAGCTAAATTTGGAGAGGTCTGGTTACTAATTTTCTTCTTTAAAAAAATTTCTGCTTTCTGTATTGATATTTTACTGAATATTTATTGTTTTGTTCATGTAAAATAGCAACCCTATCATTGCAATCTAACTTTTATACTGTACAGCGAAGCAGTTGGTATCCCGTTACTTTCTTTCAGACACTCTCCAAATCTGATTTGTCTTTCCTCATGCTTTTCCTGTTACCTGAAATATAGATTCTACCCCTTCACCCCGTCCCCACTGCCTAAACCTTTCAAACTTAGCTCATGTATTGTAGGAAGCCTTCTTTAACTTCTTTCCAAGGCCTAGTTAGGTGCCTCTGCTTTGTGCTTTTATAGCATCCCAAAGTATACCTGTATCATTTTACTTACTATATTGTATTATAGTTTTTGTTGGTATCTGTCTGTTCCTTCTAGACCATTGCCTCTCAATGATGAAAATGTTCTGTGCTGTCCAATATGTCCGCATGTGGCTATTGCACGTAGTAGGAGTAAGGAACTGGATTTTAAATTTTATTTAATTTTAATTACAGTTATGTGCCACATAACGTTTCAGTCAGCAACGGACCACATATATGATGGTGGTCCCATAAGATTAGTACCATATAGCCTAGGTGTGTAGTAGGCTATACCATCTAGGTTTGTGGAAGTACACTTTATGATGTTCACACAACAAGGAAATCGCCTAACGACACATTTCTCAGGACATATCCCTGTAGTTAATCCATGTATGACTGTAATTTAAATTTAAGTAGTCACATGTGGCTAGTAGCTATCTGATCAGTGCAGCTCTAGACTCTTTTTTTTTTTTAATTATTTATTTATTTATTTATTTCCCCCAAAGCCCCAGTAGATAGTTGTATGTCATAGCTGCACATCCTTCTAGTTGCTGTATGTGGGACACGGACTCAGCATGGCCGGAGAAGCGGTGCGTCGGTGCGCACCCGGGATGTGAACCCGGGCCGCCAGCAGCAGAGCGCACGCACTTAACCGCTAAGCCATGGGGCCGGCCCAGTGCAGCTCTAGACTCTTAAAGTTGAGGCTTGTGTGGGAATTCATATTTATTTTCTCACTGCTTAGCAGTAGTACTTACTCTTACTTAAATGACTGCCGCCTTTTTCGGTACTCTTAATCCAGATAGTTATCACTCACCTGGAATATGGCAGTTTGCTTCTCTAGATTTTTGTTCTTAACCACAGCTTTCCTGTTTGTTTTCAGAATTATATTGATTTATACAGCACTAAGTTCTTCAGTCTTATAAAGCTGGAGTGTGTTTTTTTTCCCCCTTTAGGACTCAAAAATTAGGTACTGTAAGGTTACCTCAAGGATTTTCTGAGGGCTAGGGAATGGCAAGGAAGAAACTCAGACAGGCTCTGGCTCATGGTGGGTAGGGAGGCAAATTCTGCTTCAACCAAAGTAGTTCTACTTCACAAGTTAATATATTGGAATTGTGCTTAAGATTTCATTTGGAGGCAAAAAAAAAAAAAAAGCCTTCTATAAGATAACACTCTCCGGGCCAGCCTGGTGGTGTAGTGAAGTTCATGCGTTCCTTTTCAGTGGCCTGGGGTTTGCCGGCTTGGATCCCGGGCATGGACCTACACACCACTCATCAAGCCATGCTGTGGTGGTGTCCCACATACAGAAATAGAGGAAGATTGGTACAGATGTTAGCTCAGGGGCAATCTTCCTCAAACAAAAAGAGGAAGATTGGCAACAGATGTTAGCTCAGGGCCAGTCTTCCTCACCAGAAAATAAAAAGATAACACTCTCAATTGAGGAGACGGCATGCACATGGCAGTATGTGATGAAGTGCCAGAGTGGATGATGGAGAACAATAAATGCTGGAGGAGTTCAGATGTGGAAGGTTATTATAGGCTAATGAGGTCTTGATGGAAGTTAGTGTTTAACCTAGGCAGGTAGAAGGAAGGAAAAAGGATGTAATAGGCAGTGGGAATAGAATTTGCCAAGGATTGGAGTAGGAAATACATATGGTAGTTTTGTTTAAGGAACAGAACAATCTGATTATAGTTGAGTGAATTGTATGAAATAAAATTTGGCTAAATTAGATGGGACTGGATTGTGGAAAATAGTGATGGACTGAAAAAAATTTTAACTTTATATTGTATGCAGTGGGATGAAGGTGGAGATTTAAAATAAAAACCGATGAAAGCGGTGTTTCAGGATGATTACATTGGTAAGGGTTTGTAGGTGCATTCAAGATGGGAAGAGGTCAAACAACAAAAAATGTTTAGAAATGTTTAGAGAAAAACTTGGTGGTAAGATGTTGCACCAGGACACTGTTGGAGGTTGAAAAGCAGATACTGAGACATTGTTTTGCAGTGCAAGATGTTTATTAGGAATCAACACCTGTAAAAGAAAGAGCAAGATGCAGGATTTGGCAGAGTATGAAGTTGAATTCTGATGCAGGCCTCGTAAAACCTTTGCCAATCAGTGTGGAGCTCTGGAGGGAGGATTGCACATTAGTGTCCCACATTGAGCCAAAATGCCTAGGCCTTTTTACCCCTCCTTGCTCAGTCACTGGATGTGGGCTGCAGTTGAGGTAGACCTTGAAGGAGGTGACATTTGGAGGCTGTTGACTGACTGTATTCACAGCTGAGCAGCAATTCCTTCCATGAAGGGGAAACTTGATGGTGCATCTCTATGTCTTCTACAGCCAGTGGGTCTGAGTATGGGTAGTTCTTCCCCCCAGGGCAGTTTTGAAACACTTGGAGGTGTTTTGGTTGTTACAAAGATGGGGGAAGAGGGCACTATTAGCATTAAATGAACAAGGACCAGGGAAGTCAGCTATCCCACAGTGTTCAGGACAGTCTGCACATAAGAATTATTCAAACAACCACATGACTTAGAATGACTTGTTGGACTTTGTTGTAGGTGAAAAAAGTGATCATAATGATCTGAGGTTAGAAACTAACTTCATGTATGAGGCGTTGTTTTAATATACACTGAAGGTTTCAGAAATTCAATTATGTAAATTGGAGGAATATTAAAGTTTTCGATTAGAACTTTATCAAGAGTTCTTTGCCACATCAGAAAATCACATAATTGGGCCGGCCCCGTGGCTTAGCGGTTAAGTGCGCGCGATCCGCTGCTCGTGGCCCGGGTTCGGATCCCGGCGTGTGCACCGACGCGCCGCTTCTCTGGCCATGCTGAGGCCGCGTCCCACATACAGCAACTAGAAGGATGTGCAGCTATGACATACAATTATCTACTGGGGCTTTGGGGGGAAAATAAAATAAAATAAAATAAAAATAAATAAATAGAAAATCACATAATTGATGGCAGTGCCACTTGTACAGTATTGGTGACTCAACTGCTCTTTCCCTCAGTCTACAATTGTAACGACCACAGTCACAGTGGTTCTACATATAGATGCAATCATCTGATGCCCTCATTATGTTGTTTATTGTAGTAATTGCCTACATATTTTGAAATAAATATTATTTTATTATAAATTTATTTCTTTCATATGATTGAAAGTACAATTGGAGTATTATTGGCTTTTAAAATTGCACTTAGGCAGGTTATCGCTGAATTTCATTTTAGGGGGTGTTACAAAATAAGTGTTATAAAAAGGGGGAATTGATTTCTGTTTTCAGTAATGGTGGACTGGATTATTCAGACCAACCCTTTTGATGAAAACAACTAAAAATCTTGGAAAAGTTATTTTTAAAAATCTTAAAGGAATTGAGTTGAAAAGATAGTGGAGAGATGCCAGGCCAAATTCTAGGAAGAAGCAGGAATCCAAAGAATTAAGTAGAGGATGAAGTAGCTTTTGTGCTAAGGGCAGTTGTCAGTCTGTACAAATTTGGGCTTTGGTTTTGATGGACTTTGTGAGGTGAAGAGGACAGAAGTCAAGGCCTAGAGTTCATCCAGAGTGAGAGTCAAAAAGGAGAACAATTCCGTTTTAAGATGGTACCCCAAGGACTCTATTGTTAGATTAAGGGTGAAACACAACTAAACTGTCTACCCACTCCCATACCTGGGGAATTGTAGGCTTGAATGGAGCAGGGGAAGAAAAAGGAAATTAAGAAAAATAAATCATTCAAGTTGTGACCACGGTTTTAACCCTCACACTGATTGGCAGCTTAGGTTTGTCCTGCCTGGGTTGTCCAGGGACCCTCAAGCCATTTATCATGGTTCCTGGTTTCAGACTGGTAGTACTCACAAGGCCTGGCAGAAGGAAAAGCAGATTATCTGTGGAGAACGGCCTTTCATTCTCAGGGAACTGCCAGCAATAATTTTTCAAGGGCAGTGAATAGTACACTGTCACAAGTAACCAGACTTAGTTAAAAACAAACAAGCAAGCAAAATTACATGATATGTGTAGGTAGAATTCTTCAAGCAGTGTAATTAAGATTTCTTTCTTCTCTAGTTTTCTTTTTCTAATTAAGATATAATTGACATATAACTGTTTTCCTTATGTATATATACCTCAAAGTAAGTTTTCTAAAAAGAAGAATATAACATGCATGCAAATGGTACAGTGAATAAAAAACAGTAGAGAACAGAAATAGATGCACAAAATTCTCGGATATTGCAAATATCAGGTGGTTTTCAAACAGTTGCTATTTGTTATATTTAAAGAATTGAAGATAAATTTGAAGAGCAGGAACAAGAGACTATAAAAAGTGACTTAATAGATTTGTAAAAAAAGCAAATAGAAATTCCAGAAATGAAACTATGCTGAATACATCTAAAGGAAAGATTTAACAGATTATACATAGCTGAAGAAAGAATTAGCTACCCAGAAGATAAGGCAGAAGGAACTTTCCAGAATGCAGCACTGAGAGTCAAAAAGATGGAAAATATTGAAGTGAGGTTAAGTGATATGGAAGATAGAGTGAGGTCTAACATATTTAATCAGAGCTCCAGAAAGAGAGGAAAGAAAGAATGATGCAGGAGTGATATTTGAAAAGATATTTCTTGCTGAAAATTTTCTAGATCTGATGAGAGACCTGTTTATAGATTTAAGCAGCTCAATGAATTTCTCACAGTATAAATAAACAAATCTACACCCAGACAAATCATAGTGACATGGCATAAACCCAGATACAAAGAGAAAAGTCTTAAAGGCAGCCAGAGGAAAAAAAGATTTCTTTCAAAGGAGCAACTATGGACTGACAGCTGACTTCTCAACAGAAAATCATATATATTCTCAAAATAGCTACCGGTTTATACTTATGAATTCCATACTTAGCAAAAATACCCCTCAAGAATGAGAGTAAAATAAAAATTTACTTGAACAAACCCCTTCAGCCCTTTCTAAAGGAAATTATGGAGGATTCACTTTAGACGGAGAGATTCCCTACAGGGGTCTGAAGTGCAAAAGGGAATGAAGAATAAAGAGAGCGGCAATATGTGGATGCATTGAAATATACATTGGTTGTATAAAATATTAGTAAGGCCTTAATTAGAATACATGATAAGTGAAGGGGGTATTCTGAGATCTTGTATTTTCTGTGAGAAAGGTAAAAGGTATTAATTGACTTGACTTTGATAATTACATGTTTGAATTTCTAGGGTAGCTACTAAAAATGTAGAAACTAGACTTATAACTTCTAAACTAAGAGAGGAGAAAAATGGAATAATAAAAAATGATACTAAAGAAAGCAAGAAAGGAAAGAAAGAACAATTAGGACAAATAGCACAAAATAAGAGGGGTAGATTTATTTTATTTTATTTTTAATTTTATTTATTTATTTATTCTTCCCCCAAAGCCCCAGTAGATAGTTGTATGTCATAGCTGCACGTCCTTCCAGTTGCTGTATGTGGAACGCGGCCCCAGCATGGCCGGAGAAGCAGTGCGTCGGTGCGCGCCCGGGATCCGAACCCGGGCCACCAGCAGCGGAGTGTGCTCACTTAACCGCTAAGCCATGGGGCCAGCCCAAGAGGGGTAGATTTAAACCTAAACATATCACCAACTACATTAAATACAAAATGGATTAAATGCTTCATTTAAAAGCCAAAGATTGTTAGACTGAATTAAAAAAAATTAGTCATGGGATTTATAAGAAACACATCTGGAACCTAAGCATAGGGAAGATCAAAAGTAAAAGGTATATCATGCATATTCTAACAAAGAGAATATGGTACAGTTATATTAATAATCAGGCAAAGTAGACAT